>NC_140524.1:46567199-46974699 GCF_964339955.1 Pipistrellus hanaki
GAGTGTAGGGGAAAAACCCTAGATCACTTTGTTGGATTCTTATTACCCAAGTTACCAAGAACATTACCAGTGGTGTACAGGGAGCTTGGCCAATGAGTGGTCAGAAAAGGTGTTTCCTCTGTAGCTCATGCACAGAGGCAGAACTGCTGGCAAGCCTAGGCTGGCAGCCCCCTCACCTCCACTTAAGCTTCTGCCACAGCTTGGGCAGGGCCCCCAGCTCTGCTCAGGCCCCTCTCAAGCCTCCCTCATGGCTTGGGCAGCCCCCCAGCCCCCATCAAGCCTCTGCTGTGGCTTGGGCAGGGCCCCTCGGCTCTGCTCAGGCCCTGCTCAAGCCTCTGCTGTCCTGTCCCAGGCCAATCTGAGCCAAGGCTGGTAGGCTAGGAGTGGCTGGGGGCTTCCTGGGACCCCTGCAGCTCAGAACCTTATAGGCTTAGAGCAGCCTGGGTCCCAAGGATTTGCCATCTTTGGGGTTAATTTGCATACTCCTGAAGTGAGTTCATTCACTGCTCATAATTACCTGCTTCCTAGCAGCCCATCTAATGAGTTAGCCCCAAAAGTTCCTAGGTGTTTTCTAAGACTTTTTAGTATGTTCTGTGACAATTCTAGCCCTTAAGGAAATATTGTATTTCAGTAACTCCTCCCTTCAATATGATTGAAATAGGGACTTTTCAGCAAGATTGCCTACAGCTGCCATTTACTATATAATGATTTTATACTTGTCTTGCAACCTTTATTTATCTCAGTTTCATCCTCTGAAAATTGGAATTATTAATAATATATATTTTGTGAGGTTGTGGTGAGAATTAAATTATTTTAACCTGTAAAGCGTTTGAACAGTGCTGGTCACATAGTTAATATTATTTGCCTCAAAAACTCCATATTTGATATTTACTCTATTCATAAATTTCTTCCCTAAGAGACTTTCCTGGCTAGCTATTTAATATCATGAAGATGTTCACTCAAATTTCATTCCTTCAGTGAATCTTTTCTTGAACACCCAATCTAAAGTAAGTTCTTTCCTGCCATGATCTATCATATCACCTGTAATTTCATCCATTATTTATGTTCACTCTCTAAAATTATCTGGCTTATTAATCTATTATCTGAATATTGTCACCAGAACATAAGCTCCATCAGACAAGGGACCTTCTCTGTCCTGTTCACCAATGTATCCATATAGTTGTGCATAACCCATGGCAGTATTCAACTAATATGTGTTGATCTTTGGACCTAAAAATACATTGCCAATATTTTATGAATGTGAAAAAATTGCACATTTTTAATAGTTTATGTATGATAGGACAGAGAATGTCATTAGCACTTGCTTAGAAAATCCAATGCTAGTGACTCCTACAGTGGTCATTGAAAAATGTGTACCTTATAATGCTGGTCACTCTCTTTGTTCCCAAGGGTGTCCCTGGATAGATGTTGATATCTCAAAGGGTATGATGTTTCCATGTTTATTATAGTAGCCCTAGAGCATTTTGCAGTCATTTTCACACAGCAGATACCCAATATTTGTCCCCTATATGAATAAACTTCTTCTTTTTCTTTAGCCTCACAACTTTAAATGTCAATCAGGTATAGAAAGAAAAGAGACCACTTGCATAGGAATTTCAAGATTTAGGGCTTATATTTGTGGATTTGAGAAGTGGATATGCTAACAACAGCCAAACTCTTAATATGATTGTCTATGCTAGAGTCTAAAAACTACTCAAAGAGACCATTGTTTGGTGATTTCAAGGTGGGCTCCCTCTCAGACCTTCAGGTTTCCATAGAGATTGTGTGTTTTTCTTCCTACATGAGATTTGCTTGTAATCTCATAAGTCTGTTCAGCAAATTAGCACAGGTGATTTGGGAGCAGTGAGGGGTGGCTATGGCAGCTTCGAGGCCTTGCTTCCCTATAAAGATCATTTTGTTAAATGAACTGAGGAAATAGAATGTAAATACTACACTAAGAAAAAGGCTATTGTTGGAAAGCCTTTTCTTTTACCTTCTGGTGAATGAGGGTGTGTTAATATGTGGAAAGAAGGAAAGTCCAGGTAACAGGGTTGAAAATTCAGGGCTGCAGTATATCTGTAAGAGTAGTTGCCACAGAAAATATCATTTGTGGAAAAAAATACACAAATTTTCAAAACTTATTAGTCAGTTGTCATTGTCATATATTTGACTGTTCGGCAGGTAGCTATGATGCACAAAAACCACCAGTGGGCAGACGCTCAATGCACAGGCATGGAAACATGAAACAGACTGATGAATCTCAGAGGGAAGGGAGGAGGTGGGAGGGCAGGAAGAGATTAACCAAAGATCTTATATGCATCTGTGGGGTCCCTTGGCTTGGCCTGTGGGGATTGGGTTGGATCTGGCTCTCCAACATCCCCTGAGGGGTCCCAGATTGCAAGAGGACACAGGCCAGACTGAGAGACCCCATTGTTGCAAGAATTTGTGCACCGTGCCTCTAGTATAAAATTCTTATATAACTGCCCTGAGCAGCATAGAATTGTTTCATGTATTGAAACAAAATGCTCTCTTTTCTTTCTATACCTCACAGAATTGTTTCATAGTTTTTATGAATATACTACTGGCCTGGTGCATTAAATTTGTTCATGGCTGGGAGGAGAGGGGAGGGTCCCTCAGCCCAGCCTGGGCCCTCTCTCAATCTGGGACTCCTCAGGGGATGTCTGACTTCCGGTTCACCCCTAACCACTTGTCTGCCTGCCTGCTCAATGTGTGTCATAGCGACCAGTCATCCTGGTCATTCTGCCATAATGGTCTCTTAGGCTTTTATATATATAGATGCTTCTTGAGGAAAGAGACTATAACTTAACATTACTTCTGCATCCTGCATAGCACCTTAATCTAACTTATCTGTAAGGCTTCTCTCATTTTCCAGTTCCTTTGTATTAATCTTCCTAAATCTCTTGTCTTATAGCATCACTTTCTATAAAAAATGTTTAATGGTAGTTCCCTGTCAGTTCAATAAAGTCACACCCTTTAGTCTGACACCAAATCCCTTTCAAGATCTCTTTCTAGTTTATTTTCCCACCACTTCCATAATGTACTCTAATCTCAGATATCCTGCAGTGCTTAATCTTGTATTTCCTAGATAACTCCCTCTGCCTTTTTAACTCAAACTTTTCCACTATACCTTTCCCCCACTGAATGTTTGCTATGCTGTTCCTTCCCTCTGGAATGCCTCTGCCTCACTCTATAATCTTAAACTAATGAAATTCTTTCCATATTTAAAAACCAATTTAAATACCTCCAAATGGGAAGTTATCTTTTGGGGTTGAGAACTCCTTTAGCCTTTTCTTCTTATCTTCTTTTCATCTTCCTGAGGCTTCACCCAAAACTTCCATGTAGGTATTCTAATAGTTGTAGAATCACAAATGAACTGTAGGTTGATTCACATTATGAGATAGGCCATAGAGGTGGAAAGGACAGATGTGTCTGGCAAGGCTGGTCAAAAGGAATTCCGTATAATGAAGCCTGTTTTCTCATGGTAAAAATAAGGTACAAAATGCTGAAGGCTGTGGACTTGTCTGTCCTTTTTTATTTCTTGGCACCACTACCCTGCATAGCTCAGCTACCCTGTCAGAAAACTCAGTGTCTTCACCATCCCCTCTTTGAACCAGTGGCCTAATACCATAAGGCCAAGAAAACAATACAATGAAATTCCACAGATGGGCAATTGATAAGAGGAAAAAAATACACATTCCCTTAAGACATTCTCACAAGGAGCCTCAAGTTCTAGTAAATCTCACAAGATGATAGGTAAGAATTGCCTGCTACCTTGCATAGAGGCAGTATAATGTAGCATGATGCCAGTGAGAGAGCAACTACTCCTTAGTGATCTTAGCATGGTGGCCCAAAGGACTTACCATAAGTTCCATTCTCATGCTTACTCTTAAAAAATAATTACATTATTACAACACATAATGTAATTGTGTTTGAATATTTAAAATACTGTTTTAATATTTTATTAATTTAAATCATTTACTATTTAAAGTGTTACATATGTCTCCCTTTCCTGCCATTGACTTCTCCCTGGCCACTCCTACCCCCCAACACATGCACTCACCCCCCTACTGTCTGTGTCTACACTGAGTGGCCAGATTATTATGATCTCTGAATGCATAATAATCTGGCCACTCAGTGTATATCCTATATAATAAAAGGCTAATATGAAAATTGTCCCCTCGAAGAGGAGTTCAACCACAGGCAGGCCAGCCAACCATCCATGTCCCCTCCCCCTGGCCAGGCAGGCTGGCTGGACCCCACCTACACACGAATTCATACATGGGGCCTCTAATACACACACACACACACACACACACACACACACACACACACTGAATGTCCAGATTATTATGCATTCAGAAATCATAATAAATAATAATCTGGCCACTCAGTGTATTTGTTATGCTTATATGCATGCACACAAGTCCTTTTGTTGATCTCTTTTGGCCTGGATGGCATGTCTCAGTGATTGAACATCAACCTATGAACCAGGAGGTCACGGTTCAATTCCAGGTCAGGGCACATGCCTGGATTTTGGGCTCAGTCCCCAGTGTGGGGCATGTGGCAAGCAGCCTATCAATGATTCTCTCTCATCATTGATGTTTTTATCTCTCTCCCTCTCCCTTCCTCTCTGAAATAAGTAACAATATATTTTTTCAAAAATAATGTTTTCAGTTAGAGTTGATGCTCCAAAAATTAGTGTCAGGTATATGCCCTAGCTTTCAAGGACTACCTACCACACCACTAAATATTTCAGAAGTATTCTAAACCATATTTTCATGTAGTGAGGGTTAAATTAGATAATACATAGAAAGAATGTAACTCAATGTTAGATACATAATAAAAGTTTAATATATGGGACTTCCACAATACAGGTTTTGTTCATTAAGAGATTAATACCTCAAAAGCTTGTCAAGATGATTTTGTGAAGCATGTATACAAAGCATGTTGACTCCTTGCTTCTGGCAAAGAGCCCACTTTTGAGAAGAGCCTTTTGTTATTTACACCTTTGAGAATAAAATGTTGAGTTGTATTCATGTTAAACCTAATTTTAGGATTTGCATTTTATGGGTTAGTTGTGTTTCTCCATTTCTATCTGGAGACAGAGGAAAGAAACTGGAGGGAACAATCAGTAAAAAGCATGTGTACAAGTTCCCTAGTATGCATGCTCACACACACACACACACACACACACACACACTTCATGACAACTTCACAGATACTCCTCCTATTGACTGTGTTAACCTAACTTGAAGCAAGGACTGCAGACTAAAAGTAGTTCTAAGATTCCCATGTACCAAAGACCTTGCCACTTTGATGGGGGAAGAAGAGGTTTTGTAATATGATGGCAATTTGCAAAGGATATTTTACCTACCAGTATGCTCTCAGTCAGAAATGATCTTTGATTATAAACCTCATGCAGTGAATATATAGATAACTTGTTTCACTATCTTGCCAGTGGGGTGTGTGTGTGTGTGTGTGTGTGTGTGTGTGTGTGTGTGTGTGTGTTTGTGTGTGTGTGTTTAATTTGTTTCTTTCTGCCTGAAGGAATACAGCTTAAAATGTTTTCCTTGGCATATAACCTCATTATTTGTCCCAGTTGGAAATAATTTTATGTCTTTGTTCTTGTTTCCCCCCCCACAATAAGCAAAGCTTCCTTTAGCATCTTAAAATATCTGCCTTGAAATCAAGGTACAAAGTAAGGGTTTTACTATCTGGGATCTGTCACTGAGGCAATGCAGCCATGTGCTTTAGCAGTAGATCACAACCACAGGTTTTATTTGTTCAAGGTGTGGATGTGAGGTTCTCCCCACTCATGCTTCCAGCACATTCACAATTACAGAAACACATACATACACAAAGTTTAAAAGAAAATTTTTCCTTTAAAATTTTTATTACATTTATTGTGACATTGGTTAATAAAATTATGCATGTTTCAGGGGTACAGTTCTATAATACATCAATTGTATATTGCATTGCATGGTCACCACCCCAAGTCAAGTCTCCTTCCATCACCATTTATCCCTCTACACCCTATTCTTTCCCCTCTAGCCCCCATTCACCTGGTAATCACCGTATTGTTGTCTGTTTCTATGAAGTTCTTTGTCTTTATTTAATCTCTTCACCTTTTTACCCCAGCCCCCAAACTGAGAGTTGTCAGCCTGGTTTCTGTATCTATGAGTCTGTTTCTTCTTTGTTAGTTTATTTTGTTCATTAGGTTCTACATATAAGTGAAATCATATGGTACTTGAAAATGTTAATCATACTCCTTGCAAAATGATTTATTTTTAAATAAAAGTACAGCTATAAAGAAGATAAAACACCCATCCCAACCCCAAAAAGAACTAGTGTTAACATTTATAACAGTGGTTATTAAATCTTTCCAGAACACAAATTTATTTAATTTCACCATAGTAATTCAAAATAACTTGTCGCCGAAACCAGTTTGGCTCAGTGGATAGAGCAGCGGCCTGCGGACTGAAAGGCACCAGGTTCAATTCCGGTCAAGGGCATGTACTTTGGTTGTGGGCACATCCCCAGTGGGGGGGCGGGGGTGTGTGCAGGAGGCAGCTGATGGATATTTCTCTCTCATCGATGTTTCTAACTCTCTATCCTTCTCCCTTTCTCTCTGTAAAAAAATCAATAAAATATATTTTTTAAATAAATAAATAAATAAATAAATAAATAAATAAATAAAAATAACTTGTCAATAAGACACAATTCTTTGGGTAATTACAGTAATGTGTCTTGAAATGAAGCAAATTCAGAGTACTGGATGTTCCCCTGAGAGCTGATTGGGACCCTCTGAGGCTCCTCTTGGCTGCAGAAGAATTAATTGTGGAGAAAGCATACCGTATTTTCCGGCGTATAAGACGACGTTTGAAACTAAAAAGTCAACCAGAAAAAAAATAAAAATAAAAAATAATAATCGGGGGGTCGTCTTATATGCCGAGTATATCCCGAAAAACGTCTCGATATGCCGCTAAACGAATTTTATGAAGAGACCTTCCATTTATCGTATCAATGTACGGTATATTACTGTATGTTCGAAAAATGTCATTCATTAAAAATTTAATTAAAAAAAAGAACTGGTGTTGCCTCGGAAGTGGGGGGTAGTCTTATACAGCGAATATAGGCCTAAACCTATGTTTTAACTGTAAAATTAGGGGGTCATCTTATACGCCGGAAAATACGGTACAATCATCCACTAGAACAGACTTCATTTTGAAGGACTGACTATCCTTGCTGAGGCTCTGTAAATATAAGCTTTCCCTGCTCATTGTTGGCTGAGACTTTGAGTCCTGGCTCTTGATAAGGAATGGGCTAGATTATGGGAGTCAACTACCAAAACCAGTCAACTGTCTAAACCCTCACTGTTTCCAAACCAGGAACACAGTCAATACTAAGTACTAAGGTCCTTTGAACATTTATTTTTCATTGTTTTGGGAGAGGGTTGGATGTGTGGCAGAAAGTAATGGAGCTTACTGTTTTGTCAGATGTAGTTGCTGCTTAAAAGAAGATGAATGATTAAATCTTTCTTTAAACTGTAGCATTTAAAATATTCACTTATATTGTATCCACCCATAAACATGTCAGGGCAATATGTTTATATATTTAGACACCTGAAATGAAATCATTTTTTTCATTGTTTCCACCTATCCCTACAACTCGTTCTCAAACTGGTTCTCAAACACGTAAAGGGCTTGAGAGAAGGTGGTTGCTGCCAATTTTCTGACTCTGTAGGTTTGAGATAGCAGCCTAAATTTTGCATTTTTTACAAGTTCCTTGGTGATGTTGATGCTACTGGTTTGTGAACCAGATTTTGAGAGCTGCTGCTCTACAAAAATGTATAGGATTAGTCTTATTCCAAAATATTTCGGGAGAAGATAAAATTGTATATTTTCCAAAATATTATTCTTGATTTAGGCTAATTTCCTTAGAAAATTTTTGGATTTGGCCAAAATTATATTGCATTACCCCATATTTATTGCAATATAAACATATATAAATATAGTCTCTATGAGAGCACTTTTGTTCCAGAGTTCCTTTTTATCTACTCCTGTACTGTCTAATCAACAGAATTGCTCTGACGCTCAGATTTCTGAAAAAAAATAGTCTTCTAATACCTTCAGGTGGTATCTGGGTTGGTCTCTTTTGTAGAGGCTTTCTGGCTTTGCAATAATTAATAGCTATAGATCCTTGAGCAAGTGGCCTAACATCTCTGACCATCAGTGCCCATTTCTGTAAAAAGGACAAAAACAACAACAATAATAAATGCTGTAAATGCAGAGCCAATCAGGGGTCTTCAAACTATGGCCCGCGGGCCACATGCGGCCCGCAGAGGAGTCTGATCCATCCCGCCAGGTTTTTTGGGCAGTGAGTGCAGCCGAGGTGTTACAGTAGGAATTAGTAGTTCATATAGTCCGGCCCTCCAGCTCTCTGAGGGACCGTGATCTGGCCCCCACTTTAAAAAGTTTGAGGACCCCTGACTGCCTTTTCTCCCAAGTTGGAACCTTTAACCACTGTCCTTCCATGATGAATTATAAGCTCTCCATGTCTGGAAGGGACCTTAGATATCATAGTCTAGCCCTCTCATTGTAGAGATGAAAGAACTGAGGACCAGGAGGGAGAGTGAAATACCCCAGTTTACTAAAGACAGAGCCGAGAGATTGAATTCAACCTCTGCATTTTTTACACTAATAAAGATTTCCTTTGATACAAATAAAAGTTTTCACTCTCGCATTCAAGCATTGGACAAACAATGGCTCTGCTAAATTAGGAGGAAATTAAATATTCCCGTGCTTAACAACTAGCTCTCTATGGGAGGAGGAGAAATTCATAATTTGTAGAATTTGCCAATTTCTATAGTATAAATACTCCCACTAAGGCTGATTTCAAGACATCGATGTGATGTCACAGAATGAAAGGTTGGGAAGAAATGTGTACAATCCATTGTCTTGAACTGGTGTGAGCTGGCTCTAACACTGCCTCCATCTTTGAAGAGAATGAGGAACCAAAGTCAGAATATTGTTCCAAGATAAGATGCCAATAATCAAGGGAAAAATGAGCCTTTCTTATATGCCAGGATTCTGAAATTTAGTAGAATCGATATTCTGGCCAACTTTTCTTTTAGAGTTTAGCACTGGCTCTATTACAGAGCGAGCCCCTGCCAAGGGCCTCTTGTGACTTATTTATAGACTCTTTTTCCAAAAAGGGTACATAAATATATTGTTACATTCTATATTTAGAAATGCAAATTATTTTTCTCAAATAATATCTTTGAAACTGAGGATAAATTAAAGCATTTATTAGAAGTTGCTTGTTTTCATTTTTAAAATTATACAACAAAACCCTTATAAAATTTATTTTAAAACATATTTATTTTAGGAAATTTTAAAAATACAAGCAAATGAAAGAAAATGGGTTTTTAAAAATTCATCTGTTATTTCAAGATCAAGAGATAATAAGCTTGGCTAACATTTTAGTATAAAATATAATTCTAATATTTTCTTTTCTTTTATGCAGATAGATTTTTAACAAAAATGTCTTTATGTAAAGAAAATTTATTTACAAAATAAAAAGATATCACAAATTATTATCTTCTATGTACAGGTTCTGCTATTCTATTTATATTCAGGGAAATGGTATGTTAGCTATATTTATGCTGACATTATACACACATTTGAAGATAATACTACACATAGGGATTTTTATCTGTGAGTACAAATGGAGCTAAAAAGACCAGAGTGATAGTATCAGCCCTTTCCAGTTCATAGACCACTGTATACACAAAGACTGTTTTTGAGATATAGTTGCAGCTGTGCCGATGTGGTGGTTGGCTGGGACTCTGTCTGTGAGACCTGAGGTCATCCTGGAGCTCAGAAAACAACCCCCATCTTATACTCCCTTATTGCTCTAACCAGCCTGGCCTGCCTGCTGCTTGTTTCCTGCTGCCTGAAGCTCAGACCCATTGTTTGAAGTGGGGCTTCAGAGCAGTTTTACTAGGTTTTCTTCTGGCCTCCCTGCTTGGGGTTGCCCCACTGCAGCTAACCATACAACAGTCTGATCTGGTATCCTGGGGCTTTCCATTCTTCTCACATGGGGCACTGTTAGAAATGGAATTTGTTCATTCCCTCTAATCGGTCTTCATTTTAGTGAAACAATGCCCTAGAAAATTTTAACAGTCAATAAAAATGCTAGATCACTGGGAAATTCATGATTCTTTTTGAAATAGATGCTAATTATTAAGTTTGGGAAGAGTAGCTAGTAGAAGTTGCCAAGAGGTGAGGTAAAGTAGCTGACCTTCCTATATTTGCTTTTGGCTCTTAGTCTCAACTATAAATTTTTTGACATATCTTTTTCTGCCATTTTTTTCTGAGTTTGTTGCCCTACTTGAAGGCCAAAGTTGAAAGATTAATAAACACAAAATGTTTTAGGAAATGTACCTCTTAATTAGGGGTTGCTTAAAATTGTAGTAAATTGCATCTATATAAATAAGGGATATTTGACTTATGCTAACATTTTTTATGGCACATCATTATTGGTAAGGGTAGACTGTCAGAATCCCTCCAGAGAGAAGTTATCTTTTCAGTTGGGAAAACAATGTGACAAAAAGAACCCATTCCTCTGGACAGTTTGTGACAGACAACAGATTTATGGTTTAGTTTCAGAAGATTTGAGAGTACTAGCTATGTGACCTTGGGAAAATCACTTCCACTGTCTGTGCCTCAGTTTCTTTCTCAGTAAAGGGGAAATAACAATAATATATCCCTCATAGGGATGTCATAAGAAAGAGCACATGAAGTGCTTCACACACAATGCCTGACACAAAGTAAATGCCCATTAAATGTTGGCTATTTTCACCACGGGGAAGGCAGTGTCCTAATGGTTCCAGTTGTAAGGTAGTGATCCCAAGGCAGGGAAACAGCAGACCTTCCAGTTAAATGTCAGTGCCAAAACAAAAGTGTCTCTGATTTCACTAACTGTGTTGCTTTAATCCTTGTGAATCACAGTTAGACTTTGTAGCTGTCAACTTTTGATGCACATTGGCATTACCTAGGGAGCTTTTAAAAATATGGATATCTGAGCCCCAACTTCAGAGATTATAATTTAATTCATCTGAGATGGCACCTAAGCAATGGGATTTTTCAAAGCTCCCCCAAGGGATTCTAATGTTCATCAAGAGTTAAGAACCATTTTGTTTTAGACAGGTGCTTCACATCTGTGATAAAGATGATGAAATTTACATCATGCCATTGAAGATAGCAAGTAGAGTACCACTACTGCTTATCACAGTCTTAATCATGCATTCATCCCAAATCTCTTGACTCAAGGCAATAATTGCTAATCCATAAAATTTGTATTGGCCCCACCTGTATTTACCAGATGTTACCTCTCTCCATTTAATGTGTTCTATATGCATAAAGGGGGATAAAATGTACACACCTTGTCTTGTAACTAAGTTGAGTAAATGTACAACAGTAATCTAAGAGTTAATCTTATTAATGCTGATCTCCTATGTTTGAGCTGTTAGCTATTGCTCAGCTTTTATTAATTTAGTCTTCAACATGTAAGTGCCTTATCCACAATTCCAGATTGTCAGATTGTCCTGTAACACATGCCCTTCTGTAAGCTCCAGAAAATGACTACATGTGTTTTATCTAGATAAATAATAATTATGATGATTTCAACTTTTTGGTAAATTTAACCCATTTGTGGATAGTAAGTGCTAAAATCCACTCTTCATTATTACACATTAAAAATCATCTGAAAACAGATTTGTTTGGTTAATGAAGTCTTTTGGGATGGGAGAGATTGGGGAAGGATCATAGTACTTGAAGTTTTGGTTAACTGTGGATTAAAAACAAGTAGGACAACTTTTGTTTGCTCGGAGGGCCCAAAGCCAAGCAATAAAATTCTAACTTGAGTGGGCAGCAAGTTAAGAACATATCTTCACCCTATCTATATGATATATTCTAGTTTAGTGTAGAGACTTAATTCAGGGTGGGTCCTATTACTAATATTAATATTAATAAATGGGGCACAATAATTCCCTCACTTATTCCCCATGGTTAGTATTCAACTAAGTAGCCCCCAGTTTGCAGTTAATTTATATGTAAAATGGAAATATATATCATGCCCACCCACATGTGCATTTATGTCTGGATTCTTTCCTGTAAAAGTCTCAGTGCTCTTGATAGAAGAAAATGGATATGGTCTTTACATGGGGACATGATTTATGAAATAACTCTCTGAACCCCAGAAAGCCCATTTGCAAATATATTTGCCAATTCAAAATCAAAAGATCTTGAATCAGAAACAAATCATGGTTGATCATACAATACTGTTTTAATTTAAAGCATTCTTTTCTCCTAAAGATTAACTGGAAATGAATTATCGATAATATAGTTTTAAATGTGTGATTCAAATTGCTGAAGAAAGGTTTAGCCTCACAAATCTTTTATATTCCAATGCTGAGATTCTGCCAAGTAGAATGAAGAAAGCAGATGAGAGAATACTTGTTTTTTTGTTTGTTTGTTTGGTTTTTGTTTGTTTGCTTTGTTTGTTGCTCTTTCATACTGATTGATTGGGCCATCTTTGGTTAATGGCTAGATATGTTTAAATGGTAGGCAACTTAACTCTGCCCTGTATTCCCTTCCTCACCCAACTCTGCCTTTTTTGGTTTTTTGCTTTTGCAGCCAAAAATAACTGGTAAGTTATGTTCATTTTTATCCTAATTTGGAATAGAAGAATAAAACCAAAGCTTACTATAATCTGTTTGGTGCCTTAGTCACTCTGAACATTTATTGAGTGTCTGGATAATGAATGTACTATTTTCTATTTCAATTAAGAGTTAATTTATCCATGGAACCAAATCTCAAATTTAAGGTCCCCTCCAATCCCCAAATTCTATTCATCTCTGATCTCAAACCTATATCCTACCATGGCTAAGAATATTTATTCTTCTTAGGTAATGTTTGCTTGTTTGTTTTCTTGAGAGAAAGCAGCTGTGTTAACAGCAGTAACTTTCATTCTGTAATTAGACATCCCATCTAAACAAAAATGAACTTTGAGAAACTCAACCAATTTTTTACTGCCCTAAATTTTTATCTACACATCCCCAATTTCACCATGCTACTGTCCCCTGGGTTTATATGGCATGAAGTCAGGAGCCAAATTTTAGTGACTTACACCTAACAGATGTTTGTTAAATTGAATTGAGTCTACCTTTTTAATGCACATACTAGGGGCCCAGTGCACAAATTTTTTCACCTTGAAAGGAACTATGGGCCATGAGACTGTAGTGGGCACAGAGGCTTGTCTCAACCCATCCTCTGTGCCCCCACCTGGCCCCCAGCCCCCTGTTTGGCAGAATCCCTGCTCCAATTCACTTATGGTGCTGGCCCCGCTGGCACCCAATGACAGCACGAAGCAATTGGGGCCAGTGCCAGCAGGTGTGAGTGGAGCCAGTACCATCAGTGGGTGCAAGCAGTTACTGCTGCCCTGATCACTCCTCAGGAGCAGGGGGAATTGAAGAAACTCTCAGGGGTGATCGGAGCCGGCAGCAAGTGCTTGCACCTGGTGATAGCACCAAGCTATCAGGACAGACACCAGGTGCTAGCAGCAGGTGTGAGCCCTTGCTCAGTTGCTAGCTATGGGTGCAAGCATCAGCTACTGGCCCCAATTGCTTCTCAGGAGCAGGGGGAGATGGAGAAGCTCCGAGGGGCGATCGGGGCTGGCAGCCACCGCTCACAACCTCTGATGGTACCAAGCCATCCGGGCCAGTGCCCGGCGCCAGCAGCAGGTGTAAATGACAGCTCTAGTGCCAGCAGTGGTTGTGAACACCAGGTGGGACTGCAGTGTGCAGGAGCAAAGAATTTTCAGTAACCATCAGAGGCTTGCCTGAATGACAGAGACCAGTGCCCCACCTTGGTCTGGCACCCCCCCTCCCCTATCGCTCACCTGCTCCACCATCCTGCCACATTCCACACTCTGCTGATGCCCTCCCCGCCATGTTCCATGCATGGCTCCTGGTGGTCAGTGCATGTCATAGCGACCAGTTGTTCAGTTGTTCAGTTTGTTTGTCCCACTGTTTGGTCTATTTGCATATTAGGATTTTATATATAGAGATTGTCAACCCCGAGTTTCACAAATATATAACAGGTACTCAATAAATCTTAGTTAATTGAGTTGATAGTGTTTGTTTGAATTGTAATAGGGTAGAAATAGAAGAATAACCTTGGTTAAAATATAACTTGTAAATAAATGTATGTGTTTATGATGTAGCAATTGTGTCATATATCTTTGCTAGAAAACCAGGTTACTGTTAAAGTATTTACATTCCTAAATTTAAAAGTTTAATGCAATTTAAATAAAAATATGATAACATTTAAATTTTTAAACCATAAATATTTCAGTATTAGCTCTAACAGATAAAGAGCCTTTTTGAATAACTACAATGCAATTATCACAACTGAAAAATTTAATAGCCATATATTTTAAAAGTTATATGTTCTTGATCATTACCCAAAGTTCCCAACTTCTATATACCCAAAGTTGCCACTGTCCTAGTTCACCTTTATTTAGCTTCTTCTACTCTGCTCTTTTGCTTCCACAAAAGAGAGAGAGAGAGAGAGAGAGAGAGAGAGAGAGAGAGAGAGAAAGAGAGAGAGAGAAAGAGAGAGAGAGAGAGAGAAGAGAGAGAGAGAGAGAGAGAGAGAGAGAGAGAGAGAGAGAGAGAGAGAGAGAATGTGGTCTTTGGTAGAGTATGACCAACACTTTTGAATCACCCATTGTTGTGTCTTGGGCTTGGATTTTCTTTTTCAGTTAAACTTCTTGGTAATAGGTAATATGAGCTTTATGTGTGTGTGTGGATATTGGGCCAGGCATATGAGTTGCCTTCTTTAATACTCAAAATATTCTGCCAAGTAGATTTTATCAATAAACTAGGGGAGCAGTGCACGAAATTTGTGCACTGGGGGGGATGCTCAGCCCAACCTGCCCCTTCTCACATACTGGGAGCCCTCAGGGGATGTCCTACTGATAGATTAGAGCCGCCCCCCATGCCTCAGTCTGCCCTTCCTTTGTGAGAGGCAACAGGGATGAACAGGGGAATGATCAGCCACAACACCCCACTGCTGAAGCCATTTCCAGTCACCACAGCCACCAAGGTATTTTCATCAACTTAGATTCCAGTCCCTTCACCATGAAAAAATGACAACTTTCTTTAGGTGTTTTCAAGATGTTTCTTTCATAAGATATGCATTTCTTTATTTTTTTTTTTATCCTCACCTGAGGATATGTTTCCATTGACTTTTAGAGAATGTGGAAGAGAAAGGGAAAGATAGAGAGCAACATCAAAGTGAGAGGAACACTTTGATTGGTTGCCTCCTGCATGAGCCCTGTTCTGGGCCCCAGACAGGGAGGAACCTGCAACTTAGGTGCATGCCCTTGATCAGAATCAAACCCAGACCCTGATGTCGTCAGGCTGAGGCATTATCCATTGAGTCAAACTGGCTAGGGCAGAATATGATATTTCTTAGTACTCCAGCAGCGGACCTTCAATTTTTTCTCCAGGAGTGTGGTAGAGAAACCTTAGATCACCTTTTTGGATTCTTATTACCCAAGTTATTAAGAATATTACTACTGGCATACAGAAAGCTTAGCCAATGTGCAGTCAGAAAAGGTGTTTACTCTATAGTTCACACCAATCACGGGCTGGGCCCTGTTCAGGCCTAAAGTCTCTTGCCTAAGCTTTAGGCCTGGGCAGGGCCCTCCAGCTCCCCCTGATTGCTGGCTCCTCCCCTGCCCAGACCTGCCCAGGCCTAAAGCCTCTAGGGCAGGAGCAGAGCCCCAGCTCCCTGCAATTTATCGCAGGGAGTCCGCTTCTGTTCCCTACGATCGATCGCAGGGGGTCCACTTTCGGCCTTGAGCAGGAGCGAAGCCCCAGCTTCCTGTGATTGATCACAGGGTGTACGCTTTTGGCCTTGTCTTCTTCCTGGCGCCTATATACACAAATTAACCACCATCTTTTTGGGGTTATTTGCATAGTCACTCTGATTGGCTATGGGCGTAGCGAAGGTACAGTCAATTTACATGTTTGTCTATTATTAGGTAAAATACTTTATAGTTGAGTTTTTTAAGTCACTTTTAGACACTAAATATGAGAATATGTAGCCAGTGACCATTTATTGATGACTTGCTATGAACCAAGTACTATACTAGAGGCTTTTTATATTTCATTTAACTCTCAAATAGCCATAGAAAATAATTATTCTAATCCAAAATTTACAGATAAAGATACTGAGAGTCAGATATATTAAGTATTTTGTTTATTTTTCTGATTTTCAGTTCAAACATCTAAAGATTCATAGGCATGAAATATGGGTAGAGTGAGTGTCTAGAACAGCAGTGGGGAAAGTATGGCCCACAGGCTGTATGAGGCTCATGAAATCCTTTGGTCTGGCCCTGCCAAGACGTTAGAGGTGAGTTAATAAAATGTTTGGCCAAATATAGCAGGCTAATTTTTAAGTTGATATTTTTGTATGGTCTGGGAATGATGTTATAAATGCCCAAATGGCAATTGGCAGAATAAAGGTTCCCCACCCCTGATCTAGAATAAAAAAGGAACTAAATATTCTAAGCCTGTTCTGCACAATTTATCATAGATTCTCACTAAAACCCTGTAAGATATATATATTTATTTTCAATTTAAAGACAAAATATTTTTTTATTTTCTATTATGTTTTATTTTTTACTTATTGATTAAGGTACTACATATGTGTCTTTATACCCCCATTACTCTCCCATCCCCCAATTCATGCCCTCAAACTCCCCTCTCCCCCATGTCTATGTCCATGTCCATTGGTTAGGCTTTATGCATGCATACGAATTCTTAGATTGATCTAGATTCTTTAAAAAATATATTTTTATTGTTAAAAGTATTACAGATGTCTCCTTGTTCCCCCTCTTGACCCCCTCCATCTTACTCCTGCCCCATCTCCAGGCCTTCACCTCACTATTGTCTGTGTCCATGGGTTATGCATATCTACACTAATAAAAGAGTATGGATGAGAACAGCGGGGGCTGGGGGAGAGGGGAGAGGTAAGGGCAGAGGGTGGAGTGGGGACCAAGTGGAAGGGAGCTATTGGGGGTGAGGAGAAACAATTGTAATAATCTGGACAATAAAGATTTATTTTAAAAATTAAAATAAAATAAAAAATAATAAAAGAGTAAGATGTAAATTGATCATACCATTTTGACACCCACCAGCCAATCAGGAGTGAGAATGCAAAATAACCCAACAAAGATGGTGGGTTAATTTGCATATGCAGGCGCCAAGTGGCCAGGAGTGAGGCTGGACATTTATATCATCACTATGGTGACGACATAGGTGTTCTGCACCGCCCCAGCAGCTCTGAGCCTCTGGACAGCATAGGAAGGCAGAAAGGCAACTCTGGCAAGAGCAAAGGCGGTGCTGGCAGCCAGGGGAAGGAAGGCCCATTTTTGCACGAATCTTCATGCATCAGGCCTCTAGTATGCATATAAGTTCCCTCTGAGATTCGTCAGTCTGTTGCATGTTTCCATGCCTCTGAATCTATTTTGTTAATTATATTCCACTATAAGTGAGATCATGTGAGACTCTTTTTCTGACCAGTTTATTTTGCTAGCATAGTACTCTCCAGGGCCATCCATGCTGTCTCAAAGGGTAAGAGATCCTTCTTTTTAACAGCTGCATAGTACTCCATTGTGTAAATGTACCACAGCTTTTTTATATACTCATCTACTGATGGGCATTTGGGCTGTTTCCAGATCTTAGCTCCTATAAATGGCACTGCTATTAATATAGGAGTGCACAAAGAGTAGGCTCAGCAAAGTTGTTAGTTCCCCAAGGAATGCAGGAAATAAAGTAGTTTTAGCGGAACTTAGATCCATGTTGTCCCTAAAACTTATGCTTGTCCCCTCATACTGTGTTGCTATTTCTTCAATTATTGCTGCAGCTGAATACAGAATTGTCTTTGTACCTTATTCTGTATTATGATTTGTGTATTAAAGTTAATTCTATTTTCAATTTAATGTAAACTCTATAAGGGTAGTAATCTATGCCTGCTTTTTTCATTGTTATATCCCCAATGCCTAGACAATGCCTGACATGCAGTAGGTATTAACTAAATAATTGCTAAATAAATATGTGCAATTTTTGCTCCCTTGACACATACACTTCTGTAGGTAAGTGAATCTTGGTCTTCAAAGACAACATCTAGCTCAGTGTCATGCTCCTAATAAGTGGCCAATATTAGTGCCTTTGAATTGGTCTTTATATTTACCAAAGCAATACTGTGAATGTTAACTCTAGTATTAACATAAATTTAAAACCCAAGGCCAAGATTTATAGGAGGTATCAGGAGGTAGAGAAAGGTAGTCCTCAGAAGAAGTTGTGACACTATGAATGAGGGAAAGAAGAAAAGGGACAACTGTCAAGGAAAGAGAATGATCTTCCTTCCCTCTGGAGAAATTAGTGAGGGTTAACAACGTCTAAGCCTTAGCTAGGTACATACTAATCCAGGAAGTTTATGCAAGGCTTTGGGCTGGGGGGGGGGCGGAAATCACTGTGTGGCCTATGAAAGCAGAGAGAATCTATCTCACTATCTCAGCCTGAGTTACCATAATTTCACTCCACTCAGACCACTCTTATCCCTGGGCAACTGGGATATGGATGTGGAAAGATAAATATTTCCTGCCTGCCTTCAAGATTTGGTAGGTGCCATAGGGAGATCTGGGGAAAGAACAAACTTCAACCTCATTTGAAGGTCTTAAGAGAAACCAAAGTCAGCTCCTTCAGGTCAGTTCCAATCAGGACCTTTCAGAAAAGATGTTACCACCACCTTACAATCTTGCAGGTTAGCACAAGGGAGAAACATGGTAATTGGTAGATAGTAAAGGATGATGGGTGGAGTGTGCTGTAATGGAGAATATTACATGGGGATTTTCATGGTCCCAATGTAGTTCCCTCACCTATCATTTGTGTGCAGTGTGTAATATTTTGTTAATTATGCCTCTAAATACAATTTTGTGGTATAAACAGTGTTTGTATTTCAGATATCCCTAGGAATGCTGATAAAGGATGGCAGGCCTAGACCAATCTGAGCACATTCCATGAAAATATTGTCAAATTGCATGGATGCAATACCCAGATGTTACGAATGTATCATTTCATTAGCTCTACATGCTAATCCCATTAAACAGCAGTTGTTCTTATCCCTACTTTCTAGTTGAATAAACAGTAACAATAAGATTAATTTGGCTTGCACAGGAACATACTTATTATAGAACATATTAGTCGATAATTATTCTGATTATAATTATTTTGTTCTTTCCACACTTTCAGTAAATATTGATCAATTTGTTTGTAGGACTACTACTCTAATTTTGGTATATTGGATATAAAGGAAAATGGAGAATCAAAGGGTGGGGTGTTATTGCAAAGCATCTGCAAAGATCTAGATAAGAAGTTAAGAGCCTGAACTAACACTGACTAAACTGTTCCTAAGTCCAGTGGTAACTTCTGTCCCTCTTATTATTCATCAGCACTCAACAAAGTTGTCTATCTTCTTCCTTCCCTTTAGGAAGTTCCTTCCTATTAGTAACCTCACTTCCTCTGTATCTAAATGGTGTAGTCTCTCAGGGCAATTTGTGCACATCGAAAGGTCCTAAGCTGCCTTCTCTTTTCTTTATATCATAGTCCATTTTATTTTATTTTTTAAATTTATTTATTTATTTATTTATTTATTTATTTATTTATTTCATTTAAAAAATTATTATCTGTCTACATATTATTTTTTTATTTTATGGATTTTTTACAGAGAGGAAGGGGAAGGGACAGAGAGTTAGAAACATCAATCAACTGCCTCCTGCACACTCCCTACTGGGTATGTGTCTGCAACTAAGGTACATGGTCTTGATCAGAATCAAACCTGGGGCCCTTGAGTCCACAGGCCAATGCTCGATCCACTGAACCAAACCAGTTAGGGTTATTTAAATCATCCCCATGGATTTAGTAATCTCATGTACGCTAATGCTTCCAAAGTTATAGTATCTCTAATCCAGAACTTTGCTCTGTGTTCCAAACCCACTTTTGCATTCATTCCTTAAACACATTTATCAAGTACCTGCTGGGTGCCAGGCACTGTTCTAGGCAATTTGGTTTTATTATTAAACAAAACAGATAATAGCATTTATTTCACTTACATTGGGATAAACACACACACACACACACACACACACACACACACACCATACATATAATTAGTAAATTATATAGTATGCCAGAAGGTTGTAAGTGCTATATATATAGTAAAAAGGAAAGTTAAAACAGGGTAAGAGGGGTTGAAAGTGCTGGGAAGGAAGTAGCAATATTAAATAGTGTGGGCAGCATAGGCTTCTTTTATCAGGTGATATCTGAGCCAACACTTGAAGAAAATGAGAAAACTAGCCTTGTGGAATTAATAGAAGAAAAATGTCCCTAGAGCAACCAATGCAAAGGTCCAACAGTGAGAGTTTGATAAGGTGGCCAATGTGGCTAGAATAAAATTAATAGAAGATAGAGCTGTAGATAAGGTTGGAGTTTTAAACGGGAGTGAGAAGATCATGTAGTATCTTGTAAGCCATTGTAAGGACTTTGGCCTTTGCTCTGAATAAAATGAGGAAGCTTTGGGGAATTTTAAGCAGAGGACAGACATTATTGACTTATGTTTTACAAAGGATGACTCACTGCTATGAGGGGGGAAAACTGAGGAAGAAGAGCAGTTAGAAGATTATATATTGAACTAGTGACCTGGTGCATGGATTTGTGCACATTGAAAGGAAATTAATTAGAAGGTGGCCGACAGGGCAGGATTGGGTGAGATGGGCCAGACATGTCCTAGGGCCAACCTCTCATGGTCCCTCCTCAGCATCTGCAGCGTGAGCGGGTTCCCTCTGGCAGGTTGAGGATACAGAGGGAAGCAAGTTGGACGTGGCTTTTGTCTTCATGGAATTTACATGACTCACAGAGCTATTTCATGTTACCAGCTTAATTTTGTCTGGGTCATGTAGAAAAGGCTTTTCATAAGAAGTGACATTAGAGGCGAACCTACAATTAGATATTGTAACTTCCAATTAGAGAGAACAACTTGTATGAATGTTATTGCATATCTTTAAGAAACTGTTGTGTATTAGGGTGCATAAAACACAACCCACTGAGAGTTTAAATGGATCTAATAGTAGAGAACTCTGGTATATCCCCTGTCCCATGGCTCTCAATCAGCCTCACAAACCCTGTGTCTTAGTAACTATTGACCTTTCTATCTGAAAGCCTTGACCCTTGAACTGTCAAAATCTGTTCTAAGTATGCAAAGACAAATATGGGAATCCTTCCCCAATAAGCTTCTGAATAATTTTCTCCTCTCATGAACTTTACAAAGTACTAGAGGCCCAGTGCATGAAAATTCATGCACTGAAGGGGGGGTCCCTCAGTCCGGCCTGTCCCCTCTCACAGTCTGGAAGACAACAGGGGTGGGAGGCAACCCGGTGATCAGGAGAAGGCAATACCCCCATCACACCTCTACTGATGCCACTGCCAGCAGTACAAGCTTCAACCGACACTGGTTACCTGAGCCTCAGGTGGCCCTGGAAAGCTGGGGAGCCGACATCCAAGGCTTGCCTGCACCTTAGGCATCAGCTTGGCAGCCAACAACTGAGGCTTGCCTGTGCTTCTGGCTCGCCCTGGGCGGCTGGGGGGTTGAGGGGACTGGGGGACTCTGGAGACAGGCACATTGAGTGGCCAGACCCACCTGAGGGCAGGCTTGCCCATACCACAAGCCTGCCACCCAGGCAGGGGTGAGGGGATTAGGATTCACCATCTTGTGGCTGTGGGCACTCCATATTTGAGGGTGTGGCAGTCAATTAGCATATTTCCTCCTTATTGGCTGTGGGTGCTGCCATCTCTGTGAGGGCATGATGGTCAATTAGCATATTCCTCTTTATTAGATAAGATGGTCACTTGTGCAAATATACAAATATCACCTTCCCTCCTGTCCTCCCTCCCTACTAGTAAGTTGTAAGCTCCCAGAAGAGAAGGGATTCATTTTTAGTGAACTATTTCAGATGCTTGTCATTCTGATGATTCATCATTATACTTCCACTACATTCCTCAAAAGCATCGAGTATTGTTTTTCATGTTCATAAATTTAATGTAAATTATATGAAACAACTTTTGACAGCCTTCTGTTTTCATTCAACATGTCTGAAGATTTATCTATGTTATAGTTCTGCTTCTTTCATTTTAACTGTTAAATAGTATTCCATTGTATGCAAATAATCATAATGTGTTTTTGTTTGTTGTTGAATATTTTTAAGTTGTTTTTCCATTTTGGGGGGCAACCATTTTCGAAAACATTTGGCAATATCTAGTAAAACAAAATGCACACACTCTTCAACCCAAGGAATCATAGCATGGTAGCCATAACCACATGTGTCTATATAAATTTTAATGAGCCCTAACAGATTTGGCACAGTGGATAGAGCATCGACCTGCAGACTGAAGGGTCCCAGGTTCGATTCCAGTTAAGGGCATGTACCTTGCTTGCAGGCACATCTTCAGTAGGTGGTATGCAGGAAGCAGCTGATTAATGTTTCTCAATCTCTATCCTTCTCCCTTCCTCTCTGTAAAAAATCAGTAAAATATATTTTTTAATTTTTTAATGATTTAAAGTTAAGTAAAATTCAAATATTAGTTCCTCAGTTGAACAAGGCACTTTTTAGGTGCTTAATAGCCACATACAGCTAGTGGCTACTGAATTGAACAGCACAAATATAGAGCATTTCCAGCATTGCAGGAAGTTCCATTGAATTATCCAATTTTCCCTTGAAAAATAACTTTCTTTGCACATTCCTAGTATACCATAATATGAAAAGCATTTAATTCTATGAAATAAATTAATATCAAAATATTGCATTACAAAGCTATATATGGTAAGTGTTAAATGAGGTCCAGGAATAGTAGCCAAAGAAATTCAGAGGGGGCAAGATTTTTTTTAAAAAAATGTATTTTATTGATTTTGTACAGAGAGGAAGGGAGAGAGATAGAGAGCTAGAAACATCAATGAGAGAGAGTCATCGACCAGCTGCCTCTTGCACACCCCCTACTGGGGATATGCCCACAACCAAGGTACATGCCCTTGACCGGAATTGAACCCGGGACCTTTCAGTCCCCAAGCCGACGCTCTATCCATTGAGCCAAACCGGTCTCGGCCAGAGCGGGCAAGATTTGAACAGAGTTTCAGGGCCCTATGCATAAGTTTGGAGGATAATTGAATAAGATGTTTATCCAGGGCAGTCAACTGCAACATAGCAGGAGGAGTTGGAATCATTATTATGGAAGAAATCAGATAGCTCAAAAACAGAGAAGCTTTAAACAAGAATCAGATCCAAGCAAGATTGAGTGGGGAAAATGAATCATGAGGCCAGAAGCCAAAAAGATTAAAAGGAGGCCAAGATGTGGAGTGCAAGGTAGGTCTAAGAGAGCAGTTCAGGACAGAGGCTATGAAAAATATGAAGGTCTCTGAAGCCTGTACTCCCGGCTTTGAGATAAAAATCTGTTCATTTCCTAAGCAGATTGCCATCACCCACAAGTAGACTGTTTACTTTTAGTGAGAGCTATGGTTAGGAGAAAGTTATCTGTAAGAATGTGGATAAAAATTAGGATTTTGACTCCCACTGTAAATAGCTGCACACATTTGGAAGGGTGAGGAAGAATGAGGCTTGGACAAGGCTGCTAATAACTGCATTTCGGAGAGAGTAGTTACTCTGGGAAGAGTAAGAGACTAGGAAGGGAGCAAGTGTGGTATAAGAACAGATTAAAAAAAAAAGGATGATAAAGCCCAGCCAGCATGGCTCAGTGGTTGAGCATTGACCTAGGAACCAGGATATCAGGATTTGATTCTGGTCACAAGCCAGATTGCAGCTTGATGCAGGAGCCAGCCAATCAATGATTCTCTCTCATCATTAATATTTCTATCTCCCTTTCCCTTCCTCTCTGAAATCAATAAAATATATATTTTTAAAAGGAAATGGTGATGAAAATGGCAAGAGTCAAGTGGAGACAATACAATGAGAAGAGACATTATGCAGGTCTTAATATTGGTTTTTACTTAATTGTAGAATTATTTCTATAAATTAAAACAACATAGCAGGAATGTTGTGTGGAATTCAAAAGCCATGGGTCTAATTTAGACAGAAAATACAGTTCTAGACTCAGGCTTCTGCCAAATTTTCTGAGGCGCTCTGTCATCCATTCCTGGTTTTCCTGAAAAATTCTCTAGCTCTTCACATCAACTACATTGCCTGCCACAAGTGAGAGGTAGTGATTAAAGAATTCTGGTTCCCAATATTTTGGAAGGGAGTAAACAGATACATGGCCATAGGGGAAGTTAAGTATGAGTGGAAAATCAGAGACATGTATTTGTGCATGAGTCAAACAAGATGTTCTGTATCACTATTGTGGAGCTTAGCTAGACAATAAAAATTCTATCTTGCCTGCCCATCCTTTGTCTTTTGCATACTATTAATAGTCCAAATTCAGTCAAGATTTCTTTATTTTCAAAATTCAATAATCAGATTAGTGTCTACCTTCAAAACAAATACAGGTATAACCAATTCTAGGACAAGACCAAACAAAGTTCTTATTGGTTTGCTTACAATAGGGCAAACTCATTCCTAACCATGGCTTTTGAGAATCACAGCCTATCACAGAAGAACTAGAGAGAGTTCATCCAAAGGGGCAAACAAAACTATCCGATCTTAAGAAAGTAATCCTTCAAGTAAAGATAATACATTATGAGAGCAGCCAACTGACTACTAACAGTGAGGTTTACAATCTCAAATCATTCCCAATGGCTTTCTATATCCTACAGTTATGTTGACACAGGTTTGGATTCCTGAGCAAGACCAGTCTAAAAAGAGGGGTGTGTGCCCATTGCTAATTCTTTACAAAGATAACAGCTTTTCTTTCCAACTCATGTAACTTCACTCTTCAGCCTCAAATTCCTGTGCCTAGGCATGAGCCAGTCTATTGAAACATGGGAAGTTGTCTTGGCATGCATGGGCAATCAGATGCTTGAAGAAAATTGATAAACAACCCTGTGTCCAGGAGACCCATAGAGATTAGGGACTTAAAAGGCTTATTGTGAAACACTGATAATGCCATCTCATTCCCATCCACTGACTTCTCTATTATCAGTTGGTAAGCCATGAGCAGACACTTGTTCATCTTCCAGAATGCAAACTAGCTCTTCATTCAATTTCCACTTTGTTCTCAGGCTTATGAGCACTGTAGTTATTCCAAAAGGAATCTGGATGGTACAGTTAATTGGACTTAATAGATTGTAATTAGAGTATCAAAACATCAGCCTACATTTTCCTGATTTGATTATTGAACCTTCCTAATATATGTATTTGGCTCCTGATGCCACCATTACAGCCCAATGGTTGAACCTACCATACTATAGATGACTACGCTGAATGCTTCCCTGAACACAAGGTCAATGAATAAACTGTTTCCTTAAGAAGGAGGTTTGGGGAAAGCAGTTAATAATTATAAATACTAACATATGTATCTGGCCCTATGCTTCCTTATCTCATTTGATATTCACAACATAAAGACAAGGGTAGACACTATTATAAATATCCCATATCCCATGTTTACCAATGAGGAAACAGACTCAGAGAGGTAAGGTAACTTACCCAAGATTTAAAAGATAGTGAGCATGGGATTTATTTCTATGTCCTGATTTAGAACATATGCTCTTAATTACTACATCAAATTGGCTCTCTTTGAAAGTGTCTGTCTACTCTTTGCTTTAATAGCAAGAGCCCATGTGATTTTAATTTATTAGAAAGTAAAACACAGTAGGATAAATAGATGTTTCCTTTCTGTCTTGGCTCCATTATATGTTTTTGCCCCCTTGTCAAATATTAATTGACTGTAATAGGTTGGGTTGATGTTTGTTCTGTTGTAGTTATCTATATGCCTAGTATTTCTGTGCCAGTACCAGACTGTTTTGATTACAGTAGCTTTATAATATAATTTGATATCTAATATTGTGATTCCTCCAACTTTGTTCTTCTTTCTCAATATTGCTGCATCTATTCAGGGTCTTTTTTGGTTCCGTATAAATTTTTGGAGTATTGGTTCAATATCTGTGATATAGTTCATTGGTATAGTAACAGGGATTCCATTGGATCTATACATTGCTTTGGGAAGTATATACAATTTAATGATGTTAATTCTACCAATCCGTGAACAAAGTATATTATTTCACTTGTTTATATCTTCCTCTATCTCTTTTATCAAGGCCCTGCTGTTTTCCCAGTACAAGTCTTTTAGCTCATTAGTTAAGTTAATTCCTAAATGTCTTAATTTTTTGTTGTTGCAATGGTAAATGAGTGTTTATTTAGTTTCTCTTTCTTAGAATCCATTATTGGTGTATAAAAATGCCACTGATTTCTAAATGTTAATTTTGTATCTTGCTACCTTGCTGAATTCATTTATTAACTCTAGCAGTTTTTTTGGTAGCATATGACTATTTTACTTTATTTTTTTGAAATTTTATTTTTCATTTTACATTAGTTCACTTTTCAATCACAGTTAACATACAATATTACATTAGATTTGTGTGTACAACATAGTGCTTAGACCTTTATATACTTTATGAAGTTATCACACCAATAATCTAGTACCCACCTAACACCATACATAGTTCTTTTAATACTAGAGGCCTGGATTCATGCACCAGTGGGGTTCCTCAGCCTGGCCTATGGGGATGGGGTTGAAACCTGTCAGTGCACAAATTTGTCCAAGGCATGCCCAGTTTGTCTCACCCAGTCCTGATTATGGCAATCAGGGCCAGCCAGGGAGGGACCATGATAAGTTGGCCAGCCAAGGAGGGGCCAATCAGGGTAGGCCAGGGAGAGACTGTGGGGGAGTTTTAGGGCATGTCCAGCCCATCTCGCCCAGTCCCAATTGGCTGGACCCAGCGGCCAACTAACCTACCTGTCAGAGTGTCTGCCCCACAATGGTCAGTGTGCATCATAGCTACCAATCAAACAGTTGCTTAAGCTATATACTGTATAGATTATTGACTACTTCCTTTGCTGTATTTTACATCCTATAGCTATTTTCATAACTGATAAATTCTACTTCTTAATCCCATTCTCTTTATATACAAGGGCATATTGCTCAGCCATATAAAGAATAAAATCTTTCCATTTATTGGATCTAAAGGGTATTATGCTAAGTGAAATAAGTCAGGTAAAGACAAATACAATATGATTTTACTTATATGTGAAATCTAAAAAACAAAATAAATGAACAAGTAAAACAGAAACAAACTCATATATAGAGAAAAAATTGGTGGTCACCAAAAGGGAGGGGTATTGGAGGGAAGTGAAAAGCATATGACTGTATTGTATCTGAGCTAGTACCTAGCCTATTGTACTTAAGTAAATCTAGCTCCCTAGCTAAAGTGTGAGCACTCTTTGTCCCATTGTGCATTGTATTCTTAAAATTCAATCCCTACATCTTCTACTCAAGCTTTTGTTCTAGGATCTATTCTTTCTGTGCACAATGTTACTATCCAAGTACGAAATTCTATTCTTCAGCCCAACTATCGTTTCTAATATTTGCTTAAACATATTTTCCTGGCTATTCAAAGATACCTCAAACTCATTGTGTCCAGAATTAACCTCATTCTCTACACAAACATACACATTGGTCCTGTTCCATACTTCCCCTTCTCAACAAATAACATTACCATTCTCCTTGTTACTCTCTGTTGACTCCTCTTTCTCTTTCACCTCTCAAATCTAATCATTCACCTTCATCCATCCATTCACAAACTCAGAAACTTAAATTCTTTTTCTGAAATGCTTTTTAATAGAAAATTTTAAACATATACAAAATAGAATAGCAAATGAAACTGTTACCATATACCAATTGTTCAGCTCCAAATTTACCAATTCAATCTTGTTTTATGCATCCCCACTTCTCACCAATCTCAATTATTTGAAACAAATCCCAAAGATCATTTCATTTCATCTGTATTTTATTATCTATCACTTAAAAATAAATTATAAAAACATCCAAAATTCCATTATCACACACAAAAAAATTAACAATTATTCCATAATGTAATCAAACATTTAGTGAGTGTTCATATTTCCTTGTTTTATGAATGGTTTTGCTTTCTTATATTTGACTAGCCAAATAAATCCCTACATTGCAATTGAATGGTAACTCTCTTAAACCACTTTAATCATTGATTTCAACGTAATCTCTGTTTTTCTCCCTGCAATCTTTTGTCGAAGGAACTTTATCATTTGTGTTCTAAGAGTTTTCCACAGTTTTTGGTTGTTGGTTGCTGTTCCTGTACATTTACTATAATACTATTTTACAGTATTGGTAGTTAGATCTAGATACTTGATCATATTCCATTTCTCTCTTTCCAAGATTATTTTGTCAGATGATGTTTTATTCTTTCATAATGAGGCATAGAATGTCTGCTTGTTTTTCTTTCCATTATATTAGCATAGTTAATAATATTCTATAAATCTGTCTTTTAGTTTAATACAAATACTATTTCATTAAGTTTTATGCTTATCCTAAATTCATTTAGGAAAGGCAGGTTAAATGCTTGATTCCACCACCACTTCCTTTTATTTTAACCAATTTTAAAAACAACTAGTTATTTTCCTAGCATTCTTCAAAAATTACCAGTGAAGGATTTTTATTTAGAAGGTTTGGGGGAAAGTACCATTATGGACTCATGGAGTTCTAAATATTTTAAGCATTTAATTCATTGCAGTTTCCATTACTGATGCTAATTCACCACTTAATTTTGCCAGTGAAAGATGATCTCTTGAATCCTTTTAAGTAACTTATTAGTGTTTTTTTGTTTGTTTGTTTTGCATGTTTTTAAAATATATTTTTAGTGATTTCAGAGAGAAAGGGTAAGGGAGAAACAGAAACATCAATGATGAGAGAGAATTATTGGAATCTAATGAACAAAATAAACTGATGAACCAGTGCAATCCCACACTGGTGACAGAGCCTGGCAACCCAGGCATTTGCCCTGACTGGGAATTAAATTGTGACTGCCTGGTTCATAGGTAGATGCTCAACCACTTAGACATGCAGGCTGGGCTAACTTATTAGTTTTTTTCTCTTTCTCTTTATTGATTAAGGTATTACATATGTGTCCTTATCCTCCCATTGCTTCCCCTACCTCCCACCCCCACTCATGCCCTGTGGAGAACAGTATGGAGTTTCTTCAAATAACTTATTAGTTTTTAAAAACAGCTTTACTAAGGTATAATTGACATACACTAAATTAAAGTCTTGATTGCTGTAGTTTCATAACACATCTTTAAAATTAAGTCTTATAAGTATGCAATTTAATAGGCATAAACATATGTGTACAACCATAAAACCATCACCACAATCAAGATAATTAACATATCCACAACTCCCAAGTATTTCCTCATGATCTTTTGTAACCCTTCCCATCATACTTCGCTACCCACATCCTTGGACAATAACCAATCTACAGTCCATCACTATAGATTCATTTACATTTCCCAGAATGCTATGAGAATGGAAATATAGAATATATATGCTTTTCTTTACTGGCTTCTTTACTTAGCATTATAATTTTGATATTAATTCATGATATTCCAATATGAGATATATAATTGAACATATTTTCTCTTAGTCCAGAGTTTGTCTACATTTTTTTCAAGAATATCTTTTAAAATAGTAGAAGTTTTTAATTTGGATGAAGTTCAATTTCTCATCTTTTCCCCTTATACATCAAGTTTTTGGTGTTGTATCTAAGAAATATCTGCCTAATCTAAGGGCACAAAGATTTTCTCCTAATTTTTACACTGAAAATTTTAGCTTTTCGGGCTTATATTTACTAGTAGATCTACAATCAGTTTTCAGTTAACTTTTGTATATGGTGTAAGGCACAGATCAAATTGGTATATTTATTTCTTTGTTTGTTTGTTTAGCACATGTATGTCCAATTATTCCAGCATCTTTTATTGAAGGCTATCCTTTCTCTGCTGAATTGCCTTTGAAGTTTTGTCAAAAATCAATTCACCGTGTATGTGTGGGTCTATTTCTGAACTCTCTATCCTGTTTGATTGATATATTTGTCTATTTTTATGTCAATAATACACTGTCTTGTTTGTTGTAGCTTCATAATACATATTTGAACTTAAGTCCTATAAGTCTCCAGGGATTTTTTTCTTTTTCAAAGTTGTTTTGGCTCTTCTAATTCTTTTGCATTTCCATATACATTTTTAAATTGCATTGAATCTATGATGATCAGTTGGGGAAAATTTTTATCTTAACAATAGCTTTACATTTATCTTCAATTTTCTTAGCTATTAAATTTTCAGTGTGCAGGTTTTGCACATATTTTTTCAGATTTGTCTCTAGTGTTTCCTATATTTGATGCTACTATCATGATCAATATTAAATTTCAATTTAATTCTGTTTGTGGTTAACATATAGAAATATAATTGATTTTAATATTAATATTGCATCATCAAACATTACTCAACTCACCTTATTAGTTCTACTAGTTTTGGGGTTTTTTTGTAGCTGTTGAAGAAGTTTTTACATTGTCATATGTGAATTAAGATAGATATAAATAAGCCAGTCAGAGAAAGAGAAGTATTGCATTATCTCACTCATATGTGGAACCTAATGAACAAAATAAACTGATGAACAAAATAGATCCAGAGACATAGCAGCATGGAACAGACTGACAAATATCAGAGGGAAGGTGGGGGTAGGGAGAGATTAACTGGGGAACTTATATGTGTTTATGTATAGCCTATGGACTTAGACAATAGTGTGATGAAGGCCTGAGAGGGGCAAATATCTGTAATACTTTCAACAATACAGATAACTTTTTAAAAAGATGAACCTACATCTTCCTTTCAAGTCCTGTTTTTTTCTTATGCTTTATCACACTTAGTAGACCCTCCAGCACAATGTTGAATAGAAGTATAAATGTGAACATCTTTCCTTGTTCTAAGTCTTAATGTAGAAAGCTTTCAGACTTTCACAATTAGGTATAATTATAAGAGATTTCATAGATGCCCTTTATGAAGTTTTGTCAGGAATAAATGTTGAGATAGTTTTTTTTTTTTCCTTTTGGCCTGCTAATATATGAACTTTTGAATGTTAAGCCAACCTACCATTCCTGGGATAAACTATGCTTGGTCATAATATACCATCATTTTATATATTATTGGAATCAATTTTTCTGAATTTTTGTGCTTATATTCCTGAATGACAGTAATCTGTAACTCATAGAATAAATAGGTTAGGAGGCAATCTCTCATATTCAATTTTCCGGAAGAGTTTGTGTACAAGATGTTATTTATTCCTTAATTGTTTGGTAGAAATCACCAGAGAGACTATCTGGTTTAGGGTTGTTTTTTATTTTGTTTTGTTTTGTTTTGTTTTCTGGGGAGTGTTTAATTATAAATTCTGTTTTTTAAATCAATATAGGACTATTCAGATTATCTATTTCTTCTTCAGTGAACTTTGCTAATTTGTATATTATAAATAAACTACTAAAGATATGGCTTAGGCCTTGCAACAAATGGGCTTTCTGAAATAAGTTTTGCATGTCACTTTGCCCAGAAACTAAAAGAAAGTACATGAGTTTCAATGCCATGAAACATGGCAGAAACAGAAGTACTGGATCACTGTTTTGCTTGCAGACTTTGGCTAAAGACAAAAGTTTGGAGTGAAGCTTGACATTTGCTTATGATATATAATGCTTTAGTGTTTCATTTTTAGCATGATACTTTTAAAAGTGTGTTCCCACCACCCAAGTAGACTACTTGACTAGTTTTCTATTTTCCTCATATAAACAGGGATTAGAGCTGTTTCTCCTATCTATAAAAATGCAGGCATACGTGACAAGTTGGTTTGTCTTGCTCACCATGTGAGCAAATTAAAATTAACTTTTGAAAGGATTTAGAGTTTAAAATTGCTGCCATAAAATTAGGTAAAAGTATCATGCTGTTCTTGGCAAATGAAGAAAGGGATCTTAGTCTGCTATTTACTGAGTTTGGTACTGGTTATGAGGGATGGATTTGTTATGAGCCATTCTATTTTTCCAGTTTAGAGGCTCCATCCATGTTATCTTTTCTCATCTGTGAGCAAGGCAGAACATCTTTAGACTCATCTACATCAGTAGACCTTAGAGACTATCCATATCATGAGCTAAATATCTAGATGAATATTATATTTATGGAAACAACCTGAATTTGTCTCCTGTTCTGTCTCCTTCTTATAGTTGCTACTGTTGGTGGAACTCTACATGGACTCATTGTCCACCTCAACTGAGCATTTGTTTGATCCCCCCCCCACCCAGTACAAAAGACAGAAAGAGCAGTGTCCTTGATTATCTGAACTCAATAATAGATGAACAGTCTGTTAGGATGTTTTCAGCAAGCTGAAGCCATCCTGGAATACTAATTCTTCCTATTCCTGTAGGTTTAACTTGTAGAAAGATTATCAAGTTTTTCATTCTAACTTAGGCTCCAAAATAATCCTCCTAAAGGATTTTGTTTTCACCTTGGGATGTTTTTCCTTAAGGCATCACATTGCAAATGACTGAAAAGGATTTGGGGCAAGCCTCTAAAGCCCATGACACTATATACCTGAAGTCTAGTAGCAAGAGTAGACACACAGCACATAGAATGGCATACGGCCCCACCATGCATTGCACAGCTGAGGAAACTGACACTCAGCCTAATCACTCAGAAAAACATATATTTTTATTATAAAACTATCATCACATTTTTTTGAAGTAGTTAAAAGGGAGGATGATATAGTGGACAATGACAATGAATACCATAATGAAACATTAACAGTTTTATTATTGGAAGAAGTCAGGTGCCATTTAATAAAGGATGTGTGAAGGTATCATGTATGAAGAAAAGAGAAAGGATGTGGCTAGGGTTTCCAGAGAAATGGATGAACCATGAAAGACAAATTAGTAAAATGGAATAGCTGAAAGATAGATCTCTATAAGTAGAATGTTGGAGGCAATAGGTGGATCTTAATGGTAGAGAGAGACTGATTTAGATGGATTCTTAAATGATGTGCTTGTATTTTGGAATTTGCAGATAAAAGTCATCAAAGGTTTTTGAGAGGAGACAGGACATAATCATATCTAAGTTTTAGAAAGGTATTAATACATTTTCCAATGACAGTTATTTTTATTGTAGTTATCTCCTTCATCAGGCATTGTGTTCCTTGAGTACAATAATGTTTTCTAAAGATTTGCCTTTTTTTCTATAGTGGCTAACACAGTGCCTTTACTCTCAGCAGCTAAAGATACTCAATAATGCGAACTTTGTGTGAAAAAGCGTTGGTTCTAGCCTTTCCCTTTCTGGTCACATCCCTTCTCTATAAACATATCTTGTATCCATGCATTTCTCCCTTTCCAACTGCCATAATTCTATTCAGCCTACCATCTTCTCTCAATGCACTCCCCTTCTTGGTCTCCCACCTCACTATCACCCCCTCTTGTCCATTGTCCATACTGCACCTAGAAAATTCTTTTCTAAACTATCAATTTGATCGGATTACCTCCCACCCAGCCACCTTCCTCCACCCTCCCTCTGAGATTCTGTACTCTGTTCCGTGTTTCCAAGTCTCTGGATCTCCTTTCAAAAATCTTTGATGTCTCTTACCTGCAAATTCCAAAATCCAAGCACATCATTTAAGAGCCCCCCTAAATCAATCTCTCTATACCATTAAGATCCACCTATTGCCTCCAATATTCTACTTATAGAGATCTATCTTTCATCTATTCCATTTTACTACTTTGTCTTCCTTCATCAGTTTATTTTATTAATTAGGTTCCACATATGAGTGTGATAATGAGATACTTGTCTATCTCTGAATGACTTATTTCACTTAGCATGATATTCTCCAGGTCCCTCCATGCTGTCTCAAAGGGTATTTTTACTGCTGCATAGTATTCCATGGTATAAATGTGCCACGAATGTTTTATTGACTCATCTACTGATGGGCACTTTGGCTTTTTCCAGATCTTAGCTATTGTAAATTGTGCTGCTATTAACATAGGGATGCACACATTCTTTCATGCTTCGAGTTTCTTAGGATATATTTCTAAGATTGGGATCACTGAGTCAAATAGCAGTTTCATATTTAATTTTTTTAGGAAATTCCATACTATATTCCATCAAGGTTTCACCAGTGTGAATTCCCCCAGCAATATACTAGGGTTACATTTTCTCCACATCCTCACCAGCACTTGTCCTTTGTTGATTTGTTGATAGTAGCCATTCTGATAGGTGTGAGATGGTACCTCATTTTCATTTTGATTTGCATGTCTCAGATGATAGTGACTTTGAGCATTTCTTCATATGTCTCTTGGCATTTATATGTCCTCCTTGGAGAAGTATCTCTTTAGGTCCTTGGCCCACTTTTGAAAAAATTTTTAAAGTATTACAAATAGTAGTACATATGTCTCCTTTTCCCCCTATTAACCTTTCCCCTCCCCCCTCCCCCTATACTGGCACATGCCCTCACTCACCTCCAAGTGTCTTGTGTCCATTGGTTATGCTTATATGCATGCATACAAGTCCATTGGTTGATCTATTACCTCCCCTCAGCCACCCAACCCTCCCCAGCCTTCCTGCTGTTGTTTGACAGTATGTTTGATGTTTCTCTGCCTCTATATCTATTTTTGTTAATCTGTTTATAATGTTCTTTGTTATCCATAAATGTGTGAGATCATGTGGTATTTTTCTTTCACTTACTGGCTTACTTCACTTAGCATAATGCTCTCCAGTTCCTTCCATGCTATTGCAAATGGTAAGAATTCCTTCTTTTTTATAGCAGCATAGTATTCTAATGTGTAGATGCACCACAGTTTTTTTAATCCACTCATCTGCTAATGAGCATTTACACTGTTTACAAATCTTAGCTATTGTAAACTGTGCTGCTATGAACATAGGGGTATATATATCTTTTCTGATTGGTTTCTGACTTCTTGGGATATATTCCTAGAATTGGTATTACTGGGTCAAATGGAAGTTCCATCTTGAACTTTTTGAGGAGACGTCATACTGTTTTCTATAATGATTGCACCAGTTTACATTCCCATCAGCAGTGAAGGAGGGTTCCTTTTTCTCCACATCCTTTCCAGCACTTGTCATTTGTTGATGATAGCCATTTTGACAGGTGTGAGATGGTACCTCATTGTTGTTTTGATTTGCATCTCTCAAATGATTAGTGACTTTGAGAATGTTTTCATATGTCTCTTGGTTTTCTGAATGCCCTCTTTCAAAAAGTGTCTATTTAGGTCATTTGCCCATTTTTTCATTGGGTTGTTTATTTTCCTTTGTGAAGTTGTAAGAATTCCGTTATTGTTGGAGATTAAACCCAAATTGGAGATAACATTGGCAAGTATGTTCTCCTATGCAGTGGGCTTTATTGTTGTTTTGCTGAGGTTTCTTTTGCTGTACAAAAGCTTTTTTATTTTCATGTAGTTCCATTTGTATATTTTTCCTTAGTTTCCATTGCCCTAGGAGCTGTATCGTTAAATATATTGCTATGACAAATGTCTTCTATTTTGCTGCCTATGGCTTCTTCCAAGATTTTTATGGTTTCCCATCTTATGTTTAAGTTCTTTAACCATTTTGAGTTTATTTTTGTATAAGGTGCAAGTTGGTAATCTAGTTTCATTTTTTAGCATGTATCTGTTGACTCCATTGTATGGTCTTGCCTCCTTTATCAAATATTAATTGGGCATAATGGTCTGTGTCGATTTCTGGGTTCTCTGTTCTGTTCCACTGGTCTATATGTCTGTTCTTGTGCCAATACCAGGACGTTTTGAAAACAATGGTTTGATATCTAGTACTGTGATTCCTCCAACATTGTTCATCTTTATCAAGATTGCTGTAGCTGTTCAGGGTCTTTTTTTATTCCAGATCAATTTTTTGGAAAATTTGTTCTAGGTCTTTTAAGTATGGTGTTGGTATTATAATGGGGATTGCATTGAATTTATAGATTGCTTTGGATAGTGTGGACATTTTAATTATGTTGATTCTACCAATCCATGAACATGGTATATTCTTCCAGTTGTTCATGTCTTCCTCTTTTTTCAGCCTTCTGAAATATTCTGAGTTCAGGTCCTTTATCTCCTTGGTTAAGTTTATTCCTAGGTATTTTAATTTTCTTTTTGCAACGATAAATGGGATTGCTTTTTAAATTTCTCTTTCTGTGATTTCATTATTGGTGTATAGAAAATCCATAGACTCTCGGGTGTTAATTTTATATCCTGCTACATTGCCAAATTCATTTATTAAGTCTAGTAGTTTTTATGAAATCTGGGGTTTTCTATGTACAATATCCTGTCATTTGCGAATAAGGATAGTTTTACTTTTTTCCCAATTTTGATGTCTTTTATTTCTTCTTCTGGTCTGATTGCAATTTCTAGTACTTCCAGTACTATGTTGAACAGAAGTGGTGAGAGTGGGCATCCCTATCTCATTCCTGTTCTTAGTGGAGATGATTTTAGTTTTTTCCCATTGAGTATAATGTTGGCTGTGGGTTTGTCATATATGGCTTTTATGATGTTTTGGTATGATACTTCTATTCCCACCTTACTGAAAGTTTTTATCAAGAAAGGGTGTTGGCCGAAACCAGTTTGGCTCAGTGGATAGTCTGCGGACTGAAGGGTCCCAGGTTCGATTCTGGTCAAGGGCATGTATAATACATTAGCTGCGGGCACATCCCCGGTGGGAGGTGTGCAGGAGGCAGCTGGTCGATGTTTCTTTCTCATCGATGTTACTAGCTTTCTATCCCTCTCCCTTCCTCTCTGTGAAAAATCAATAAAATATGTTTTTAAAAAAAGAAGAAAAAAAGACAGGGTGTTGGATTTTATCAAATACTTTTTCTGCATTAATGGATATGATTATGTGATTTTTATTTCTCAGTTTGTTTATATGGTGTATCACATTTATTGATTTGCAGGTATTGTACCATCCATGTTTCCCTGGAATAAATCCCATTTGGTAATGGTGTATGATCTTTCCAATGTATTGCTGGATTAGATTTGCTAGAATTTTGTTGAGGATATTGGCATCTATGTTTATGAGGGATATTAGCCTGCAATTTATTTTCTTTGTATTGTGTTTATCTGGTTTTGCGATTAGGGTAATGCTGGCTTTGTAGAAAGAGCTAGGAAGTGCTTCTTCCTCTTGAATTTTTTGGAATAGTCTGAGGAATATAGGTTTAATTTCTTCTTTGAATGTTTTATAAAACTCCTCTTGAAGCAGTGTGGTCCAGGGCTTTTGTTTATTGGAAGGTTTTTTATTATTGCTTTAATTTCCTCCATAGTTATCAGCTTATTAGGATTTTTTTATTCCTCCTAGCTGAGTTTTGGAAGTCATATCTTTTTATGAACATGTCCATTTCTTCTAGGTTGACCAGTTGGTTGGAGTAGACTTGCTCAAAATATCTTTTTATGATTATTCATATTTCTGTGGGGTCTGTTGTTATTTCACCTCTTTTGTTTCTGATTTTTTTTTAATTTGGATCCTCTCTCTTTACTTCTTTTTGAGCCTGGCTAGAGGTTTAGCAATCTTTTTTATTCTTTCAAAGAACCAGCTCTTAGCTCATTAATCTTTTATATTTTTTTTGTTTGATTGGTTGTTTTTGTGAGGTTTTTTTTTTTTTTTTTTTTTTTTTTTTTGTTCTCTCTGTCATTTATTTCCACTCTGATCTTTATTATTTCCTTCCTTCTGCTTACTCCTGGCTTTTCTTATTGTTCTCTTTATAATTCTTCAAGTTGCAGAGTTAGATGGTTTATTATCAGTTTTTCTTGTTGTTTTTTGTTTATGTGTGTGTTAGGCCTTTAATGCTATGAAATTCCCTCTCAGCACTGTTTTCATTGTGTCCCAAATATTTTGGATTGTTCTCTTTTCATTGTCGTTTGTTTCCAGGATGTGTTTTATTTCTTCTTTGATCTCTTTTGTTACACACACTTTGTTTAATAGTTTGCTATTAACCTCTAGATGTTTGAATTTTTGTGATTGTTTTTACTGTAGCTAGTTTCTAATTTTATGTCATTGTGATCTAAGAAGATGTTTGATATGATTTCAATCCTCTTGAATTTGGAAAGGCTTTGCCCGTGTCCCAATATGTGGTCTATTTTTGAAAGTGTCCCATGTGCTCTTGAGAATAAGATATATTCTATAGTTTTTGGGGTGGAATGTTCTAAAGATGTCAATTAAGTCCATCTGATCTAGTGAGTCATTTAGGATTGAAGTTTCTTTGCTAATTTTTTTGTCTAGAGAATCTATCCAGTGATGTTAATGGGGTATTAAAGTATACTACTATGATTGTGTTGCTGTCAATCTCACCCCTGATAACTTCCAGAAGTTTTTTGCTTTTTATTGATATTTTTTAATGTATTGGGTTCTCCTGTATTCGGTGCATAAATGTTTACCAGAGTTATATTCTCTTCTTGCATTGGTTCCTTTAGAATTATGAAGTGGCCTTTCTTGTCTCTTGTCATGGTCTTCACGTTGAGGTCTATTTTGTCAGATATAATTATTGCTACCCCAGCTTTTTTTTTTTTTTAATTTCCATTTGCCTAATAGATATTTTTCCATCCCTTCACTTTTAGTCTGTATGAGTCCCTTGTTCTGAAGTGGATCTCCTGTAGACATCATATATATGGGTCATGTTTTCTTATTCATTCATTCACTGGATGTCTTTTGATTGGAACATTTAATCCAATTACATTCAACCTTATTATTGATAGGTACTTATTTGTAGCCATTTCTTTATTTCATGCCTCTGTTCCTTCCTCCCTTTCTATGTCTTATTTTTATACCATTCCCTTTACATTTCTTGCATTGCTGGCTTGGTAGTGATAAACTCCCTTAGCCTTTTTTTTTTTTTTTTTGTCTGAGAAGCTCATGATTTCCCCTTCAATTCTGATTGATAGTCTTGCTAGATAGGATATTCTTGGATTCAGTCCTTTGTTTTGCATCACTTTGTATACCTCTTTCCATTCCCTTCTAGCTTGATGTGTTTCTGCTGAGAAATCATTTGATAATCTGATGGGGAATCTTTTGTAGGTAACTTTCTGTTTCTCTCTCACAGACTTTAAGATTCTCTCTTTGTTGTTAATATTTGCCATTGTAATTATGACGTATCTTGGTGTGGGGTCTTTGGGATTCATCTTGCTTGGGACTATCTGTACTTATGTAACTTTTTTTTCCCCATGTCAGGGAAGTTTTTTGTCATTATTTCTTCAAATAGGTTTTCTAATCCTTGATGTTGTTCTTGTCCTTCTGGAAGCCCTATTATATGTATGTTACTTCGTTTGTCATTGTGCCAAAGCTCTCTAAGGCTCTCCTCCTGCTTTTTAATTTTTTTCTCCAATTGCTGTTCAGATTGGGTTTGTTTTTGTACTTTATCTTCTAACTCACTAATTCGGTTCTCTGCTTCTTCTAGTCTACTATTGAAACCTTCCATGGTGTTTTTGATTGTAGCTATATCACTTTTGATTTCTTCCTGGTTTTTGCATTGGTTATTGATTTTCTTGTCCATCTGATATATGAACTGTATGACCATTACTCTGAATCCTTTTTCTGTCATGTTGTATGCTTCCTTTTCACTTATTTTCTTTCTTAGAAATTCCTCATTTTCTTTCCTCTGGGGATTGTTTCATTATTGCCCCATTCTAACTATCACCAGAAGGTTCAAATGTCAAGTTGCAGGGACCTAGACCATATGCATTAGGAGCTTCACACCCCCTAGTGTCACTGAAGAGCTCTGACCCCAAGATGTGTGGCTGCCGTGGGTTGATGGGAACTATGTTCTCCCAAGATCAGAGTGATAGGCACTTACTGTGACCTCATGTGCACATCTAGAATCAGTGTTCCTGCCTGCGCCACACTGAAACAGAGACCCTGCTGGTGTGTGCTGAAAATAAGAATCCCCTAGCCCATGTCAGGAGTAAGAGACCCCTGTGCCCATGCTGAGTATCAAGTATCAGAGTTTCTGTTGCTTGGGCAGTTTCATAGAGAATCAGGGTTCCTGTGTGCACATGCACCAATAATTGGAGTCACTGGCTCTTAGTGCGAATGCACTGGGAATCAAGAACCCCAGGTGCATGCGATGATAGTCAAGTCCCTGGTGCTCAGTGCTGCCTCTCACACAGAGGATCAGGGTCCCAGGTCTGCTTGGGGGACCGGGTTGCGCAGTAGCATTGTGTCATCAGGAGGTCCATTCCTGCCCTGCGGAAAACAGCATTCTGTGTACTCTTGCCCTAAATCAAAGTCAGGTGGCTCTGCTGTCTTGTGTGGGTTGGCATCTGTTCCCGCTGGTGTGCATTGTGGGAAACAAACTCCACATGTCCATATCCGTGTACCCATGCTCAAATCCAACGCAGCTCCCTTGTGTGGATGCAGGGTCTGATCACAGGAAACAAACTCTCTGAGTTCACACTCTCAGGCTCAAATTCAGTGCAGCCTCCCTTTGTGGGCATAAGGTCTAGCTGTGAGAAATAAACTTTCTGTGTCCATGTACCCAGGCTCAAATTCAATGCAGCCTCCCTGTGTGGGCCCAGGATCTGGCCACAGGAAACAAACTTCCCATGTCCACACACCCAGGCTCAAAATCAGGTAGAGTCGTTGTTGTTGTTGCCATGTGTGGGCAGGAGGCCTGCTTGAGCAGAACAGGTCTGGCAATTCCTATGCCATTGCTGTAGGGCTGGTGGAGAGGGGGATTGGCTCTGTGATTCATAGAATTCTATGGCTGGGGTGCCTAGGGTCTTGGTGTCCATGGGTCTGCAGCTGTGGTCACAGGTCTTTTACTCAAGTGACTGTAGTGTCCCAGTTTGCATTTGAGACCGACCAGATTGGGTAGTGGAGAGGTTAGGATCCTAGTCTCAAGCAGTTCTGTTCTTCAAGATGGCATGGTCTCTATGCCTGTACTTGCCGACTCCAGAGTATTTGCAGTGGTAGTGGGGTTTTGCCATCTAAGACTGCCCAGTTTGACAGCTCCTTGGAAGATTTGCAGGATCTAACTGTTTCTAGCTCTCACTAACACACGCACACCACACACGTCCACACACTCCTCTATCACTCTCACACACTTTCCCTCCCTACCTTCTTTCAGGTCATTGGCCCATTTTTAATTGGATTGCTTGTTTTCCTTCTGTTAAGATACTTATACATTTTGGATATTAACCCCTTTTCAGATGTATAGTTGCCAAATATGTTCTCCCATACACTGGGTTATCTTTCCATTTTGTTAATGGCTTTTTTTCTTTTCTCTGCAGAAGCTTTTTATTTTGATATAGTCCTATTTGTTTATTTTCTCTTTAGTTCCCTTTGCCCTAGGAGATGTATCAGTAAACATACTGCTATGAGCGATGTCTGAGATTTAGCTAGTTATGGTTTCTTCTAACCTTTTTATTATTTCACCATTACATTTAAGTGTTTTATCCATTTTGAGGTTATTTTTGTGTATGGTGTAAGTTGGTGGTCTAGTTTCATTTTTTTTGCATATATCTGTCCAATTTTCCCAACATCATTTATTGTAGAGACTGTCATGACTCTATTGTATGCTCTTGCCTCCTCTATCAAATACTAATTGAGTATAATGGCTGCTGTCAATTTCTTGGTTCTCTGTTCTGTTCCATTGATCTATATGCCTGTTTTTGTGCCAGTACCAGGCTGTTTTGATTATGGTGGCTTCCTAGTATAACTTGAAATCTGGTATTGTGATTCCTCCAACTTTGTTTTTATTTCTCAAAATTGTTGCAGCTATTTGGATTATTCTTTATTTTTATTATTATTATTCCACACACATTTTTGGAGTTTTTGTTCTAGGTCTGTGAAATATGCCATTGGTATTTTAATGGGGATTGCATTGAATCTGTATATTGACTTGGGGAGTATGGGCATTTTAATGATGTTGATTCTACAAATCTATTAACATGGTATATTTGTGTTATATCATTCTTTATCACAGACTGTTCTTTCATATTTACTATATCTTTTCTCATGCTGTTGAGAATCTTTACCATCATTACTCAGAAATCTGTTTCAAATCAATTTCTTATCTCTGCTTCATTTATCTCTTCTTCTGGAGAATTCTCTTGTTCTTTCATTTGGTGGTTGTTTCTTTGTCTACTCATTTTGGTTGTCTGTTTGGGTTTGTGACTACATATTTGGTATATCTTCTACTCTTCTCAATCTCTAGTATAGGACATTGTCAAACACTGTTTCTAACTAACTAGAATGGCAAAGACTCAAAACCTTGAGACTGCCTCTGCCTAGAGACTGCTAGGATTCTGACTTGAATGGCTCCAGGCTATGGTCGACAGGTGTGGTGAGAGTGTTTTTTAAACAGGGTGAGGCAGTGCTTCTACTTGGAGGCTAGTTGTTAACTTTAGTCTCTTTAGTGGCCACAGGGAAAGGTGTTTTCCAATTGGGTGAGTCAACTGTCTTCCCCCAGGCAAGGAAAATGTGTGGGAAAGATATAGATGTCCTCAACTGTGTGAGGGAATAACTGAGCACAGGAAACTTAGGGTATCTGCCTTCTGAGCTCTAACCCCATAGACTCAAATCCTGGCTTCTGCTCACACAGCTCCAGTGCACTCTGCCCTCCCTCTGCCAGAGTACAAGATGGGTGGCTCCACAGGGAATTTTGTGCATTGGCCCTTTAAGAGGGTGAGTGAATTTTCAGCCATCACTCCCTGACAGACAGCAACCCTGCTTCTTTTTATAGTCAGATGTTTTATGGTACCCTTCTCAGTTGTGGTGCTCTCTGCTGGGGGGCCCAGTTTAGGGATTAGATCCAAAGTTCTCGATTGCAAGCTGCTGCAGCTGAGATATTTCTCTGGAACTTCAGTTGCTGTCTGTGGGTTCCCAGCCAGCCTTTTGTGTCTCTACTCCTCCTACTAGTCTTATTTGGTCTCTACTTTTGGTCTTCCGGTATCAGGGTTCTCCCCTGTCAAGTTTTCCATTGATTATTCAAGAAGTTTTTCTGTATTTTAGTTGTAATTCTAGTTTGTTTGTGGGAGCATGTCTTTGCAGCATCCACTTACACTTTCTTATTCTTAAGACCTCAGTTTAACCATACTTTCTTACATAAAATACTTCTGATCCCACCAAGGAGTCCAAATGCTCCTATTTTATGTTTTCATATCCTTCCATTGGTCATCTTTGTATTGTATAGCACAATTATAAATAAATAAAAAATATTTTTCTAATGTCTATCTCCTTTACAAGAATATAAAGCAGGGTATCTAGTCTACTTTACTTAACAGTATACCCACAGGATATAATCCAGTGCCTGTCATAGATTAGGCACTCATTAAATATTTAATGAATGAAAGAATAATCCTTATATCTTAATGACTAAAGCATTGTAAACTCTCATATCATCCTATTTTTCTCCATTACACTTTTCACAATTATTGTTCTTTAAATATTTCTATATTTATCTGTATCCCACATGAAAATGTAAGCTCCAAGAAGGATTATAGTTATTTTTAATTGAATCATAGTTAACAAACAATAAAATACATTGATTATAATGGTACAGTTTCATAAGTTTTGATAAATGTATATACTCATAAATATCATCCTAAATAAAATGTGAACATATCCATCATCTCAGAAAGCCCCATATACCCTCGGTGAACCTCACCCTCCACCTCTGGAGTAACCACTTCTGATTTCTATCATCATATATTCACTTTACCTATTCTAGAGCATATATAAGAGGATTCATACTGAATATACTCTTATGTATCTGGATTGCTTCACTCAAAAACACATCTGTGAGATTCATATGTTACATGTCTCAAGAGTTTTTTTTTTTTAATTCCTTAATAGTGTCCCATTATACAAATACTAGTGGCCCAGTGCATGAAATGTGTGTGTGGAGGTGGGGGGGGTCCCTCATCCCAGCCTGCACCCTCTCCAATCTGGGACCACTGGCTCCTAACTTCTCACCTGCCTGCCTGACTGATTGCCCCTAACCCCTCTGACTGCCTGCCTGATCACCCCTAACTGCCTCTGACTGCATGCATGATTTCCCTTAACTGCCCTCCCCTGCCAGCCAGATCTCGCCCCAAACTGACTTCCCCTGCTGCCCTAGCTGCCCACAACTGCCATCCCTGGCTGGCCTGATCTCATCCCTAACTGCCCTCCCCTACAGGCCTGGTTTCCCCCAACTGCCCTCACCTGCTGGCCAGATATCATCCCTAACTGCCCTCCCCTTGCTGGCCTGGTTGCCCCCAAGTGCCCTCTCCTGCCAGCCTGGTCACCCCTAACTGCCCACCTCTTCCAGCCTGGTCACCCTTAACTGCTCTCCCCCACTGACCTGGTTCCCCCCAATTGCCCTCCCCTGCAGGCCTGGTACCCCCCCTTAAATGCCCTCCCTAGCAGGCCTGCCCCCCCCAACTGCCCTCTTCTGCTGGCCTGGTAACACCTAACTGCCCTCCCCTGCCAGCCTGATTACCCCTAATTGCCCAACCCTGCCAGCCTAGTCACCCCCAACTGCCCTCACCTGCAGGCCTGGTCCCTCCCTCCCCAAATGCCCTCCCTTGCAGGCCTGGTCCCCCCAACTGTCCTCTTCTGCTGGCCTGGTCACCCCTAACTGCCCTCCCCTACCAGCCTGGTCATCCCTAACTGCCCACCCTGCCAGCCTGGTTGCCCCTAAGTGCTCTCCCCTGCTGGCCTGGTTCCCTCCAACTGCCCTTCCCTGCAGGTCTGGTACGCCCTCCTCCCCTCCCCCCCGCCCAACTGCCTTCCCCTGCTAGCCTAATTGTGCACAACTGCCCTCCCCTGCTGGCCATCTTGTGGAGGACATCTTGTGTCCACATGAGGGCAGCCATCTTTAACCACATGGGGACAGCCATTTTGTGTGTTGGAGTGATGGTCAATTTGTATCTTACTCTTTTATTAGATAGGATGCCACAACTTGTTTATCCATTCACCTACTGATGGAAATTTAGGCTTTTTTCACTTTGGGTTTATTATTAATAAAGTTTCTATGAACATTCATGTATAAGTTGTATTCAATTTTTATCATCATATCTGGAACACCTAGCATAGTGCCTGGTACACACAGCAGTCACTCAATAAATATTTGTTAACAAAAAATGAATGGATCTAATCCTTACAATGTTAGTTATAACTCTATCTTCCCCATCCTGCTTTGGAGAGCATATCAAAATGCAAATGAGTAAGATTGACTAAATTACAGAAAGAAACTCAAATACCTTCTAAAAAGTTGTAGGATTTGTACTCTGAATATTTTTGCTAATAATTACTTTTGATACACCTAACAACTAAACTTGTCACATGTGTGTCATGATACTACTATAAGATTTCCAGATAAAATTTAGGATGCCAAGATAAATTTGAATTTCAGATACAAAACTAAAATGGATTTTTACTGTAGGTATATCCCAAACATTGCATGCTAAATAGGGACATACTTATGCTAAAATTTTCTTTGTTGTTTCTCTGAAATGTAAATTTAACTTGGCATCCTGAATTTTTATTTAGTAAATCTGTTTACCCTAACTAAGTGTGAACTGGGCCTCTGGGCTTCTGGGCCTCAGGCCCCTTCTAGCCTTAAAGTGTCAAGATTCTGTACTTTCTCCCATTAACTGATCTTAGAAGTTGCTGTTCTTTCATAGCTGTTTATTAGATATTAGCTAGCAAAAGAAAAGGAAGCATCTATTTTAAGAACATTATGGTCAACATTTAGTTTGTCTATTTGTGTGTTAAGCATTTGCTTGAGAAATTCACTTTAAGGTCTAATTGAACAGTGTTTTGTCCCTGGTTCATTCTGGCTGGAAGGGCTTTACCAAATGAAATATAGCATGCCTATTCTTCTCCCCAACCGCTGACCCTGACAGTTGTATTTGTGTATGTGTGTGAACACAGTCAGATGTTGGAGGGATATGCCTATTCAGCAGTGTCTGGTGTCAGTTTCAACCTTAAAATAAAGTGTGAGTACAAGTTCCACCTGGTAAGGAGCCAGATCTCACAGATAATTTACTTCTGGCTCTATCAGGAGCCTTTCATTCATAAACTCATAGGGAGCTGTGCTTGAAAGGTAAGTGCACATTAAATATGTACATGTGTTTTTATTGTAGAATTTTCCCAAAGTGAAACCACACTTTCTGTATTATTATAATTAAGTTCAGAAACCTAAAATGAAGTTAATGGGGGCCTGGTTAAGTTGAAGAGCACTAAGATTTTAAAAAATATTTACTGTTAAAATGTGTCCCAACCCCCCCCCCCACCACACACACACACACACACACACACACACACACACACACACACTGACCTCTTCCAGCCACCCCCAACCCCTGTCCTAGGCCTTCACCACCCTATTATATGTGTCCAGGGTTATGTATATGTGCATACAAGTTCTTTTGTTGATCTTTTCCCACCCAACCAACTTTCCCTCTGATATTTTAGTCTGTTCCATGCTTCTGTGTCTCTGGATCTATTCTGTTCATTAGTTTATTTTCTTCATTAGATTCCATATATGAGACCATGTGATACTGGTGTTTTTCTGATTTATTGCACTTAGCATAATAATCTCTAGGTCCCTCAATGCTATCTCAAATGGTAAAAGATTCTTCCTTTTACTGTTGCATGGTGTTCCATGGTATAAATGTACCACAGTTTTTTCATCCACTCACCTACCAGTGAACATTTGGGCTGTTTTCCAGATCTCAGCTATTGTAAATTCTGCCGCTATGAACATAGGAGTGCATGTATTCTTTCTGATTGGTCCGTCGGGTTTCTTGGGATACAATTCTAGAAGTGGGATCATTGCGTCAAATATCAGTTACATGTTTAATTTTTTGAGGAGATGACATTCTGTTTTTCATAATGATTGCACTAGTCTGCATTCCCACCAGCAATGAACTAGGGTTTTCTTTACTCCACATCTTTGCCAGGACTTGTCATTTGTTGATTTGTTGATGGTAGCCATTCTGACAGGTGTGAGGTGATACCTCATTGTTGTTTTAATTTACATCTCTCTGGTGATCAGTGACTAAGAGGCCATCTGTATATCTACTTTGGAGAAGTGTTTATTTCTATCCCTGGCCCATTTTTAAATTGGATTGTTTATCTTCCTTTTATTAAGTTGTATGCATTCGCTTATATATTTTGGATATTGACCCTTTATCAGATGTATTATTGCCAAATATCTTCTCCCATACAATGGGCTACCTTTTCATTTTGTTGATGGTTTCTTTTGCTGTGCAGAAGTCTTTCATTTTGATGTAGTCCCATTTATTTATTTTTCTCCTTAGTTTCCTTTGCCCTAGGAGATGTATCACAAGCATAATGCTATGATAGTTTCTGTTAGAAATTTTATGGTTTCATGGCTTACATTTAAGTCCTTTATCTATTTTGAGTTTATTCTTGTATATGGTATTAAGTGTGTGGTTTAGTTTCAATTTTTTGTATGTATCTTTCCATTTATATATAAAAATTTCCAACACCATTTATTGAAGAGATTGTCTTGATTCCATTGTCAAATATTAATTGAGCATAATGGCTTGGATCAATTTCTGGGTTCTCTATTCTGTCCTATTGATATACAGTATATGCCTATAATTGTGCCAGTAGATGACTCTTTTGATTACAGTGGCTTTATAGTATAACTTGATATCTGGTATTGTGATTCTTTCAACTTTGTTCTTTCTCAAGATTACTGTACCTATGCAGGGCCTTTTTTTTTTGGTTCTATATAATCATATAATTTTTTTGGAGTTTTGGTGCTAGATATGTGAAATGTGCTCTTAGTGTTTTAATAGGGATTGCATTGAATCTATAGATTGCTTTGGGTGTTATGGACATTTTAATTATATAAATTCTACCAATCCATGAACACTGCATATTTTCCCACTTGTTTATATCTTCCTTTATAACTTTTATCAACATCCTGTTGATCTCCAAGTACAGCTCTTTTACATCCTTAGTTAACTTTATTCCTAGGTATCATAGTTTTTCTTACAATGGTAAATGGGATTGTTTATTTAGTTTCTATTTGTGACAATTTATTATTGGTGTATAAAAATGCCATCAATTTCTGGGTGTTAATTTTATATCCTGCTACTTTGCCGAATTCATTTATTAACTCTAGCAGTTTTTCCGTGGAGTCTTTAGTAGGGTTTTCTGTGTATATATCATGTCATCTGTGAATAATGAGTTTTAGCTCCTCCTTGTCAACCTTGATGCTTTTGATTTCTTCTGCATGTCTGATCATTGTGGCTAGGACTTCCCTTACTATGTAGAATAAGAGTGGTGAAATCGGACATCCCTGTCTTGTTCCTGTTCTTAGGAGAAATGGTTTTAGTTTTTGTTCATTGAATGTGATGTTTGCTGTATGTTTGCAATATAGGGCCTTTATTATGTTGAGATATGAACATCTATTCCCACTTTACTGAGATTTTTAAAAATAAAAAACAGGTGTTGGATTTAGTTGCTTTTTCTATATCAATTGATATGATCATGTGATTTTTGTCTTTCAATTTATTTATGTGACGTATCACATTTATTCATTTGTGAACATTGTACCAGCCTTGTATCCCTGGAATAAATCACACTTCATCATGTTGTATAATCTTTTTAATGTATCGCTGGATGCGATTTGCTAATATTTTGTTGAGGATTTTAGCATCTATGTTCATCAGAGATATTGATCTTTAATTCTCTCTCTCTCTCTCTCTCTCTCTCTCTCTCTCTCTCTCTTAGTGTGTTTATTGGTTTTGGAATTAGGATAATGCAGGGATCATAAGAAGAATTTAGAAGTATTCCTTCCTCTTGGATTTTTTATCAGAGTTTGAGGAATATTAGTGTTAGTTCTTTATTTTTATTTTTTTAATATATATTTTATTGATTTTTACAGAGATGAAGGGAGAGAGACAGAGAGCCAGAAACATCGATGAGAGAGAAACATCGACCAGCCGCCTCCTGCACATCCCCCACCGGGGATGTGCCCGCAGCCAACGCACATGCCCTTGACCGGAATCGAACCCGGGACCCTTCAGTCCGCAGACCGACGCTCTACCACTGAGCCAAACCGGTTTCGGCAGTGTTAGTTCTTTAAAAGTTTGGTCAAACTCCCCCGTAAAGCCAAATGGACCAGGGTTTTGTTTGCTAGGAGATTTTTTGTTTTTTGCTTTTTATTTTTATTTTTTCATTTTCATTAAGGTATTATATGTGTACATATCTTACCATTGCCCCCCCCCCTTATCCCACTCCCATACATGCCCTCACCCCCCAGAGTTTTGCAATGTGCATGCATATAAGCATAACCAATGGATGCAAAACTCTGGTTTTTGTTTTTTAATTACTGCTTCAATTTCATCAGTTGTTATTGGCCTATTCAGGTTTTCTGATTCTTTCTGATTCAGTTTTGGAAGATTGTATTTTTCTATGAATGTGTCAATTTCATCCAGGTTGTCCAGTTTGATGGCATATAGCTGTTTATAGCTTTATCTTACAATCCTTTGCATTTCTGTGGTGTCTGATGTTACTTCACCACTTTCTGATTTTATTTATTTAGGTCCTCTTTCTTCATTTTCTTGATTAATTTGGCTAATGGTTATTCAGTCTTGCTTATTTTTTAAAGAGCCTGTTCTTGGTTTCATTGACTTTTTTTCTTTTTTTATTAAGGTATATGTGTACATATGCTAAGTGAAACAAGCCAGTCAATGATCTCACTCATTTATGGATAGTAAAGAACATTATAAACTGATGAACCAAAAGATAGATATAGAGACAGAAAAGCAACAAACAGACTGTCAATTTACAGCAGGGAGGGTAGGGAGATATGGGGGAGATAAGAGATCAACCAGCCGAAGGACTTGTATGCATGCATATAAGCATAACCAATGGACGCAAAACTCTGGGGGGTGAGGGCATGTATGGGAGTGGGGAGGGCAATAGTAAGATATGTACTCATTGATAATTTTATTATTTATTTAGTCTCTATGTCATTTATTTTGGCTCTAATATTTATTATTTGCTTTATTCTACTTACTCTAGGCTTTTTTTAAATGCTTTTCTCTTTCTATTTCTTTAAGTTGTAGGGTTAAATAGTTTATTAATTTTTCTTGTTTTTTGAAGTATGCTTGTAGTGCTATGAACTCCCTCTCGGGACTGCTTTATATGTCTTCCAGAGATTTTGGATTATATGTGCTCATTTTCATTTGTTTCAGAAAGTTTTTGATTTCTTCTTTTATCTCGTTGGTAACCCATTCATTGTTTAATAATATGCTATTTGCCTCCATGTGTTTGAATGTTTTGGGGTGTTTTTACTGTACTTGATTTATAATTTCATTCTCTTGTGATATGAGAAGATTCTTGATATTATTTCAATCTTCTTGAACTTGTAGAGACTTGTTTTGTGTCCAAACATGTGATCTATCTTTGAAAATGACCCATGTGCACTTGCAAAGAATGTATGTTCTGCAGCTTTGAGGTGAAATGTTCTGTAAACTTCAAATAAAATAATCTGATCCAGTGTTCCATTTAGAGTCTCTGTTACGTTGTTAAGTTTTTGTCTGGAAGATCTATCCAGTGAAATTATGGGAGTGTGTTAAAGTCCCTTACTATGTATTGTTGTCAATCTCTCCCTTAAAGTCCTTTAGAATTTTTTTTTCTTTTTTAAAAACATAACTAGGTGCTCCTATATTGTGTGCTTATATGTTCACCAGGGTTATATCCTTTTGTTGGATTGATATATTTAGTATTATGTAGTGACCTTCATTGTCTCTTGTGATAACCTTCATTTTGAAATCTATTTTTTCAGATGAGTATTGCTATACCAGCTTTTTTATAATTTTATTTGCATGTGATTTTTTTTTTATTGCTTCACTCTCATCCTGTGTGAGTCTTTTGTACTGAGGTGGTCCTTTTGTAGACAGTATGTAATTGGGTTATTTTTTTTTTTTTATCCATTCAGCTAACCTATGTCTTTTGATTGCATTATTTACTACATTTAAGGTTATTATTGGTAAGTACTTATGTATTGCCATTTTAATTCTTTTTGCCTATGTTTCTCTATATATGTATTTCTTCTCATTATACCTGTCCTTTTAGCACTTTTGCAGTGCTAGTGTGCTGATGATAAACTCATTTAGCCTTTTTTTTTTTTTTTTTCTGGGTAGCTTTTTATTTTACCATCCATTTTGAATGATAGCCTTGCTGGATATAGTAATCTTGGTACAGATTCTTGATTTTCATTACCTTGAAAACTTGTCATTCCCTTCTGGCCTGTAGAGTTTATGATGATAAACCAGCTAAAATCTTTTTAGGATCTCCTTTGAAGGTAACAGATTGCTTTTCTCTTCTGGCTTTAAGATTCTATATTTGTCTTTAATTTTTGGCATGTTAATTATGCTATCCTGGGCATGGCCTCTTTGGGTTCTTCTTGTTTGGGACTCTCTGTGCCTCCTGAATTTGTATGACTTTTCCTTCACCCGGTTTTGGAATATTTCTACCATTATTTCTTCAATCAGGTTCTTGCCCCGTTGTTCACTTTCTTCATCTTATGCCACACCTATTATGTGAGTATTGTAACATTTTCATTTTGTCCCACAGCTCCCTTAAGCCATCTCCTTTTTATAAATATTATTTTTCTTGCCCTAACTGGTTTGGCTCAGTGGATAGAGCATCAGCCTACAGACTGAAAGGTCCCAGGTTCAGTTCCTGTCAAGGGCATGTACCTTGGTTGTGGGCACATCCCCAGTAGGAGGTGTACAGGAAGCAGCTGATCAATATTTCTCTCTCATTGATGTTTCTAACTCTCTATCCCTCTACTTTCCTTTCTGTAAAAAATGAATAAAATATATTTTTTAAATATTATTTTCTTTTTGGTTCTCTAATTGAGTGTCATTTTAATGAAGTTAATTCTACCAATCCATGAACATGGCATGTTCTTCCATCTGTTTATATCTTCCTCTATCTCTTTTTTCAGTGTGCTGTAGTTTTCTGCATATAGGTCTTTTACCTCTTTAGTTAAGCTTATTCCTAGGTATCTTAATTTTTTTGGTGCGATGGTGAATGGGATTACTTTTTTAATCTCTCTTTCAGTAAGTTCACTACTGGTGTATAGAAATGCCATAGATTTCTTGGCATTAATTTTGTATCCGGCTACATTGCCAAATTCATTTATTAAGTATAATAGTTTTTTTGATGGATTATTTAAGGTTTTTTATGTATAATATTATCTCATTTGCAAATAAGAACAGTTTTAATTATTTTCCAATTTTATGCCTCTTATTTCTTCTTCTTGTCTAATCACAATGTCTAGTACTTCCAGTACTGTATTGAACAGGAGTGGTGAGAGTGGGCATTCCTGTCTTGTCCTTGATCTTAGAAGAAATTGTTTTAAATTTTTCCCATTGAGTATCATGTTGGCTGTGGGTTTGTCATATATGGTTTTTATGATGTTGAGGTATAATCCTTCTATTCCCACCATACTGAGAGTTTTTATAAAAATGGGTGTTGGGTTTTGTTAAATACTTTTTCTGCATCAATTGATATGTCTATGTGGTTTTTATCTCTCAATTTGTTTATGTATTGTATCATGTTTATTGATTTGCGGATATTGTACCATCCCTGCATTCCTGGGATAAATCCTATTTGGTCATGGTGTATGATCTTTCTTATGTACTGTTAGAATTTTGTTGAGGATTTTGGCATCTGTGTTCATGAGGTATATTGGCCTGAAATTCTCTTTCATTGTATTATCTTTATCTGGTTTTGGTATTAGGGTGATGCTGGTTTCATAGAATGAGCATGGAAGTGTTCCTTCCTCCTGAATCTTTTTGGAATAGTCTAAGGAGGATAGGTTTTAGTTCTTCCTTGAATGTTTGGTATAACTCTTCTGTGAAGCTATCTGGCCCTGATATTTTGTTTGCTAGCAGCTTTTTGATGACTGCTTCAATCTCTTCCCAAGTCACTGGTCTATTGAGATTTTCAGATTGTTCCTGATTGAGTTTTAGAAGGCTGTATTTTTCTAGGAATATGTCCATTTCCTCCAGGTTGTCCACTTTGTTGGAATAGAGTTGTTCATAGTATTTTTAAACAATTCTGTGTATTTCTGTTTTCTCTGTTGTTATTTCTCCTTTTTTATTTCTGATATTGTTTTTTTGGGTCCTCTCTCTTTGCTTCTTAGTGAGCCTAGCTAAAGATTCATCAATCTTGTTTATCTTTTCAAAGAACCAGCTCTAGGTTTTGTTAATCTTTTATACTATATTTTTGGTCTCTATGTCATTTATCTACACTCTGGCCTTTATTCTTTATTATTTCCTTCCTTCTGCTTACACTGGACTTTTTTTAGCTCTCTTTCTAACTCTTTGAGTTGTAGGGTTAGATAATTTATTAGAATTGTTTCTTGGGTTTTTTTTTTTGCAGTAGGCTTGTAGAGATATAAACTTCCCTCTCAAAACTGCTTTTGCTGTCTTCCATAGATTTTGGATTGTTGTGTTTTCATTGTTGTTTGTTGCCATGATGCTTTTTATTTCTTCTTTGATCTATCTGGTAACCCAGTCATTGTTTAATACCATGCTATTTAGTCTCCATGTCTTTGATTTCTTTGGATTGTTTTTGTTGTAGTTCATTTCTAATTTTATGACATTGTGATCTGAGAAGATGTTTGATGTGATTTCTATATTCTTGAATTTGAATAGACTTTTCTTATAACCCAATATATGGTCTATCTTTGAAAATGACCCAAATGCACTTGAGAAGAATGTATATTCTATGGCTTTGAAGTAAAATATTCTGAAGATGTCATTTAATTCCATCTAGTCTAGTGAATCAGTTGTAATTGATATTTCTTTACTGAGTTTTTGCTTATAGGATATGTCCAATGGTGATAGTAGGGCATTAAAGTCCCCTACTATAATTGTATATGCATTCAATTTCTCCCTTGATATCCTTCAGAAGTTGTTGTATTGTTTTGTGTGTGTGTGTGTGTGTGTGTGTGTGTGTGTGTGTGTGTGTTTATGTATTTGGGGGTTCCTATATTGCGTGCGTATATGTTTACCAGAGTTATTTCTTATTGTTGGATTGCTCCCTTTAGTATTATGAAGTGACCTTCCTTATCTCTTGTTATGTCCTTCATTTTGAGATCTAATTTGTAAGATATAAGTATTGCTACCCCAGCTTTTTATCATTTCTATTTGCCTGAAATACCTTTTTCCATCACTTCACCATCAGTCTGTGTGAGTCCTTTTTTTTCTGAGGTGGGTTACCTGTATACAGCAGATATATGGGTCATGTTTACTTATCCAATCTGTTACCCTATGTCTTTTGATTGGTTGATTGGGGCATTTAACCTATTTATATGTAAAGTTATTATTGATAGGTACTTGTTTGTCTCTATTTATATTCTTTACCCCTGTCTTCCTTCTTCGCTTCCTTTTATTATTATTATTATTATTATTTTTTACAACAGACCCTTTACCCTTTAGCATTTCTTGCATTGACAGTTTGGTGGTAATAAATTCCTTTAGTTCTTTTTTGTCTGTGAAGCTCCTGATTTCACCCTCAATTTTGATTGATAGCCTTGCTGGGTACAGCATTCTTGGATTCATATCCTTCCTTTGCATTACTTTGTATATTTCATTCCATTCCCTTCTGGCCTGATGTGTTTCTGTTGAGAAATCAGTTACTAGTCTGATGGGGGATCCTTTGTAGGTAACTTTCTGTCTCTCTCTCTGGCCACTTTTAAGATTCTTACTTTGTTGTTGGTGCTTGCCAATTTAATTAGAATGTGCCTTGGCATTGTTTTTTTACAGTGCGTTTTGTTTGGAATTCTGTGAGCTTCTTGAATTTATATGAGGGTTTTTTCTCTTCTTTATATTAGGTAAATTTTCTGTCATTATTTCTTCAAACAGATTTTCTATTTCTTGTTTCCTCTCCTTCTGGCACTTTTATTATGTGGATGTTGTTTTGTTTCCTGATATCCAAAAGTTTTCTTACTTTTTTTTTTTTTTTTTTTCCCTAGAAGCTGCTCTTCTTGGGTATTTTTTCCTATCTTGTCTTCTACCTCACTGATGTGGTCCTCTGCTTCTTATAGTCCACTGTTGATGTGTCCTATTGAGTTCTTTATAGCAGTAATGTCATTTTTCATTTCTTCTTGGTTCTTCATTTCCTCTGGTTTTTACATATTTTGTTGAATTTGTCTTCCATTCTTTTTTAGTGACCTTATGATCATTATCTGAATTCTTTCTCAGACTTGTTGTTGCTTGCCTCCATTTCATTTACTTCCTTTTCTGGTAATGCCTGCTTCTCTTTCATATGTGGGCTGTTTTTTGTTTCCCCATGATCTCTCTTCTCAGAGCATCTGGTTATGAAGTGCTATCTCTCCTGCATTGATTTAAAGGCACAGAGTACAAAACAACAAAGTACGACACACAAGACACTGAACACAAATATGTTCACAATACTAATAACCTCAAATAAAAGTTACCGCAAGAGAAAAGAGAAATTGGGGATAAGAAAGAAAGAAGAGGAACTAAAAAGAAGAAAAAAAAGTGCAAAAATTAAATTGGGAAAAGGAAAAAAAATAAGTAATACAGAAAATAAAGAGAATAAAGAAGAAGAGGAGAAAAACTATTTATATGGGGAGAAAACTCCAATAGAACAGTCACTAATCCCAACAAATGCCAGCAACAAATACCTAGAGATGAATGCAAACTACAAGTAAGTACTAATATCAAGCAAGGTGAAGGAAAACAAGCAAAAAACTAACAAAAACAAAACAAAAAGAAAATGTGAAACAATCTCACAAACAAGCATAAAAAACAATATAATTAACAATGAAACAAACAACAACAAAAGGACAGAGAGAAAAATATTTTGATAGTGAAGAAAGAGAAGAGAGCAGTGTGTATGGACTTAGAGCAGGGGATTGGAAATTAGATATATGAGTAGGGTGAAATTTTAACAGGGCGTAAAAAGGAGAAATAAGGAAAATCAAAAGCAGGAATAGGGTCAGAGAAACAGGACATAAAAATGGGAAAAGTGAGGAAGAGAATTTTGGCATAAATGTAAAGTTGAGGTAGAATAAAATGATGCTAAAGGAAAGATGAAAATAGAATGTAGAACACTAATCCCAAAATAAAGGGAAAGTAAAATGACACTTTAAAAAAAGGTAAAATAGTAGTAGTAATAATACTGGCTAAAAATAAAATGTAATAATTAAAATGGTAAAATCAGCCAAAACCGGTTTGGCTCAGTGGATAGAGCGTTGTTCTGTGGATTGAAAGGTCCCAGGTTTGATTCTGGTCAAGGGCATGTACCTTGGTTTTGGGCACATCCCCAGTGGGGGGTGTACAGGAGGCAGCTGATCGATGTTTCTAACTCCCTATCTCTCTCATTGATATTTATAGCTCTCCTCTTCCTTTCTCTCTGTAAAATATCAATAAAATATATATTTTTTAAAAGGTAAAAGCAAGTGAGGAAAAAAGAAATAAATTAGTTTATTAAATAAAATATGAAAAAAATAGAAATGTGCAGTAGTGAAGGTCATTCACTTCCTCTACTACTCTGTTTGGCATACCTGTTTCCTAGTCAGGACAGTATTAAAGTTCTCTGCATTCCACTGCTCCTGAGTGTTGTAGGCCACAGTCCTGATTTTCAAGCAGGCAATACTTCTTTGTTTCTTATACTCCTTTATTTGTGTTTACACAAGAGTTAATTTGTGATGCAATCCCTGGGTGGCAGTGTTTCTGGAATGACCTCCAGGTCTATAGGTCTTATCTACCTAATGTTTAGATCTTGTTTCCCTGTGGCACTTAATACTGTTTGGGGGAATGGATTGCCCCAGAGCTGCTTCTTTGATCATTATTCCCTGCTCTGATCCCCAGGTTGCACAAAAACGACTTTCCCCTGCAGTCTCTTAGAGTGTCCCAAAATGGGTGATCCTATGTATTGGGCTTCGTAATCAAAAACAAGGATTTAAGTAGGCGGAAGAGAGAGAGAGAGAGAGAGAGAGAGAGAGAGAGAGAGAGAGAGAGAGAGAGAGAGAGAGAGAGAGGAGCCAGAGTATGTGTATAAACTCTGGCACTGCGGTGCAAGTCTGTGCAGTCTTTTTTTCCCCTTGAGTCTAAGCAGCCAGCACACTGCTAAAAATTTTAAGCTGGCCTTTTGTGCCCAGTTCAGCTATGGTTTGCATTTTAGAGTTCCCTTCTGTTAGCAGCCCTAAGGATCCCCTTCCACATTCATGGATCATGCCAACCCCAATGGCCATGGACTTTTCTAGGTGCAGACTTCCTCAGATCGTCCATTTCCCACTGTGTGCATTTCTCTCTCCTTCCCAGAGCATAGACCGCACCTTATCCCAGGCAAACTCTGAACTTTCCATGAGGAGGCACAGAGATCCTCTGAATTCATGTGCTTGTGCTGTTTGGGAGTTGGTGTTCCAGGTTCACAGCTTATTCCTGCATGCTGTTGTTGTATGTTCCCTGGATTTTCAGGCTTCTGACAATATCCACTCTCCCCTTCAAGAGGCACAGTCTCCATGTCAGAGCTGATTGCTTTGGGAGTGATCCTAGCAGCAGTGGAAGCTGCCCCGTCAAGGGAACCCCATCCAGAAATCCCCTGGAGTATAGCTGTCCCTACACTCACAAACTAACACTCCCTGTGTGACCACACACTCTCCTTTCGTTCTCTCACTCACACACTATCTTGCAGTCTTCTTTCCTGTTGGCATCCATCTTACTTCCAATGTTGATTTTTTTAAAAGGCCAAAGAAAAAGGCACTTCTCTTGAGATTCTTCTTTTCCTGACTTCTTACTTTCAGGCTAATTTCTGAAGCTAGTGTGAGTAGATCTAGTGGGGGGGAAACCCAAGAAACAGAGAATGAGGATACCTAATTTCTTATCACAACTCTGATACTTAACTTCTTATATTAAGGAAGTAATCAATAGCTGAAACTCCATTTCCTCATGTTTAAAATATGAATCAGTAATTGGGTAAGCATCTATTATACATTTGCAGACACAGTACAATAGATGCTGTAATTATAAATAACTAGAGACCCGATGCACAAAATTCATGCACAGTGGAGTGTCCCTCCAATCTGGGACCCATTGAGGGATGTCCGACTGCCCATTTAGGCCTAATCCTGGAGGGTGTCCCCGATCAGGATGGGGGTTCCTTTGACGTTTCCCTTAAAGAAACCTGATGTTATTGAAACTGCATAATTTTATGTTGTATAAAAATTTTAAGGAGTGTTCAACAGCCATTTATTGAGCTAATTCAAGAAGTTCTTATATTCTGAGGACTGTCTTGGTTACCAGACTTGATTTTCTACCACAAAACTGAAATAGGTATTTTAGATATATGGTAAGGTGTAGAGACATTCACAATACCACAATGATTTCATTATCACTTCACCTACCCTCTTAGACAGTGAATTCTTCTGAGGAGAACTTGGTTTGTTCACTGTAAGGAAAATCTAAGCCTCAATTTCCTTAACTATAAAATAGGAATAAGACTATTTTAACTCCTAGGATTTTGTTGTGTTAGAGATAATGCCCCTAGCAAAATGATTGGCAAATATAGTATGCTCAATGTATGCTAGCTGGCATCCCATATAATAAAAGAGTAAAATGCAAATTAATCATAACTCCACTACACTGAGAAGCCATGCCCACCAGCCATGCCTGCCAGGCAATCAGGAGCAAGTATTCAAATTAACCCAACCAAAATGGCTGCAGCCGTGGAGAGAGCAGAAGGGAGGCTTGGGTTTCCCCTGCGATAGATGAAGCCAAGCTTTCCGCACAACCTGGCTTGCCCAGGCCTCCAGTTAAGGCTACAAAGTTTCAATTATAGAAGATACATAATCCCAACTGAAATGGCTGGGGTCAGGGAGCTGGAGAGGGCAGGAGCCTAGGGTTTCTCCCAGCAATGGAGGAAGCCAAGCTTCTGCAGCCCTGGCTGGCCCAGGCCTTCATTCCAGGCTACAAAGTTTTAATTATAGAAGATACATAAATCCCAACAGAAATGGCTGCCACCACAGAGCTAGCAGGAGGCTTGGCTCCACTCCAGGCTACAAACTTTCAATTGTAGAAGATAAATAAATCCCAGATACCAGGACCTCTGCTTGGTTTGCCAGGGGGCGTTGCCAGCCTGCAAACCACCACAGGTCCCTCACCCAGGCCACCCTATGCCCCAAGAGAACCCTGATCTGGAACACCCTTCAGGGTAAACCTGCTGGCCCCCACCCATGCACCAGGCCTTTATCATATCTAATAAAAGAGTAATATGCAGATTGACCATCACTCCAACACACAAGATGGCTGGCCCCATGTGATCAAAGATCCTGCCCCTATTTGGGCACAAGATGGCCAGCAGTGGAGAGCAGTTGGGGGGGGGTACCATGCCTACAAGGGAGGGCAGTTGGGGGTGATCAAGCCTGTAGGAGAGGGCAGTTAAGGGGTGGCCAGGCTGGCAAAGGAAGGAAGTTGGGGGCAAACAGGATGGCAGGGAGCAGTTACACATCATTCAGGCTGGTAGGGGACTGGTTAGGGAGTGATCAGTCTGGCAGGCAGAAGCGATTAGGGGCAATCAGGAAGGTAGGCAGGCAAGTGGTTGGGAGCAAGCAGTCCTGGATTGTGAGAGGGATGTCCAACTGCCTGTTTATGCCTGATCCCTATGGGGTCCCAGATTGGAGAGGGTGTAGGTTGGGCTAAAGGACACACACCCCCTGGCACAAATTTCATGCACCAAGCCTCTAGTTTATTTATTTTTTTTTTTAAAAAAGTTCTATCATTTTGACATATGTAAATATGTACTTTATGTTTATTATTTACCACAAATAAAAGGTCAGGGATTGTTATCTTTTTTTAAATTTTTTTTAACTGTTTCACTTCATTACTGCTGTGTATGTGCTCCATGTGAGTGACATACATGCTTATTTAGGTGTGTTCCAACTTATTGAGAAAATTGCATTACATCTCGCCATAGGAACAGATCTCCAACATAACCTGAAGACCTACTGATACTAGCATCTGAGGGTCTAAAGAGGGGTTGAATTTTGAGAGGAAAGGAAAGAGCATTCCAGCATAGGAATGACACCAGTAACATGGCCTGGTTAAACAGGGGTTGGAGTGAACCCATACAAACCAAGTTAGAGCAGAGACGTCCCCAGAGCCTGGTCTTGTCATGTTCCCTGGAAGCCACTCCTTGTATGCCTCTCCCCCTCACTGTAACTAAAGACTCCTGGGGGAACTGCCAGAGCTGGCATTACAGGAAATTGTTTGTGGCCTGTGAGGTTTCTCCGGTTACTTTCCTCAGTGACAGAGGACAGTGATGATTTCCTGTCTGTTAGCTGCATGCTAGAGATCAGGAAACTTTTGATTCATGACATGATTCATGACAGACAGATTTTATGGAACACCTAAAAGTCATTGTTTTGAAGTTGGCCAAATTTCCAAACAGATACCGCTTCAACTTTGGCAGTGCCTGTTGAGTCCTCTTTCTTTCAAGTGAATGACTTTTATCATTTAGTAACATATTGTTTTTTCTTCTTACTAATGATATATGCTCATTGATGACTATTTGGAAAGTACAGAAATATTTGAAAAGCAAATACAAAATATACATTATCTGAATAAATGTAGTACTCAGCATTAGAGAAAATGACCACATAGGTAAAGGTTAAATTGAATGCTACTCTTTCTATTTTTTCTTCTGTGCCAGCCCCCATTTTCCTACTCCTACATTACCTCTTGATCGCACCCTTATCAAATTTGCCTATCTTATATACCATAAAATGGAGGGCAAACTGCAAAGTGTACAATAGCACTTATCATGTCACATATCAATGTTGTTTTTCAAGTTGTGTGTTATCAGGAAGATGTTTAGAATTTAAAATAGCAATATTTGTCATAGCTCTGCCATCACTACCTTATTACTGAGATATTGTGATAATAAAGTGCTATGAGAATATCTAAAGATATAAAAGACCATCTAAGAAATTCACAGTGCTCCTTGGAATTAGGAAAAGGCTCACAAGAAAGATGCAAGAATGATTGTGAGACTGGCTCATATATGTTCCCTTCTTTTTTATAAAATAAATAGCAAACATTAAACAAAAGGTTAAATGATACTAAATCCATCCCAGCAATCAAGTTCTTATTATAGGTAATAGTTAAAATTTATATTTTGATTTTTTTACAAAGTGGCTAGGTTCAGAATGGCAGTTTCTTCATTTTTGAGTTTTCACATTAAGTGTCTGCTAGACACAAAGAACTTAGAAAACACTAAGGGCTAAGGTCAAGACCCCGGAGTTAGACGTTGGTTCAAATTCCAGGTCTTTTCATGTGGTCATCAAACATTCCTTATGTGCCATCCACTGTTTTAGATATTGGGGATACAATGTTGGACAAAATAGATAAGGTCCCTAACTAACACAGAGCTTACATTCTAGTGGGGCAGACAGAATGCTTAATGTGGAAAAGATAAGTGATATGATTGCAAGAACTGGGTGCTCCCTTAGGCTGAGTGGTCAGGATTGAACTGAGACCAGCATGATGAAAAGAGGCCAGCAATAAAAACATCTAAGGAAGAACATTCCAGGCTGAAGTAATAGCTAGGGCAAAGGCCCTGAGGCAGAAACAGGCTTAGGTTTTTAAAGAGAATGAATACCAGTGAATTGAAGCAGAGTAAGCCAGGGAGAGAATGAGAAGATGAGGTTGGAGATGGTCAGCACATGTCAGGAGCATGCAGGGGGTCTTGTAGAAATTAAGCTAATAATAATAATAATAACAACAACTATTAACACAGAAGAAAGGTAATAATAATAATAACAACAACTATTAACACAGAAGAAAAAATGAAGTTATATAATTTGAAGGATACTGTACAATATCACCTGAAGTATTTGGATCTAACTGGGCATAGGGGTGTTATTGAATTTGAATTGTGTGTTAAAAGTGGAGCCTGAGGAGAACAATTCTGAGACCAGAATACAGAATGCCCATTTTTATCTATCACTGCATTTCTAGCACTGAATTTTTCAAATTCTCTATTACAACCACTGTTTTCTCAATAATTGAAAATACATAAGTCCAGTGAGGCACAAGGCTATGTCAAGGGTCTACTAGTATTTCGAACTGCATGTAAAGAAATTCGCTTGTACTTTGTGACTAGAATTTCTACCAATGAGGAGGTAGCTGAGCCACAAACCAGCTATCAAACTAGTTATTGAGTGAGGAATAAGCCTGACCTAAAAGGGTGTGAACTTAAGATGACTTTATTTCATGTGACTCATGACACCATCAAATAAGTTTAATTGGTTAGGAGAAGTGTGGCCAAGGGTTAAGTTCCTTGGGGTAGCACTGATTCTTGTTTCACATGGTTTACTATCTTTCTCTCTCTCTCTCTCTCTCTCTCTCTCTCTCTCTCTCTCTCTCTCTCTCTCTCTCTCTCTCTCTCTCTCTCTCTCTCTCTCTCCTCTCTCTCTTTCTCTTTTTTTAATAGGGAGAGAAGAAATCCTATGGAAAGCCATGTGGAGGCCAAGACTGCAGATGGGGCTGTAAATGCTTTCCTGAGAAAGGAGTGAGAGTAAGTTGCTTTTTTCATTGTTGAAAAACAAACAGTTACAGAAACTGTTACTTGAAGTGTGTGTTTTCTTTAGAATTAAACTGCTTAGAATTTCCTCTTATGACACTGTGGAACAAGCAAAGCAATGATGACCAGCTGGAAGAAGCTTTGCTAACTAATGATAGGCATAATTAGGTTGGTCGAAGTCTCTGAGGGACCAGGAAGAGGTTTCCTTTATTGACTCAATGCCAAGGTTTCCTCGAGGTTTCATCTGAAATATTTGCAAAAGACAGTTAGGTTGTACAGAACCAGATTATGATATGTTTTTAGATATGTAAAATTGTTATAGCTCATTTATATTAATGTGGTTCTTTCCTATCACTCTGGGGACTAAGTGGTCGAATTGTTATCTACAGAGTGGGAATATGACTCATCCAATATCAAGAATGCATGGTAGCCATAAAGTCTAAAAATATGAGTGAGTATAGAAAAAGAGTGATTTATAGATAATATATTAAAACAGAATATGTTTAAAATATTATGTAATATATTCAATGTAGTGTCCCCTATTAGCTATGCACAGTTCAAGTTGATGTGCAAATGTAATAAACACAGTGCATTGATGCAGCATTTCCATCAATACTTGTATATACAGGTGCGATTATTTGTATTTCTGATTTTTACGGAATAAATCTGTATCCCTAGTGTAACTTGGGAAACTATTCAAGGGGAGGTTCAATCTGTAAAAAAAATATAAGTGTTTCCAGAATTTATGGCCACACTATAAAATTCAGATCTTTCAACTTTCAGCCTTGTATTTAAACTTTCATACCACTCAGACAAGCGTAAGAGCTTACTCAGTCAAAGGGAGGTAACACAAACAGGTCAACAAAACCCTCAAAAATATCCAAATGGGGAACAGAGTGACTATTCCACCTCTTGTTAATCATCTTCCATTTTCAGTAAAGTGAAATGTCAAACTGTGCCAGAATTAAAAGAAGAAAATAAAAAGCCATCTTGTCATAAAAAATAACCAGACCAATTTAACATTAAAGGCATAGACCTAGAGAATCATAAAATATCAGAAAAGGAAGGTAACTTAGTCAGCTTTCTCAACTTATCCACTGATTGTACAGAGACTCTGAAAAGGAAAATTACTTTCTGGAGTCATACAGAAAATTGATTACAAATTTGGACTATTTGTAATCCTGGGTCCTTTGATTTCTCCCCTATTTACTTTACCCACTACTGCCTCCCAGGTAAGTTATGTTCACTGTAGCCACCAAGACCCATGCCCTTGTCTCTGATCTACAACCAGGAAATACTTTAGGAAAAACAATTCTAGAGGCTGAGTGTTGACCCATGAACCAAGAAGTCCCCAGTTCAATTCCAAGTTATGGCCCATGCCTAGATTTCAGGCTTGCCGGGTCAAACCCCAGTAGGGTGCATGCAGGAGGCAACCAATAGATGCTTATTTCTCAGAGATGTTGCTATCTCTCTTCCCTCTTCCTTTCTTTCTGAAATCAATAAAAACATTAAGGGGAGGGGAGAAAACATATTTCTGTAATTTAAAAAAGAAGAAATGATTCTGCAATAAATATATGAATACATTCTTTTATTTTTTGTTAAATGTATCGATATTGAAGTGACATTGGTTAATATATAGGTTTCAAGTGTTCATTTCTATGACACATGATCTGTATAGAGAAGGGCAAAAGTAGGTTTACTGTTATGATTACATGAAACAGTTTATTCTTGTACTAGAGGCCCAGTGCACGAATCCGTGCGGGGGGGGGGGGGGGGGGAGGGGCCTTTTGGTGACTTGCAGGGATCAAATATCAAGAATGCATGTATGTTTATTCCTGGTATCATTGCCAAATTCATTTATTAATTCCAACGCCGCCTGCAGCTCCTACCTGCTGCTCCCACTCATTCTGGCCCCACTGTGCCTGCCGCAGGCTCATGCCCAATCAGTCTCAATTGGGAGAGGCTCATGTTGCCATAGCAGCAAGCTAACCTAACAGTTGGAGCATCTGTCCCCTGGTGGTCAATACACATCATAGCTACTGGTGGACCAGTTGACTGCCCCCTGATGGTCATTGCACGTCATAGTGATTGGTCAACCAGTTGACTGCCCCCTTGTAGTCAGTGCATGTCATAGCAAGTGGTTGAGCAGCCTTAGCATATCATTAGCATATTATGCTTTGATTGGTTTTTCGGTTGTTCTGACTTTTGGTCTATTTGCATATTACCCTTTTATTATATATGATTACATATTTGTATTACAACTGTAAATTTTTGCCAACCCTTACATATTACATTGTGTCTCCACCACCCAAAGACAAATCATCCTCAACAGCAAGCAATGAAGACAGTACATAAGTCTCCCTTGATGCTCTCTCAGTCCCACTATTGTCTTTCCCATCTCTCTGAGCATAATCAGAGACATGTACAAATATGTATTAAAAAGTATCATTTTCTGTTTTTTCCCCTCAAAATATAATCATATGTATATCTTCTTTTTAAAAAATATATTTTATTGATTTTCCACAGAGAGGAAGGGAGAGGGATAGAGAGATAGAAACATCGATGAGAAAGAAACATCAACCAGCTGCCTCCTGCACACCCCCTACCGGGAATGTGCCCACAACCAATGTACATGCCCTTGACCGGAATCGAACCTGGGACCTTTCAGTCCACAGACTGACGCTCTATCCACTGAGCCAAACCGGTTTCGGTCATATATATATATATCTTCTGTGCCTTATTATTGTTGATTTCCACTTAATATGTCCTTAAAAATTTTTCTCTACCCCATAGTTTAGTCCAGCCATTCCCCTTTTAACAAACACTAAGGTTGTTATAAAGTTTTTGCTATTTTAAAAAATGGTAGTGAAGCATTGGAAGTCCTTGAACAGGCAACCTTGTATGTATCTCAAGCATAGATACTAAGGATCAGAATCACCATATATAAGTGCAATAGGCATTTTTAATTTTTAAAGCTAATGCTCAATTACCCCACAAAGTAGCTATTATAATTTACACTGGAATCAGCATAGTAGAAGAATGCCTATGTTTCTATACCCTTTCCAGCATTTGATATTTTTACTAATGTGGCCTAAAATTATCTCAATTTGCACACTAAGTGTGAAGTTAAGCATCTTTTTACATATCCATTGCATTTTTGTATTTCTTTTTTTTAAATTTTATTTTATTGTTTAAAGTATTACATACAGTAGTATATATATCTCCTTTTTTCTCCCAATGACTTTCCCCCAGCCTCCCCTACCCACTGTCACATTCCCTCATCCCACTCTCCCAAGTGTATTGTGTCCATTGGTTGTACTTATATGCATGCATACAAGTCCTTCGGTTGATCTCTTTCACCCCAACCAAACACTCCCCAGCCTTCCCACTGTAATTTGACACTATGTTCAATGCTTTACTGCCTCTGTCTCTATCTTTTTTGTTAATCAGTTTATAATGTTCTTTATTTTCCATAAATGAGTGAGATCATGTGGAATTTTTATTTCATTGCCTGGCTTATTTCACTTGACATAATGCTCTCCAATCCCATCCATGCTGCTGCAAATCCTTTATATAGTGGCATAGTATTCCATTGTGTATATGTACCATAGTTTTCTAATCCACTCACATGCTGACAGGCACCTAGGCTATTTCCAAATCTTAGCTATGGCGAATTGTGCTGCTATGAAAATAGGGGTGCATATATCTTTATTATTGGAATTTCTAGTTTCTAGAAATATATTATTGGAGGTGGGATTACTGGGTCAAATGGGAGTTCCATTTTTATTATTTTGAGAAAACCCATACTGCTCTCCACAATTGCTACTCTAGTCTGCATTCCCACCAGCAGTTCACGAGGGTTCCTTTTTTCCCCATCCTCATCAGCATTTGACATTGGTTGATTTGTTGATGATAGCCATTCTGAAAGGGGTGGGATGGTACCGCATTGGCATTTTGATTTGCATTTCTCAGATAATTAGTGACATTGACCATGTTTTTATGTCTCTTGGCCGACCTTCTGTCTTCTTTCGAAAAGTTTTTATTTAAGTCCATAACCCATTTCTTTGTTGGATCATTTGTCTTCCTTTTATTAAGTTGTATTACTTCAATGTAAATGTAGGAGATTAAACCTTTATCAGTGATAACATTTGCAAATATGTTCTCCCATACAGTGGGCTTTCTTGTTGTTTTGTTGATGGTTTCTTTTTCTGTGCAAAAGCTTTTTATTTTGATGTAGTACCATTTGTTTATTTTCTCTTTAGTTTCCATTGCCCTAGGAGCAGTATCAGTGAAGAAATTGCTTTGGCTTATATCTGAGATTTCTCTGCCTTTGGATTTCTTTAGTATTTTTATGGTTTCCCGTCTTACGGTTAAGTCATTGACCCATTTTGAGTTTGTTTTTGTTTATGATGTAAGTTGGTGATCTAGTTTCATTTTTTTGCATGTATCTGTCCCATTTTCCCAACACCATTCATTAAAGAGACGGTCTTGTCTCAATTGTAATGTTCATGCCTCCTTTTTCAAATATCAATTGTGCATAGTGGTTTGGGTAAATATCTTAATTCTATATTCTATTCCTTTGGTCTATATGTCTGTTCTTGTGTCAGTACCAGGCTGCTTTGAGAACAGTGGCTTTGTAATACAGCTTGAAATCTGGTACTGAGATCCCACCTACTTTGTTCTTCTTTCTCAGGATTGCTGTGGCTATTCTGGGTCTTTTTTTTGTTCCAGATGAATTTTTGGAGAGTTTTTTATAGGTCTGTGAAATATGCCACTGGTATTTTTAATGGGGAGTGCATTGAATCTATAGATTGCTTTGGGTAGTATGGACATTTTAATGATGTTGATTCTACCAATCCATGAACATGTTATGTTCTTCCATCTGTTTATGTTTTCCTCTATCTTTTTTTTTCACTGTGCTTTAGATTTCCACATAAATGTCCTTTACCTCCTTAGTTAAGTTTATTCCTGGTATCTTAATTTTTTTGGTGTGATGGTAAATAGGTTGCTTTTTATTCTTTCTTTCTGTAAGTTCACTATTGGTGTATAGAAAGGCCATAGATTTCTTGGCATTAATTTTGTATCCTGCCATATTGCCAAATTCATTTATTAAGTCTAAAAGTTTTTGATGGAATCTTTAGGGTTTTTTATGTACAATATCATGCCATCTGCAAATATGGACAGTTTTACATCTTTTCCAATTTGGATGCCTTTTATTTCTTCTTCTTGTCTGATCACAATGTCTAGTACTTCCAGTACTGTATTGAACAGGAGTGGTGAGAGCGGGCATCCCTGTCTTGTTCCTGTTCTTAGGAAAAATTGTTTTAATTTTTGCCCATTGGGTATCATGTTGGCTGTGGGTTTGTCATACATGGTTTTTACGATGTTGAAATATGGTCCTTCTATTCCCACCATGCTGAGAGTTTTTATAAAAATGGGTGTTGGGTTTTGTTAAATACTTTTTCTGCATCAATTGATATGTCTATGTGGTTTTTATCTCTCAATTTGTTTGTGGGTTGTATCATGTTTGTTGATTTGTGGATATTGTACCATCCCTGCATCCCTGGGATAAATTCTACTTCGTCATGGTGTATGATCTTTCTGATGTACTTCTGAATCTGATTTGCTAGAATTTTGTTGCGTATTTTGGCATCTGTGTTCATGAGGGATATTGGCCTGAAATTCTCTTTCATTGTGTTGTCTTTATCTGGTTTTGGTATTAGGGTGATGCTTGCTTCATAGAATGAGCTTGGAAGTGTTCTTTCCTCTTTAGTTTTTTGGAATAATCTGAGGAGGATAAGTTTTAATTTTTCTTTGTGTGTTTGGTAAAACTCTTCTGTGAAGCAATCTGGCCCTGATATTTTGTTTGCTGGCAGCTTTTTGATGACTGCTTCAATTTCTTCCATAGTTATTGGCCTATTGAGATTTTTACATTCTTCCTGATTGAGTTTTAGAAGGCTGTATTTTTCTAGGAATATGTCCACTTTGTTGGAATAGAGTTGTTCATAGTATTTTTTTAAACAATCCTTTGTCTCTCTATGTGATTTGGTGCTATTTCTCCTCTTTTATTTCTGATTTTGTTTATTTGGGTCCTCTCTTTTTGCTTCTTGGTGAGTCTGGCTAGAGGTTCATCAATCTTCTTCATCCTTTCAAAAAACCAGCTCTTGGTTGATCTTTTGAAATGTTTTTTTTTTTTCTTTCTTTCTTCTCTACGTCTTTTTCTCCACTCTGATCTAATTTCCTTCCTTCTGCTTATACTGGGATTTTCTTGATGCTATCTAACGCTTTGAGTTGTAGGGTTAGGTAATTTATTACCATTCTTTCTTGTTTTTTTGTGTGTTTCTTTTGGTTTTTTGTTTGTTTGTTTGTTTGTTTGCAAACTTCCCTCTCAAGACCGCTTTTGCTGTGTCCCATAGATTTTGGATTGTTATGTTTTCATTGTCATTTGTTGACATGATGAGTTTTATTTCTTCTTTGATCTCTCTGGTAACCCAGTCATTGTTTAATAGCATGATATTTAGTCTCCATGTCTTTGATTTCTTTGAATTATTTTTATTGCAGTTTATTTCAAATTTTATGGCATTGTGATCTGAGAAGATGTTTGATATTATTTCTATCTTCTTGAATTGGAAGAGACTGTCTGTGACCCAATATCTGGTCTATGCTTGAAAATGACCCATGTGCACTTGAGAAAAATGTATATTCTGTTGTTTTGGGATGAAATGTTCTGACGATGTCAATTAATTCCATCTAGTCTAATGAGTTATTTAGGACTGATACTTGTTTGCTGAGTTTTTGTTTAGATGATTTGTCCAATGGTGATAGTGGGGTATTAAAGTCCCCTACTATGATTGTATTGCTGTCAGTCTCTCCAGGAATTTTTTTTTTAATGTATTTGGGTGCTCATGTATTGGGTGAATATATGTTTAACATAGTTATTTCTTCTTGTTGGATTGTTCCCGTTAGTATTATGAAGTAGCCATCCTCGTCTTTTGTTATGTCCTTCACTTTGAGATCTAATTTGTCAGATATAAGTATTGCTACACCAGTTTGTTGTTTTTTGTTTTTGTTTTTGTTTTTTTCATTTCCATTTGACTGAAAAACCTTTTTTCTATCTCTTCACCCTCAGTCTGTGTGTGTCTTTTTTTTTTTTTCTGAGGTGGGTTTCCTGTAAACAGCAGATATATGGGTCATGTTTTCTTATCCATTCAGCTACTCTATGTCTTTTGAATGGGGCATTTAAACCATTTACATTTAACGTTATTATTGATAGGTACTTGTTTGTCTCCATTTGTATTCTTTAACCCTGTGTTCCTTATGAAGTGGCCATCCTTGTCTCTTGTTATGTCATTCACTTTGAGATCTAATTTGTTAGATATAAGTATTGCAACACCAGCTTGTTGTGTGTTTTTTGTTGTTATTGTTTGTTTGTTTTTGTCATTTCCATTCGCCTGAAAAACCTTTTTCTATCTCTTCAGCCTCATTCTGTGTGTGTCTTTTTTTTTTTATGAAGTGGGTTTCCTGTAAACAGCAGATATATGGGTTGTGTTTTCTTATCTGATCCTTCTTAGCTTCCTATTTCATTCATTCATTCATTCGTTTGTTTGTTTATTTATTTATTTATTTTACAGCAGACCTTTAGCATTTCTTGCATTTATGGTTTGGTGGTAATAAGCTCCCTTAGTCCTTTTTTGTGTGTGAACTCCTGATTCCACCTTCAATTTTGAATGATAGCCTTGCTGGTATAGTATTATTGGATTTAGTCCCTTGCTTTGCATCACTTTGTATATTTCATTCCATTCCTTTTGGCCTGTTGTGTTTATGTTGAAAAATCAGTTGATATTCTAATAGGAGATCCCTTTTAGGTAACTTTCTGTCTCTCTCTGGCAGCCTTTAAGATTCTTACTTTGTCATTGGTGTTTGCCAATTTAATTATGATATATCTTGATGTCGGTCTTTTGGGGTTCAACTTGTTTTGGACTCTGTGTACTTCTTGAACTTTCGTAGTTTTTTTCTTGCCAATATCAGGGGTGTTTTCTGTCTTTATTTCTTCAAACAAGTTTTCTATCCCTTACTTCTCTTCCTGGTACCCCTATTATGTGAATGTTGTTTCATTTTGTGTTGTCCCAAAGCTCCCTTATACTCTCCTCTTGCTTTATAAGTCTTCTTTACAGTTGTTGCTGTGTTTGTTTTTTCCTACATCATCTTCTAATTCTCTGATGCAGACCTCAGCCTCTTCTAGTCAACTGTTTAAACCTTCCATTATGTAATTTATTGCAGCTATGTCGTTCTTCATCTCCTCTGGGTTTCTTTTCATGTTGGTGACATTCTCATTCAGCTCCTCATAGTTCTCATTGAGTTGTATTTGTCATTGTGTTGTATTTGTCATCCAGCCAATTAAACATCCTTATAACCATTACTCTGAATTCTTTCTCTGATATGCTGCTAGCCTCAATTTCATTTAACTCCCTTTCTAGTTATTCCTCTTTTTCTTTCCTTTGGGGATTGCTTTCTTGTCTTTCCATGTTTTACTGTAACATTTTAATTGCAGGTCCGATTGGTTTGATACAGTTTTTGGGGGGATGGTGCTACTGGTGTGATCTCTCAGGTCTCCTGGGCTTGGTAATCTAGTGTATCTCCCAATTTGGGCTATTTTAGTTCTCTTCAATAGGCCTGTGAGCTGGAAACTTACAACTGCGGTGTGTAGAAGCCAGCAGCCATGGAGAGAGTGTCCCGATTTTTGCTGTCTTGTGCCCTTAATTGAAATTGCACATGCCCAGTGGAGACTCATAGTGCGACACCCAGGAACCTTCTATAAGCATGATGTGTCTCAGGAAGCCTGTGCTCTGGAAATATGTGACTATGGTATCCAGAGTTCTGTAGTTGAGGGGTGGGCAAACTCAGCTTTTGCTGCTGCACCTGTTGTGGATATGCACACACTCCCAGTGCAGACTCATAGGGGCACCCGTGGTGCATTTGCCAGTGAGTTGCGCTGAAGTCCTCTAAAGGGCCCTGGCACTGAAGCCACATAATTGAGGTGTTTGTGGGCAGGTATCCAGGATGAATGAATTCAGAATTTCTACTGCCAGGGGGAGTGTGTCCCTCTTTGTCCAAGATCACACCCATCAAGGACTCATAGCAGCTCCAACAAGCACTCTTTGGATAGACGAGCTCAAGGTGCTTGCCCATTGGAAATGCACATGGACTGTGGTGGTGTTTTTGTCTGTGTAGAGCTCTAACGCACTTTGAGGGGCCATGGCACTGAAGTTACCCTGCTGGAGTGTCTGTGTGAAGGTTTCTAGGATGAGTGAATTCAGAATTTCTACTGCTTAGGAGAGTGCATCTCTGTTTGTCCAAGGTCACTCCCAGGAAGGACTCACAACAGCTCACACAGGTACCCTGTGGATAGATGGGCTCAGGGTGCCTGCCAATTGGAAATGTGCATGGATTGTGGCTTGAAGTGTGTTTGCCAATGCTTTTGCCAGTGCATAGCTCTGAAGCACTTTGAGGGGCCCTGGCGCTTAAGTTACACAGCTGGGGTGTCTGTGGGTAGTTATTCAGGCAGAGGAAATTCAGAATTTCTACTGTGGGGCAGTGCACCCTTGTCTGTACAGAATCACACCCAGCAAGGGCACCTCGTGGCTCCCAGGTGCTACCTAAGGAGTAGTGTGCCTTGGATGCCTGCGTGGCTGGAGAAGCATGAATGTGGTGTCCGGAGTTATGCCAGTGGGGAGGGCCAAGATGCACTTAATGCTGCAAGAATGGTGCACTTTTGGAGGTGTAGGTCCCAGGGTCCACGGGTCTGCTGCAGAGATAGCAGGATTTTGGCTGGAGTGGTTGCTGGATTGCGGACAGTGTCAAAGTCCTAACTGGGTGATAGTGCTGATGAGTTCCTACAAAAGACTGCTGTCCCCTTCAAGATGGCGTGGGCTCCGTGTCTGAGTCGTGAAGTCCAGGGAGTGCCCACAGCCATAGTAGTCTTGCCTTGTCCAAGAGAGCCTGGTCTGCCAACCTCTGCTGCTCCTGCGAGATTTAACTGTCCCTTACTCACTCACACACACAACACACACATCCGCACAATCTCCTTTCATACCCTCACTCACTTCCTCTCCCTTACCTCCTTCCTGCCAGCTGTCATCTTTTCTTCCTCATTTTTGTGTGTCTTCTGTGAATTTCCTGAACATATCCTCTGTCCACTTTACTAAGGGGTAATTCCTATTGACTTACTTTACATCTGCAAAGATATGGTAAATAAAAATGGCCCAAGTGGAAACACATGAGATTTGAAGTTTGACACAAAAAGGCGTTTCCTGATTGATTGTTGGGGCAGGAAGTAGTTCGTCAGATCCCACCGGCAGGAAAATGAGAAGCAACTCTGGACTGTTAGTTGAGTTCAGAAGCCTTTAAATTTTTTTTTAATATATTGCTAAATGGAGGTTATTCCTACACCAGGTGCCTATAACCACCTCATGGTTTAACCCCTGGCTGAGAATTGGCCTTTGAAGATGGAAGTCAATGGATTTTGGAGATGGTGCTCCTCCTCGAGAAGCCCCGATTTGAGTTCCAAACATCTGTATTCCAAATCTTGTTTCTCCTTTGAAAACATGAGTGGTTGATGGAGCATGGCATAAAGAAAAGAAAATATCACCACACATTGTTTTTCAATATTTAAAAGACTCAGAGTCCACACAGTCGAACATGTTTTCCAAAACTTATTTGTGAAGTCTGAAGTTTCTAGGCCCAGGTTATTGAACCAGACCAAACTATTTCATGAGTCAAGAGCAGGGATGTCCTATTTCCTAAGTATATCAGGAAGCCAGTGTTCATGGGTCAGATCCCGTGAACACAGATGCTTGAAGCCACCCACAATACTATGTCCCTTTTTGTTATCCTCCCTACATTCTTACATTTCCAGGGCCAAGCAGGATTGTTTAAACTGGCCCAAGAACTGTTGACCCTGCAGGGAAGCCCCTAAGAACCTCTTTTGTGCAGATGTAAGAAATATTTGAGACTGTTTTCCTTAGCTGAGAAGAGGGCCCCATTTGGATTTCAAGCTGTTCCTCTTGATCTCTGCAAGCTGGGAGGGGAACTGAGTGTTGGGTCATCCCTGATATATACTATAGCCTTTGGCAGGCCTGCTTCCTTACTTAGAGAAACATCAAGCACATAGCTTGCTGGGCAGTATGTACTTTTCTTTTGCCAAAGTCCTTTTGAAATGACTATAACATTTACACAACACCTAGCACTCCTGAACACCTGCAGCCCAACTTTTTTTGGCTTAAGCTATCTTGAAGTGGTTTCTCAAAGGTATGCTTTACCTGTAAAAGCACTTTCCTAGTGTTGTACTTTCTAAAGTATCTTTTTATACCAAATTCTGTATTATTATCTATATACTACAAATAATCTGGTAAGTGATTTGCCAAGATCACTAGCCTCTTAATGACTCAAACTTATTAATGTACATTAGGAAAATGTCAACATTAAAAAATGGCATACCTGGTAATGTTAAATAAAGGGTTTCCCCCTGCATATTTAAATTTGATTTAATATTTGACTTCAGTTTTCTTTTTGGAGTAGGTATTATCTGGAACAATTCTTTTGAATTGCTTTTTCCATGGTATTTTTTTTCTGCCATTGGATTGAACAAACCATTTTAAGTTAACATTTTTATCCCTTCCCCATTTCCCCTACTGGATTGGAAATCATTATGTTCCATCAGTGCATGTTTGTCTGAGTTGGGAGCAGGTAGGACAGTTTGTTTTGTTCTGAGCCTATTATTCCTTAATACTATTTTATTTTTTAAATGTTTTTATTAAGGTATTGTATGTGCACATATCTTACCATTGCCGCCCCTTACCCTACTCCTACATGCCCTCACCCCCAGAGTTTTGCATCCATTGGTTATGCTTATATGCATGCACACAAGTCATTCAGTTGATCTCTTATCTCTCCCACCTATCCCTAACCTTCCCGCTGTAATTTGATATTCTGTTTGATGCTTTACTGTCTCTGTATCTATCTTTTTGTTAAACAGTTTATAATTTTCTTTATTATCCATGAATGAGTGAGATCAGTGGTATTTTTCTTTCTTTTTTCCCCCCATTTTTTTATTAAGGTATTATATGTGTACCTATATTACCAACCCCCCCACTCCCATACATGCCCTCCCTCCCCAGACTTTTACATCCATTGGTTATGCTTATATGCATGCATACAAGTCCTTCAGTTGATCTCTTATCTCCCCCATATCTCTCTACTCTCCCCACTGTAATTTGAAAGTCTGACTGTTGCGTTACTGTCTCTGTATCTATCTTTTAGTTCATCAGTTTATAATGTTCCTTATTATTCATAAATAAGTGAGATCATGTGGTGTTTTTCTTTCATTGACTGGCTTATTTCACTCAGCATAATGTTCTCCAATTCCATCTAGGTTGCTGCAAATGATAAGAATCCCTTTTTATGGAGCATAGTATTCCATTGTGTAGATGTACCATAGTTTTTTTTTTATCCAATCCTCTGCTGATAGGCATATAGGCTGTTTCCAAATCCTAGCTATTGTAAATTGTGCTGCTATGAACATAAGGGTGCATATATCCTTTTTGATTGGTGTTTCTAGTTTTTTAGGATATATTCTTAGGAGTGGGATTACTGGGTCAAATGGGAGTTCCATTTTCATTTTTTTGAGGAAACTCCACACTGTTCTCAACAGTGGTTGCACCAGTCTGCATTCCCACCAGCAGTGCACGAGGGTTCCTTTTTCTCCACATCCTTGCCAGCACTTGTCTTTGCAGATTTGTTGATGATAGCCAATCTGACAGGTGTGAGATGGTACTACATTGTCATTTTGATTTGCATCTCTTGAATAATTAGTGACTTTGAGCATGTTTTCATGTGCCTATTGGCCTTCCTTTTGTCTTCTTTTGAAAAGATTCTATTTAGGTCCATTGACCATTTTTTTTTAATTGGATCATTTATCTTCCTTTTATTAAGCTGTCTTAGATGTTGGAGATTAAAACTTTATCAGTGATAACATTTGCAAATATGTTCTTCCATACAGGGAGCTTTCTTGTTGTTTTGGTTTCTTTTGCTAAAAAAAAAAAAAAAAAAGCTTTTTATTTTGATGCAGTCCCATTTGTTTATTTTCTTTTTAGCTTCCATTGCCCTAGGGGCAGTATCAGTGAAGAAGTTCTTTTGGCATTTGTCTGAGATTTTGCTGCCTGTGGATGCCTCTAGTATTTTTATGGTTTCCTGTGTTATGTCTAAGTCCTGTATCCATTTTCAGTTTATTTTTGTGTATGGTGTAAGTTGGTGATCTAGTTTCATTCTTTAGCATGTATCTGTCCAATTTTCCCAACACCATTTATTGAAGGGACTGTCTTGACTCCATTGTATGTTCGTGCCTCCTTTGTCAAATATTAATTGAGCATAGTGATTTCAGTTGATATCAGGATCCTCTATTTTATTCCATTGATCTATATATCTGTTCTTGTGTCAGTACCAGGCTTTTTTTTTTTTTTTTTTTTTTTTTTTTTTTTTTTTTAGAACAGTGGCTTTGTAATACAGCTTGAAATCTGATACTGAGATCCCACCTACTTTGTTCTTCTTTCTCAGGATTACTGTGGCTATTCTGGGTCTTTTTTTTCTTCCAGATGAATTTTTGGAGAGTTTTTTATAGGTCTGTGAAATATGCCACTGGTATTTTAATGGGGAGTGCATTGAATCTATAGATTGCTTTGGTTACCATGGACATTTTAATGATGTTGATTCTACCAATCCATGAACATGCTATGTTCTTCCATCTATTTACAACTTCCTCTATCTCCTTTTTTTTCAGTGTCATATAGTTTTCCACGTATAGATTTTTACCTCCTTAGTTAAGTTTATTCCTAGGTATTTTAATTTTTTGGTGTGATGGTAAATGGGATTGCCTTTTTAGTCTCTGTTTCTATAAGTTCACTATTGGTGTATAGTAATGCCATAGATTTCTTGGCGTTAATTTTGTATCCTGCCATATTGCCAAATTCATTTATTAAATCTATTAGTTTTTTTTATGGAGTTTTTTGGGTTTTTTTATGTATGATATCATGTCATCTGCATATAAGGATAATTTTATTTCTTCCTTTCCAATATGGATGCCTTTTATTTCTTCTTATTGTCTAATTGCAATGGCTAGTATTTCCATTACTATGTCAAACAGGAGTGGTGAGAGTGGGCATCCCTGTCTTGTTCCTTTTCTTAGAGGGAATGGTTTTAGTTCTTGCCCATTGAGTATGAGGTTTGCTGTGGGTTTATGATATATAACTTTTATTATGTTGAGGTATGACCCTTCCATTCCCACCTTGTTGACAGTTTTTATCAGGAAAGGGTGTTGTATTTTATCAAATGCTTTTTCTGCATCAATTGATATGACTATATGACTTTTATCTCTCAAATTATTTATGTGATATATCACGTTTACTGATTTGCGGATATTGTACCATCCTTGCATTCTGGAATAAATCCTATTTGATCATGGTGTATGATCTTTCTGATGTACTGCTGCAGCCGATTTGCTAGAATTTTATTGAGGATTTTGGCATCTATGTTCATGAGGGATATTGGCCTGTAATTCTCTTTCATTGTATTGTCTTTGTCTGATTTTGGTATTAGGGTGATGCTAGCTAGCTTCATAGAAGGAGTTTGGAAGTGTCCTTTCCTCTTGAATTTTTTTGAATGGTCTGAGGAAGATTGGTTTTAGTTCTTCCTTGAATGTTCGGTAAAACTCTCCTATGAAGCCATTTGGCCCCAGAGTTTTGTTTCCTGAAAGCTTTTTTTATGACTGTTTCAATTTCTTCCAAGGTCACTGGTCTATTGAGATTTTTAGATTCTTTCTGATTGAGTTTTGGAAGGTTATATTTTTCTAGGGCTATGTCTATTTCGTCCAGGTCGTCCAGTTTGTTAGAATAAAGTTGTTTGTAGTATTTAATAACAATCTTTATATTTTGGTGGGGTCTGTTGTTATTTCACCTCTTTCAATCCTGATTTTGTTTATTTGGGTCCTCTCTCTTTGTTTCTTGGTTAGTCTGGCTAGAGGTTCATCAATCTTATTTATCCTTTCAAAGAATCAGCTCTTGGATTTATTGATCTTTTGTATTGTTTCTTTGGTCTCTATGTCATTTATCTCCACTCTGATTTTTATTATTTCCTCCCTTCTGCTTACACTGGGCTTTTCTTGTTGCTCTTTTTCTAACTCTGAGTTGTTTTGTTACCTTTTTTTTTTTTTAAGTAGGCTTGTAGAGCTATGAACTTCCCTCTCAAAATTGCTTTTGCTGTGAAAGCAGTTTTGAGAGGGAAGTTCATATCCTTACAAGCCTATTGCAAAAAACTAGAAAAAAGGCTAACAAGTGATCTAAATCTACAACTCAAAGAGTTCGAAAAAGAGCAACAAGAAAAGCCCAGTGTAAGCAGAAGGAAGGAAATAACAAAAATCAGAGCACAGATAAACGACATAGAGACCAAAGAAACAATACATAAGATCAACAAAACCAAGAGCTGGTTCTTTGAAAAGATAAACAAGATAGATGGACCTCTAGCAAGGCTAACCAAGAAACAAAGAGAGAGGACCCAAATAAACAAAATCAGAAATGAAAGAGGTGAAATAACAACAGACCCCACCGAAATACAACGGATTGTTACAAAATACTACGAACAACTCTATTCCAACAAACTGAACAACCTGGAGGAAATGGACATATTCCTATAAAAATACAAACTTCCAAAACTCAATCAGGAAGAATCTAAAAATCTCAATAGACCAGTGACTTGGGAAGAAATTGAAACAGTCATCAAAAAGCTTCCAGCAAACAATAGCCCAGGGCCAGATGGCTTCACAGGAGAGTTTTACCAAACATTCAAGGAAGAACTAAAACCTATCCTCCTCAGACTATTCCAAAAAATACAAGAGGAAGGAACACTTCCAAACTCCTTCTATGAAGCCAGCATCACCCTAATACCAAAACCAGATAAAGACAACTCAATGAAAGAGAATTACAGGCCAATATCTCTCATGAACATAGATGCCAAAATCCTCAACAAAATTCTAGCAAATCGACTCCAGAAGAACATCACAAAGATCATACACCATGACCAAGTAGGATTTATTCCAGAAATGCAAGGATGGTACAATATCCGCAAATCAATAAACGTGATACATCACATAAACAAATTGAAAGATAAAAATAATATAGTCATATCAATTGATGCAGAAAAAGCATTTGATAAAAGCCAACACCCTTTCCTGATAAAAACTCTTAACAAGGTGGCAGTACAAGGATCATACCTCAGCATAATAAAAGCTATATATTATAAACCCACAGCCAACATTATACTCAATGGGCAAAAACTAAAACCATTCCCTCTACGAACAGGAACAAGACAGGGATGCCCACTCTCACCACTCCTGTTTGACATAGTACTAGAAGTACTAGCCATTGCAATTAGACAAGAGGAGGAAATAAAAGGCATCCAAATTGGAAAAGAAGAAATAAAGTTATCCTTATTTGCAGATGACATGATATTGTACATAAAAAACCCAAAAGACTCCATTAAAAAACTAATTGACTTAATAAATGAATTTGGCAATGTAGCAGGATACAAAATTAATCCCAAGAAATCCATGGCATTCTATACACCAACAGTGAAACTACAGAAACAGAGGTTAAAAAAGCAATTCCATTTACCATCGCACCAAAAAAATTAAGATACCTAGGAATAAATTTAACTAAGGAAGTAAAGGTCCTATTTGCGGAAAACTACACGACACTGAAAAAAGAGATAGAGGAAGATGTAAGGAGATGGAAGAACATACCATGTTCATGGATTGGTAGAATCAACATCATCAAAATGTCCATACTTCTAAAGCAATCTATAGGTTCAATGCACTCCCCATTAAAATACCAACGGCATATTTCACTGACCAAGAAATAACTCTCCAAAAGTTCATTTGGAACAATAAAAGACCCCGAATAGCCACAGCAATCCTGAGAAAGAAGAGTAAAGTAGGAGGGATCTCAATACCAGACTTCAAACTATATTACAAAGCCACTGTTCTCAAAACAGCCTGGTACTGGCACAAGAACAGACATATAGATCAATGGAATAGAATTGAGAACCCAGATATCAACCCAAATCAATATGCTCAATTAATATTTGACATAGGAGGCACAAATATACAATGGAGTCAAGACAGTTTCTTCAATAAAGGGTGTTGGGAAATTTGGACTGACACATGCAAAAGAATGAAACTAGATCACCAACTTACACCATTCACAAAAATAAACTCAAAATGGATACAGGACTTAAACATCAGACGGGAAACCATAAAAATACTAGAAGCATCCACAGGAAGCAAAATCTCAGATGTATGCCAAAAGAACTTCTTCACTGATACTGTCCCTAGGGCAATGGAAGCTAAAGAGAAAATAAACAAATGGGACTACATCAAAATAAAAAGCTTTTTTACAGCAAAAGAAACCATCAACAAAACAACAAGAAAGCCCACGGTGTGGGAGAACATATTTGCAAATAATACCACTGATAAAGGTTTAACCTCCAACATTTACAGACAGATTATACAACTAAATAAAAGGAAGATGAATGATCCAATTAAAAAATGGGCAATGGACCTAAATAGAATATTTTCAAAAGAAGACAGAAGGAAGGCCAAAAGGCACATGAAAACATGCTCAAAGTCACTAATTGTCTGAGAGGTGCAAATCAAAACAACAATGCGGTACCATCTCACTCCTGTCAGAATGGCCAACATCAACAAATCAACAAACGACAAGTGTTGACGAGGTTGTGGAGAAAAAGGAACCCTCGTGCACTGCTGGTGGGAATGCAGATTGGTGCAACCACTGTGGAGAACAGTGTGGAGTTTCCTCAAAATACTGAAAATGGAACTCCCATTTGACCGAGTAATCCCACTTCTAGGAATATATCCCAAGAAACTAGAAACACCAATCAGATAGGATATATGCACCCCTATGTTCATAGCAGCACAATCTACAATAGCCAGAATTTGGAAACAGCCTAGGTGCCCGTCAGCAGATGATTGGATCCAAAAACCATGGTACATCTACACAATGGAATACTATGCTGCCATAAAAAAGAAGGAATTCTCATCATTTGCAGCAACCTGGATGGAATTGGAGAACATCATGCTGAGTGAAATAAGCCAATCAATGAAAGAGAAACACCACATGACCTCACTCATTTGTGGATGATAAAGAACATTATAAATTGATGAACCAAGAGACAGATATAGAGACAGTAAAGCAACAGGCAGACTGTCAAATTACAGTGGGGAGGGGAGGAAGATCTGTGGGAGATAATATATCGACCGAAGGACTTGTGTACATGCATATAAGTACAACCAATGGACATAAAACTCTGGGGTGGGAGGGTATGTATGGGAGGGAGGGAGGGGGGCAAAAAAAATCAATAAAATATATATAAAAAAATTGCTTTTGCTGTGTCCCATAGATTTTGGATTGTTGTCTTTTCATTGTCATTTGTTTCCAGGATGTTTTTAATTTCTTCCCTGATTTCTCTGGTAACCCAGTCCTTGTTTAATAGCATGCTGTTTAGTCTCCATGTATTTGATTTCTTTGGATTTTTATTGTTGTTGATTTCCAGTTTTATGCCACTATGATCTGAGAAGATGCTTGATATGATTTCTATCTTCTTGAATTTGAAGAGATTTTTCCTATGTTCCAACATGTGGTCTATGCTTGAAAATTACCCATGTGCATGTGAGAAGAACATATATTCTGTGGCTTTGGGGTGAAATTTTCTGAAGATGTCAGTTAATTCCATCTGGTCTAGTGAGTAATTTAGGATTGATGTTTCCTTTTTGAGTTTTTGTTTAGATGATTTGTTCAAAGGTGATAGTGGGGTATTAAAATCTCCTACTATGTTTGTATTGCTATTAATCTCTCCCTTAATGTCCTCCAGCAGTGTTGGGGTTTTTTTGTTTGTTTGTTTGTTTGTTTGTTTGTTTGTTTTTTATGTATTTGGGTGCTCCTGTATTGGGTGCATATATATTTACCAGTGTTATTTCTTCTTGTTGGATTTCTCCCTTTAGTATTATGAAGTGGCCTTCATTATCTCTTGTTATGTCCTTCACTTTGAGATCTAATTTTTCAGATATAAGTATTGCTACCCCAGCTTTTTTTTTTTTTTTTTTCATTTCCATTCGCCTGGAAAACCTTTTTCCATCACTTCACCCTCAGTCTGTGTGCATCTTTTTTTCTGTGGTGGGTTTCTTGTAGACAGCAGATATATGGGTCTTGTTTTCTTATCCAATCTGTTACCCTATGTCTTTTGATTGGAGCATTTACTCCATTTACATTTAAAGTTATTATTGATAGGTTCTTATTTGTCTCCATTTTTATTCTATACCCCTGTGTTCCTTCTTCACTTACTATTTCTTTTTCTTTTTCTTTTTCTTTTTCTTTTCCATTTACAGCAGATCCTTTAGAATTTCTTGCATTGCTGGTTTGGTGGTGATAAATTCCCTTAGTCCTTTTTTGTCTATGAAGCTCCTGATTTCATCTTCAATTTTGATTGATAGCCTTGCTGGGTACAGTGTTCTTGGATTCAGACCCTTCCTTTGCATGACTTTGTATATTTCATTCCATTCTCTTGTGGCCTGATGAGTTTCTGTTGAGAAATCAGTTGCTAGTCTAATGGGGGTTCCTTTGTATATAACTTTCTTTCTCTCTCTGGCCTCTTTTAAGATCCTTGTTTTGTTGGTGGTGTTTGCCAATTTAATTATAATGTGCCTTGGTGTCGGGTTTTTGGGGTTCATTTTGCTTGGGATTCTGTGAGCTTCTTGGATTTGTGTGGGCTTTTTCTTCCCTATATCAGGAAAGTTTTCTGTCATTATTTCTTGAAACATGTTTTCTATGCCTTCCTCAGTTTCCTTTCCTTCTTGTACCCCTATTATGCAGATGTTTTGTTTTGTGTTGTCCCAAAGTTCCCTTAGGCTCTCCTCCTGCATTTTTTTTTTCTAGAAGCTGCTGTATTTGGGTATTTTTTCCATCTTGTCTTCTAGCTCACTGATGTGGTCCTCTGCTTCTTCTAGTCTATTCTTGATGCTTCCTATTGAGCTCTTTAGAGCAGTGATGCAATTTTCCTTTTCTTATTGGTTCTTCTTCATTTCCTCTTGGTTCTTACTCATATTGTCTAATTTGTCTTCCATTCTTTTCAGCTACCTTGTGACCATTTCTCTGAATTCTTGCTCAGATATGTTGCTTGTCTCTAATTCGTTTACTTCCTTTTCTGGTGATGCCTGCTTTTCTTTCATATGTGAGCTGTTTGTTTGTCTCCCCGTTGTCTCTCTTCTCAGGATGTCTGATTATGTAGTTCTCTCTCTCTTTCCATAGTGGAATGGAGAGCTCTTTTGAGTCCAAGCGTTCATGCCACCTGGGACCTGTGCTCTGGGGCTCTCAGCTGCTTGGCGGTTACTGCAGCTTTCAATATTCAGGCCTCTGACAAGATACACTTTTTCTTTCAGGATGGCAAGATTTCCCCATCTGATGAGCCCATAACTCTGGGAAGGGACCCAGCCACCATGGGTGCTTCCCCGTCCAGCAGTCCCCCACCTTCTCTTAGAGTTCAGCTGTCCCTTAGCTTGCTAACAAACACTTCCAGTGTGACCCTCAGATGTTCTTTCTTTCTGCTCCAGGACAAAGCTCAGAACATGTCTGTCTATTCTGCCACCATTTTCTCTCCTCTCCTTAATACTATTTTAGACTTTTCCCTATTTTAACAGTGTTCTGGTGTTAATTTATAGCATAGTGAGCTCCTGATTATCCATGCCATGTAAAGGACCATTATTATAGATAACATCAAACCACAAGGAATGTTTGGATTGTCCCTTAGATAAGGACCATTTGCCCCTGATTTATAGCTCGAGGAACTATGTACCAACTACACAGTTTATAAGACAAGCCTTAGTTTAATGTGAAAGAGCCTACATTTCTTAATTCTTTATCTCCTACCTACATTTTGCTGCTTCTTTGTCACAAAATGTATTTCTCATGAATTCCAAAGCCCAGGTGCATTAAACACTAGGCCTTCACACTGTTCTCAAAACTGGTACTGGCACAAGAACAGACATATGGACCAATAGAATATAATAGAGAACCCACTATGCTCAATTAATATTTGACAAAGGAGGCAAGAGCATACAATGGAGTCAAGACAGTCTTCAATAAATGGTGTTGGGAAAATTGGACAGACATGCAAAAAAATGAATCTCGATCACCAACTTACACCATACACAAAAATAAATTCAAAATGGTTAAAGGACTTAAATTTAAGACAGGAAACCATAAAAGTCTTGGAGGAATCTACAGGCAGCAAAATCTAAGACATATGCTGAAGCAATGGCTTCACTGATACAACTCCTATGGCAATGTAAACTAAAGAAAAAATAAATAAATGGGACTACATCAAAATAAAAAGCTTCTACACAGCAAAAGAAATCATCAGCAAAACAATAAGAAAGCCCACTGCATGGGAAAACATATTTTCCAACATTATCTTCAATAAGGTTTTAATCTCCTACATTTACAGGGAGCTCATACAACTTAACAAAAGGAAAATAAACAATGCAAAAAAAATGGGCAATAGACCTAAATTGATACTTTTTGAAAGAAGATATACAGAAAGCCAAGGGACATATGAAAACATGTTCAAAATCACTAATAATCTGAGAGATGCAATTCAAAATGACAATGAAGTACCATCTCACACCTGTTAGAATGACTATTATCATCAAATGAGAAATGCTAGTGAGGATGAAGAGGGAAAAAAAAAAAAAAAAAAAAACCTTGTGCACTGCTGGTGGGGATGCAGACTGGTGCAGCCACTGTGAAGAACAGTATGGAGTTTCCTCAGAAAACTAAAAATGGAACTCCTATTTAACCCAGTGATTCCACTCTATGAATATATCCCAAGAAACTAGAAACACCAATCATAAAGGATATATGCACACCATGTTCATAGCCGCACAATTTACAATAGCTAAGATTTGGAAACAGCCTAAATACCCATCAGCAAATGAGTGGATTAAAATGTGGTACATTTACATAATGGAATACTATGCTGCCGTAAAAAGAAGGAACTCCTATCATTTGAACAGCATGGCTGGACCTGTAGAGCATTGTGCTAGGTAGGCTAGGTGGGTCAGTTGGGGAGGGATGGGTATTACGTGGTCTTACTCATTTGTGGAATATAATAAATAACATAAACTGATGAACAAAAACAGATTCAGAGACAGAGAAGCATCTATCAGACTGTGAAACTCAGAGGGAGGGTAGGGAAGTGTGAGGGAAGGGGGAGAGATCAACCGAAGGACTTGTATGCACTCATATAAGCATAACCAATGGGCATAGACACTAGGGGTTTAGGGCATGAACAGGATGGGTAGCAATGGGGGGATAAGGACACATATGTAATACCTTAATCAATAAAGAAAAAAGAAAGATGACCCAAAACAAAACAAAACAAACAAACAAACAAAAAAAAAAGACAGCACTAGACCTTCAATTACTCTCTTCCTACAAACAGCCGGCATTCCCTGTGTCAGTTAATTGCTGCCATGGCTACCAAGAGGCCTTTCCATTTTTTTTCTAAATAAGGCAATTTCTGTGTACAACTTTCCCTCCTCCCTCTGTATCCCCAAACACTTGTCCTGCCAAACCACTACCACACACACCAATGTCCTTATCTTCTACTGCTTCAAAGTGAACGACTATATTGCACATGGCCTCTTTGGGTGGCCAGGCCTTGATCCAGTTGCCTGCACAAAGCTTCTTCCCTTTATTGCCTACTCACTCTTCAGCCCTCTATCAGCTGGCCTCACTGCTAACATTGGTCACCACTAACTTGCTTTTTGCTTTTTGCCAAATCCAATGGAAATTTTTCATTCATTTATTCCTTGATGTCTCTGCTGCAAAAGATACCTCCTTATTTCCTGAATTGATCTGTTTTTGAAATCATTGTCAAAAGAGAAAGTTTGTGATTAACTTTGATTCACAATTATTCTTTAACTGGAATAATTGTGCACCAGTGGGGTCCTTCAGCCTGACCTGCGGGGACTGAGCTGAAACTGGCTCTCCAATATCCCCCAAGGGGTCGCGGATTGCAAGAGGGTGAAGGCCAGGCCAAGGGACCCCACTGGTGCACAATTTGGTCCATGGATGGACCACAAGAGGGTTCCAGGTCTTGTCCAGCCTGTCTGGCCCAGTCCTGATCAACCAGACCTCAGCAGAAAGCTAACATATCGGTCAGAGAGTCTGCTCCCTGGTGGTCAGTGTGCATCATAGCAACTGATCGAAAGGTCAAATGAATAATTGGACACTTAGCATATTAGGCTTTATTATATAGGATGGTCTCATCTTGGAGGAAGAACAAATTACTGGGAGCAAAACAAAAAAATTTTGCCCACTTTCTTGTATATGTAGGCACAGAGTAAGAAGCAGACAAAAGAGGAAATCAGTTTCAAAAATTCAGAGAAGTTAGGCAGAGCGGGTTCACAAAGTAATGTGTTGGAATCAGAGTGTGGGAGAGACCTAGGACCTTTAAAGATAACAGGATCTAAAGAAATATATGAAAATAGCTGTCATGGCTCTTTGCCTTTTTTTTTTTTTTTTTTTTTTTTGCAGAAACGAATTCTTTCTAAACAGAAAATTATAATTCGCTTCACAGTGACCTAGGAGCTAATTCAGAATGTAGAGAGTACAACTGGAACCATAACCATCCAAATTAGCTTTTTGGTTACTCAGTCCTTCATGAAACAGTTTACAGTGCTGAATTTTTAAATTATGGATGTCATAATGCTATTCTCTCTTAATTGTTTTTATATTTTAATGGGACTTCCCAGGTTCTGGCCTCATCCCACCTCTCACTGTAGGTCTCTCACACTGGAGTTTCATACATTCCAGGGATTTAAGCTACCACACATACAATGACAAATATTAAACATTCATCTCTAGCTTAGAACTTTCTCCTTATCTTCTGGTCAGGATTGTCAATTTCTTTCTGGACATCTCTGCTTGGATTTTCACTGGCACCATAAACATGTCTCATACAGAATTCAACCATCAACCCCCACCATATGTGTTCCTTCCCATGTCCTACTTATTTATTTCCCATCTTAGCACATGGAATCATCGTGCATGCCATTAATCAAGCCAGAAACCTGGGAGTCATTTTTGTCTTCTCTTCCCTTTTCCCGCAATTATCTAACTCATCAAATTGTGTCCATTCATCTTCATAAATAGAGCTCAAATGCATCCACTTTATTCCATACTTATTGCTCCAATCCAGGCCTGTATAATTTCTTGCATGAACTACCACAATAGCCTCCAGACTGGTGCCTTAACCTCCAGTCTCACTCTTTCCCATCCACTTGCCACTTTGCTGTCATAATCTTGCTAAAACACAAATATAATCATGAAACTCTTGCTTAAAATCCTTCAATGGTTTCCCATAAGTCTCATAATAAAATCTTAACTCTAGTGCACTTACAAAGTCCTCCATGGCCTGGCCCTTTACCACCTCTCCAACATTACCTGTCATCACTAAGACTCCTCTTTCAGAAAATAAAACAAAGCAAAACCATATACATGAAGTGAACTATTTACAATTCACCAAACCTGATGTTTTCTTAATATGTTCCAGGTTTTACACCTGCTACCCCTTTCCATGTACTCTTCATCACTCACTTTACCTTTCTCTTCTGACTTGCTTCTATTTACCCATCCTTTAAAACTGAGCACAGACTTCACCTCCTTATGAAACTTTCCATTACCTGCAAGGCTCAGGTTATCTACACTTATTCTTATTTCTCTAATGCTGAACTACAGCACTCTATTGACTTGTTTGTGCTCCACAATCTTAAGAATGAAAGGGCAGAAACTAGGTCTTCTTAATGCTGCGGCACTAAGCACTACAAACTGTTTCATGAAGAACTGAGAAACCAAAAAGCTAATTTGGATGGTTCCAGTCATACTCTCCACATCCTGGATTAGCTGTTAGGTCACTGTGAAGCAAATGCGAGTCTCCTGTCTAGGGAGGATTTCTTTCTGCCAAAAGAAGGCAAAGAGCCAAGGCACTATTTTCTTATATTTCTTTGGACCCTGTTAGCTGTAAAGGCCATAGCTCTTTCCCACAGCCTGGTTCCAACAGATTACTTTGTGAATCTGCTCTGCCTAATTTCTCTGATTTTTTAACCTGACTTCCTCTTTTGGCAAAATGTTTTTGTTTTACCCCCAGCAATTTGTTCTTCCTCCAAGATGAGAACATTTATGAATACTTGTGAATAAAGGATAATCACAAACTTTCTCTTTTGACATTAATTTCACCCTTCTCTCCACCAAACCTTTATTTAAAACCTCTTAACCTTAAGCAAAGTTAATAGTCTTAAGTTTCCCTTGTTCCTCTTCCTTGTGGGGACAGAAAAAATAGTGTTCGTGCATGGAAGTAGCCATTGGGTGGCAGTAGGGGAGGGAAGTAAAAAAAAAGGGGGGGGGGGGTTCTGTGTATTTAAATATAGTTATTAAGTTGTCAAGAATTGATGATAATGTTAAAACTTAGGTTCTTGGCACTGAATCAAGACACAATTGTACCCGAACAGATGTTCATGGTTATCTTAATCCCTTCTTTGATCATATGGGACAATTTGGGATTTGGAGGATATGTTATCTGTGCTGTTGAGGGAGGCTTCAGTTATAGAGGAGCCAAGCATCTGGGAGAGGAGATAAATACACAAGTATAGAGTCAAGAGTACTTCTTTAGATATCTGGAAACATAAGTGCCATATCTGAGCTCTGACAATTGGATGACATTGGACTGGTTCTCCCTCTTCTCATGTGTCAATTTGCCCATTAGTAAAATGAGGGGTTTAGAATGGATGATCTTGAAGAACACACCAGTTCTGATTATTTAAAGTCAGACTCCATGTTTCTGTACCATGACAGCTCCTTACCCTTAGAGTGTCTTATCATGCTTTCTAGTATTTCAGTGAGATGTGGAGGGCAATGTTTGACAGTGTTCTACCCTCTGGAGTGTTGTCTTGGCAGCTACCTCAGATGTAAATTATTTGCTATGGCTTTTTTACTGCTGATGCTGGACGTTCCTAATAGCTAAAGTCCTAACAGGCCCTGCAATCCTTCAGGAATGTGGAGTACTCTCTGTCCTTGGCTATGGCTGGAATGATTTGAAAATAATCATAAGGAATCTTATCATACATACTACCAAATATTTTCCCTACCTAGGAATTATTCTCTCTACAATTCTAGAGACCCATTATTTAGGTTTAGCATTGTCTTATCATTGCATTGAATGAATAATTTTCATGTGCCTCTCTGATATGAAGAGGCAGGTTCACTCTGAATACCTGGAGGGAAACTGTGTGCATAAATCTTTAGGGAAATCTGCTTTCCTTGTATTGGCCCTGCTTATCCATATGTCAGAGACATTAGCTATTAAGACATGGGTCACCAAATATCTTGCATGCCAATGTGTGACATATACTTTCCTGTCCTTGTTTTCTCCAGCTGTTTACTCCTTTCCTCTCCTTGTTCTCTCTTTCCTCCTGTGTCTAACTTCCTCCTTTCTCCTTCCAGGCTTTCCTCCCTCTTGCTCCAGCACTTTTAGCTCTCCATCCCTCATTTCCATTTCCCTCTTCACCCTGTTTCTCCCCTCTGCTTCCAATTAACTAGACTTGTAACTTGTGTCACATTTTTTGCCATTTGTCAGCAGGTATGAAACCACAGCAGCAGGATATTGGAAAGAGTTTCTGTGCTGTACTTTATAGAAGCATCCCACTTATCCAGAGATTCTAAATCTCAGAACCTGCCTCAATAGTCTTTAAAATGGCATGCTCAATTTTTTTAAACTAAAAAATGTGTTCAAATAGGAGTTGTAATATGTGCGTAAATCTAGTTGGATAACAAAAGAAAATATTACAACTTCTATTTAAATTGATAAAATATAGAAATAAATAAAAAATTGGAATAAATTTTTAAAATTTATGTAAAATGGTTCAAACAGTGTAGTACACACTAAGGACTATGTAAAAAGAATAGTAATTATTGTTTCTAATGAATTATTACTAATTACTATTACTAAGCTATTCAAATATGTAATACATATTGCCACTGACATTCTCTCTGCTGGGTCTGTTCTTGGCTTTCCTCTTACATGATTTGTAAGATATTCTGATGGAAAAGTGGGAGCCCACAAAAATGGAAGGGGTGACCATGAGGCCTCATCTTTTTTCTGTACGTGTACCAGAGATGTTGCTATTTCCTTTCATCGGAATTAAGTGGACTCATCTATATATATAAAAGGCTAAGTGACAATCGCATCCAAAACAACTGTGGGGCGACCAGGCTGGCAGGGAGGTTAGTGAAGGATGACCAAATGACTAAGCAGCAGGCTGCGTGGGGCTTCCAGGCCCACAGGGATGGCATTGGGGGTTACCAGGCTGGTGGAGGGGCAATTGGTGGTGACCACACCTGCAGCGGGGGAGTTAGGTGCAATCAGGCAGGCAGCAGGTGAACAGTTAGGAGCTAGTGGTCCCAGATTGTAAGAGGGCCTAAACATCACCCAAGGAGTCCCAGATTGGAGAGGGTGCAGGCTGGGCTGAGGAGACATCCCTCCCTCTTACCCAAATATCATGCACTGGGCCTCCAGTATATTATATTATCTAACTGCATTAACTCTCACAAAATGGACAAGTGACTTAAGAAGATTCATGCAAATAAACCATGTATTGAAGATAATACTGATGATATAAGTATATGGAATGTCAGTGTTCACATTTCTCCTACTCCTATAGTTTTTTCATTAGCTTCATTATGAAGAAAAACCCACAACAATCTAATTATACCTGACAAAAACTTGGCAAAAAAGGGAATGCAAAAATAATCAAGAAGACTGTATGAAATATGGATTTACAACTACTCTAAATAGGAAAGATCTTTCCTTAAGTGTATATTATGCCTGGAAATACTAGCTAATAATATAATAAAGCCATGGTGATTAACAAGAAAAGTGTGTTCAATCAGAAATATTTGGAGACCACTGGCCTAGACCATATTTAAATAGATGGGTATCCCTAAACAGAAGCAAAACAACATTGAAGAAGAGAAAAATATTTCTACTGGAGGCATGTGCTAAGGGGCGGGAGCAGGCAGGGAGAGGTCAACGGGGAGAAAAGGAGAGATATGTAAAACTTTCACAATAAAGGATTAAAAAAGTAAAACATAGCTATTCTAAATAAAATAAAATAAATATTTATAAGTTTCTGCTCTTTCCCTATAGAACAGCCATGCCACCAACTTTGGAGTTTCATCTTGAGAACTTTATATAAAATCAAGCAATGGTGATCTCAGAAGTTGGGAGAAGTGAGACAGCAAAGATTTAAAAACCATAAAATCTCAAGCTTGGGAGGTTGAATCCAACCCCCAAGTGGCATATCCTATATAATAAAGATCTAATATGCTAATTAGACTGAACAGCAGAACAACCGTCCAGATGATCTTCGGGATGAAGCCAGGGCTGCGAGGGCTGGCCGAGGCTGGGAGGGACTGAAATGTCTGGCCAAGGAAGCCGGGGCTGCGTGGGCTGAGCCCCTTGCATGTATTTCGTGCATCGGGCCTCTAGTATAGTTTATAAAAGGATTTCCCAGCATGCTTGTGAATTCTCTTTCCCTTGCTTTAAATATGAAAATACTTAGAAGACTTACTTTCAGTGAGTTTAAAATACTTTCCCAAGGTCCCATGTAGGTCTCATTGCTGAAATTGAACTAAAAATTCCATTCTCCTACTCACTGTTCTTTATACCATGTGGGATGGGCTTTTAATCCCATTATCATAATCAGCTAAACTCATTGTGGTTGGATTGTTGTGAATGGAGCAATACTTTACTGAATAAAATTTGCTAAGAAGATATGGACCAGATATCAATAAATTAATCATCCTATCCCTGCCCCCGTGAGAAGTAACTTAGGCTGTATGTGTAATATCTGTTTATATCCTTGTTAAAATGTTTTTCTAATATCAGTGCATTTTAAGAGTTAAAGAAATTAAGTCCATGCATGTGGAGAGGCCAGTTTTCATCTGTAATTTAAGTTTTGTGAGGAGTCACATCAGTTTTTTACAGTTCTGATTCGTGTCTGTTCCTGTATGTAGGCCACTCACTATATGAACTATGCTGCAATGGACTTAAAAATGTGTGTGCATGAACTTACCAGGAAAGTAATTTGGTGTCTATTTTGAGAATACTTCTACTAATACAAGTCTTCCAAGAATGTTTAACAAAATTAATTGCATGGTGTTTCTCTTAAGCTATAATACGAGTCAGTGGGGGAAAATGTGCATTGCTTTGCAGAAATTTGCTTCATTATCATCTTTTTAAAAAGCTTTTATTTTAACAAGTGAGGAACATGGCCAATACTTAATGATCAACTTTACTTTTAGAAATACAGGTCCTAGGCTATGCTCTACATTTTATTTTTCTTACTGTGTTGTGTGACTTTCAAGCCAACCATACAAACATTTTAAAAAGCATTCTGAGCCGAAACCGGTTTGGCTCAGTGGTAGAGCGTCGGTCTGTGGACTGAAAGGTCCCAGGTTCAATTCCGGTCAAGGGCATGTATATTGGTTGCGGGCACATCCCCGGTAGAGGGTGTGCAAGAGGCAGCTGGTCGATGTTTCTCTCTCATCGACGTTTCTAGCTCTCTATCTCTCTCTCCCTTTCTCTCTGTAAAAAATCAATAAAGAATATATTTTTAAAAAATTTTTAAAAAAAGCATTCTGACTCCTGGCATGTGTTGCTCAGTGGTAGAGCATCAGCCCATGCATCAAAGGGTCTCACATTTGATTCCTTGTCAAGGACACATACTTGGGTTGCAAGTTTGATCCCCAGCCCTGGTTTGGGGTGCATGCAGGAGGCAACCTATCAATGTGTCTCTCCCACATCAATGTTTCTCTCTCCTCTCTCTCCCTCTCATCCTTGCACTATTTCTAAAAATCAATAGAAAAATATCCTCAGGTGAGGATTACTGGCCAACAATAAGAAAAGCATTCTGTGGGCTACATATTGTTGCAAGCACTGTAGGGAATGCAAAGGTTATAAGCACTAGACCCTAGACCTCCATTTATGGAGACCACACACACACACACACACACACTCACTTAACTATATAGCACTGCATGTGGACTGAAAGTCTGCATGGTAAAGAACAAGTCCTCAAAAGGAGAGATTGGTATGAACTATCATGATTAAGAAACTCTTTTTTAAAACATAATGGAAAAATTGTTTCTTAGGAAGATTAATTTGGTGAGGGTTGAGCAGAGTGGATCGGAGGAAGAGACATGATAGGCAAATAGAACACTCCTTATTTTTAGAGCTTGTCATGTCCAAAATTTCCTAACACAATGAAATGGAAAGTTTGCATTTTCTGCTGCTCAAATCCTACCTTTCTTTAAATAATTCTTTCTGATCTTGAACTCATACACAGGCATACATCCACACAATCACATTTATCTAATATAGTGATTTGATGATCAGGGCTTGTCTTTATTTTATATGGATGTGTCACCTTTCTATTTTTAATTAACTGCAAGATTGTGCTAGTTCTTTTCCTTCACATTCCTGTAGCTCATTAGAAACCACTATCTTCATTGGTTCATCTCTACTGATCCCAACTGAGGAAAATTCAACCCAAACCCAGATGGAATCAGCAGGACTGAGGTGACCCTGTCTTGATTACAGAAAAGACCATGAGATGCTTCTCTCCATGTGAAGCTAAAAGCTCCTGCAGATACTATAGTGCCAAGTGGGAAAACCAACTCAATGGGTTCTGAAAGAGCATCTGTTTCTTTCCTACTTCACACATTTTGTTTTGGAAGTTATGAGTGAAAGGGGGAATGAATTATGAAAGAAGAAAGACATTGTTTCACATAAAACATATTTTTAAACCTGGTAAGTGGAGAAATCTACAGAATACCTTAGGATTGTGCCATTACCCTGAATTACCCACTGTGACCATAGCAGACTCTTATTGTGCACTTGGTTTTGCTGTGACAGTTTTTACACTTTGTATCCTCAGCTTTACAAGCTTAGTTTTACTCTTTAATTTTTGAAAAACAAATAAAAATGCTCATTTCTTTAGACCCCCAGGGATATATATTTGGTTATCATCCATATCAAAGAAACTGTAATGTTTGTCCCTGTACAAGTCTTTACTAGTTCAAGTAATTGTAGTGACTTGGCATTCCACTATTTTAGTTGGGTTCCTGCTTGGAGCTGACACCAGTCAGTGATTTCTGCCCACTTCACATGTTGCTGGGGGAATGCCAGTAAAGCTATGTGCAAAGGAGAGAGCTGTGGAGAAACATGCTGTGGGGCCCAGAATGGAATGAGGGGTAACCAGGGTTCAGGAGCCAGGTTTCCCAAGAGAGAGACAAAAAGAAAGTAAACAAAGGAAAGAGACAGGTCTGAACAGGCTTTCTAGACTGTTCTCTTTGCTGTAAGAACAGAGCCTTAAACTTCACAAAGCTCTGGGAGGGAAGGGCGCCAGGGGTTAAACATAGCCTTTTCAAATTAGTTGAAGAATTATTAACTGAGCATATATAGAGAGAAAAGCCACACATGTCCATTTAGACTCTAAATTTTAGAGCAACATTTATTATTCTTAAAACTCATTCAGCCACTCCATGAACTCAGAAATATACCTAAATCTATATATCCAAACAGATACTAATATTTATCTCCACAAACCCCAAAGGTACCCACCCTTACACTGATAGAAACAGAGATTCATAGAGGCTCACCAGCATAAAAACACCTGGAGTTTCATGATGCCTAACATAGGCTGGGTTTTGAGGCATGGTTTTGAGTTTAATCTCCTGAAAAAAATCATTATTGGAAGTGGGGGTCCATGGCTCCAAGTGATTGGTCCCAGAGTAAGAAAAACTTCTTTCTGAGTTTTACCTTCCAACTCTAGTCCAAACCCAGCTCGAGCTATGAGAGCAGGATATAAGCCTGTCTCCACCCTCTCTTATGAAATGAGGAGTGTGGTTTGAAGTCCTCCAAGGTTCTTAGGGAAAACCAAACAGTGAAGTGTTACAGAACCCCCACAACCCCTGTCCCCTCATTTTCCCCCAGGCTCATTTACAGCCTACTGGCAAACTGCCCCCTAGGCCCATAGTTTGACCAGCCCCCACAGGGTTTCCATCAGTCTCAGTTTCCCAGATCCTCAGGGGACCTTGATCCATCCCAGGAGAAGTCACCTCAAGGGCTCTTCACATCACCCCCAGATATTCCCCCTCAGGATCCCCAAGCACAGTGACTACTCCTACCCCAACCAGCCCCAAAGCACCTGACTGGTAGGGGTCTCAGAGGGCCCTCTCAGGGTCACTTCCCAAGGCTGCCACTGAGAGAAGGGGACCCTGCCTGATCAGGCAGGAGATGGTGGCTCTAGCAGGGGTGACAAAATTCCTTCTGCAACCCAAGGGGGAGGTGGCCACCCTTCATGGAGTGGCTCAGGGCAGTCATGAACCACTGATCTGCCACCCTTCCATGTTCATGTCCCAAACCAGAGTGGTCACTGGCCCTTAGTGATGGGAGGAAGCAAACACAACACATAAACAAACACAGGTTGGGAACTTAGGACCACCTTCCAAACTGAAAGTCCTCAAATGTCTCTTTCTCCACCCCCAAATGAGTGTTTACATAGGGGAAAAGTGAGGGCATTAGACTCCAGAATGACAGAGCCAGGAGACACTCCAGGGATCATCCAGTTATACCATTTCATCTTACATATGGGATTCCAGAGTGAGGCAGAGACATAACTCTATGAAGTTTTGTTTTTTTAACCCACTTTCTTGATTATAAAGGCCATGTGTATGAGTGTGTGTGTGTGTGTGTGTGTGTGTGTGTGAATGAGAGAGAGAGAGAGAGAGAGAGAGAGAGAGAGAGAGAGAGAGAGAGAGAGAGAGGAGAGAGAATGAATAGAGGAAAGAGATGATAGGTAGGTAGATGATATATACGGTAGATAGATGATACATAGATAGATAGATAGATAGATAGATAGATAGATAGATAGACAGACAGAAAGATTTTATGCAAGCCTAAACCATGGAATGTGTGAGCAGAAATTCCCTTAACCCCAAATGGGCAGAAATTCTTCCCACTTCCCAGGGATTCACAGGCACCCAGAACAGGGTAGGAAAAATGTGCCATCTTCATAGTATAAATATGTACTGTGGCTGAAAGCATTTGTTTTAGAGCCAGATAAAACAATCCTTTAAGACCTGGCTCCGCCAAAACTAGTTTGGCTCAGTGGATAGAGCGTTGGCCTGCAGACTGAAAGGTCCCAGGTTCAATTCCGGTCAAGGGCATGTAACTTGATTGCGGGCACATCCCCAGTATGGGGTGTGCAAGAGACAGCTGATTGATGATTCTCTCTCATCGATGTTTCTAACTCTCTATCCCTCTCTCTTCCTCTCTGTAAAAAAGTCAATAAAATATATATTTAAAAAAAAGACCTGGCTCCATCATTTACTAGATGTGTGATCTTTACCCAAAGGTTCTCAATCAAGAGCAATCTTGTCCTCTAGAGAATATTTGGCCAGGTCTGGAAACCTTTTTGGCTGCCATAATTGGGGGGGGGGATGCTATTGATAACTAGTAGATAAAGGACAGGGATGCTGCTAAACATCCTGTAATACACTGGACTGACCCTCACAACAAAGTATATCCAGCCCAACATGCCAATAGTGTCTATGTTGAGAAACCCTGTGTTAAGCAAACAGCTGAACCATACTGAACTTCAGTTTCTTTATTTGTGACCTGAAGTAATAAATAGAACCTATCTCACAGGGTTGTTATAATTCAATCTAAATAAATAAAAATTTAAATGTTCACTTGTTCAAAATCTTAAATCTCTGAAAGTTCTTCACAGATTGCTTTGAAATTTTGACACAACGTTGCATTCGAATTACGCTCATGTTTTTTATATACCTTATACCTACTATTATATAGATTAGTCACACTTGTGACAGGTACAAACATGCTTTTTTGAAAAATAGCGCCATCTATTGGGCGTAAAAGCAGCACACGCTATACTAAATATTTTAGGATTCCATTTCAATGTTGATAATGAATGATTTGTTTAGAAATTGAGAACAAAGCTCTCAATCAATTGGGAATGCCATCACCGAATCGATCTGCTGCTGCTTCATTCAATGTAGAATTGCGTCGTGAACAAAATTACAACATGGGTGATCTTTTGTCGTATGTGCAATCAAATATTCCTAAGCTAACGCTTGAGCAAAAAGGCATTTATGATCAAATAATGCAAACTGTCAATAATGGGGTTGGAGAAATCTTCTTAGATGCGCCAGGAGGAACTGGTAAAACATTTCTAATTAGATTGATTCTGGCAGCAATTTGATCTCAAAATGACATAGCCTTAGCTCTTGCATCGTACAGAATAGCTGCGACATTGCTACCAGGTGGAAGAACTGCTCATTCCGCTTTGAAATTGCCATTGAACATGCAATTCATTGAAACTCCCAAGTGCAACATTTCCAAAGCATCCGGCATGGCAAAAGTATTGCAGAAATGCAAACTTATTGTTTGGGATGAATGCACAATGGCGCACAAAAAATCACTCAAGGCTCTTGACCAATCATTGCAAGATTTGCGGGGAAACATCAGACCATTAGGGAACGCATTTATATTGCTTGCAGGAGATTTCAGGCAAACATTACCTGTAATTCCTCGATCAACACCATAGGACAAAATAAATAAATGCTTGCCTGAAATATTCTACTTTGTGGCGACATGTAAAGACGTTAAAATTAACTATAAATATGCATGTCCAGCTGCAAAATGATTGATCAGCTGAGATATTCGCACATCAATTGCTAGAAATTGGGAACGGAAAGGTGCCGGTTGATTTGACCTCAGGACGAATTTCATTGCCTCATAACTTCTGCAATTTAGTGACGTCAAAAGAAGAATTGGTTGAAAAAGTATTTCCCAATATTCAAACAAATTATAAGAATCACGATTGGCTGAGTTAACAAGCTATTCTTTCGGCCAAGAACAAAGACGTCTACGAACTTAACAGTATTATTCAGTCTAACATTCAAAGCAAGGCAGTCACATACAAGTCCGTCGACACTGTTGTGGAAGCAGATGAAGCAGTTACTTATCCAACAGAATTTTTGAATTCACTCGATCTGCCAGGGATGTGACATTGCACATACTGCAATTGAAAATTGGCATGCCAATTATCATGTTGCAAAATATCAACCAGCCAAAGCTTTGCAACAGCAAGGGGGTTGCAGTAAAAAAAAAATAATGAGCAATATTGTAGAAGCAACAATCTTGACAGGAACTTTCAAAGATGAAGATGTCCTCATTCCTCGCACTCCTATGATTCCAATGGATATGCCATTTCAATTTAAGAGAGTGCAATTCCCAATTCGATTGGTGTTTGCAATCACCATCAACAAAGCTCAGGCCAATCTTTAGAATTGTGCGGTTTACATCTTAGACACAGATTGCTTCTCACATGGACAATTATATGTTGCATGTTCTAAAGTCGGCAAACCGGACAGTCTCTGTATCTGCACAGACAATGGAACAACAAAAAATATCATATATCCACAAGCATTGTGAAATTAAACATATTAGAAATGCGTGGTTTCTCTTTTCTTTCTTTTCCATTTAACCAGACTGAGCCACAACAACGCATGGCCGGGTACAGCTAGTAGGCTAATAAATATAAAGCAATTAACATAGTTTATGGCACAAAATAAGTGGTCTATTAATTATTGGCTACTAGTATTATCAATACCTCCATTAACTCCATCTTCTCCTATACTTTCTGTCCCATTTTTCTACTTCTCTCTTTTTTCTTTTTTGCTCAGATCTTCCACCACCACCCCAATATTGCAGTATAACTCCTTAAAACAGTTGTTTATACTCAAAATATTCACTTTTCCCATTATTTCCTAATTGGGTTTCATTGGCATCGCTCCTTTCTTATAAAGGTCACCAATAATATTTGCTTTGTTAATTTCAATGATCATCTCTCAGTCTTCATCTTTTTCCATCGCCATTTATCCCCTCTATGCATTCTTCCACCTCTACCCACCCCCTCCACCCACATCACCACAGTATTGTCCACATCCATGACTTCTCTCTTTTTTTCTTTTTTGCTCAATCCTTCCACCACCACCCCAATATTCCCACTGAGCTGTCTCAATCCTCATTTTACTTGACTTGCCATCAGCAATTGAAATGGATTTTCACTCCTTCTTTCTTGAAAAATTTCCTTTGCTAGCTTTCCAGGATATCACTTCTTTGATTCTCCTACCTCAATGGAGAAAGTTTCTCAATATATTTTTCTCTAATAAGAGATGAATTTGATCTGATTTGTTTTGCTTTGTTAAATGAATGAATGATATTTATTGTGAGGACTAAATGAGATCATGTATGTAAAATGCTTGGCACACCTTAAGGACTTAATAAGTGGTCATCATTACCATTACTATCAATACTACAACTGTTATCATTGATGTTATTGATATTATTATTCTCCCCTACTAGACTATTAGTCCCTTGAGTGTGGAACTAAAGTTTAACTTATCTTGGTCTTCCCTTGTATAGAGCTTTATTCAATAGAAGACTATATATCCACATCCAGATAATATAAAAACAGTTTGCTACAAACAAGAGTAGCATGAGACTGGAGCAGGATCTTAGAGGAGCAATAGGTCTACAAGAATTTGATTGGGGGTAAGGGGTGGTGACTAGAGGCTCATGGGAATAGGTATCCAGAAAGGAGCCCAAGCCATTTTCACTCCCCTATTTATAAATTATGGGACTATGAAAAGTAGGGAGTAGCAATAATCACCCATTAATCATTCCAATTCCTCCTTTCCCAGGTATGGGAGAGAAGTAGGACTGTTGCCAAAATAGCATCAACAGAGCTTATCTGTTAGGTTTGACAGAGTGAGAAACATTAATTTACTTTACTTACAGTACTGGTTGAACTTCATTTTTAGTCATCTTGAACTTTGAGCAACTTTGTACACAAATCAGTTTCTACCACCATCTTTAAGAATTTGCAATTGGTATTTATATTAGCCTGATAATTTGATCCCTTGGGGATAGCCATTAGAAAAAGCAAGCAACTTAAGTTTTATTAGAATACTTGTGAACATTCAAAACACCCATTGTCACTGATCATTCTAATAACATAATGAGGTAGAATTTTAGGTGAAAATGAGGTAATAACCATCCAGGATATTTAAACCAGATTATTCCATTAAAAAATAGAATACCTAGTATTTGTAATATCCATGCCATTAAGTACTGCCAACTGGGGCGTTAAATGATAGCTAGATTTTCCTTTCTCTTCTTCACCACCTATTCCAAACAAAATGTCCACAGCTTGGGCCCAGACTAAGAAATGTTATTAAATAAAAACCCCTGCAAGGGGAGGAAGATCTGGGGGAGATAATAAATCAACCGAAGGACTTGTGTACATGCATATAAGTACAACCAATGGACATAAAACTCTGGGGTAGAGGGTATGTATGGGAGGAAGGGAGGGGGGCAAAAAAAAATCAATAAAATATATTATAAATAAATAAATAAATAAATAAATAAATAAATAAATAAAAATAAAAAACCCTGCACATCTAAAACCTACAGTCCTGCTTACTTACATTACAGCCCATATGCAATAACCAACATATGTTACAGATATGTCAGCCTATCAGTAAATTGCCAGATGGGACCTGCCCAAGTGCAGAGAACAATTTTTATCTGGCTAACATAAATAACCAAATAATATGTTAAATGTACAAAACCCAAATAATTGAGTTTAAAAGGAATTATGTTAATACAGCTTTATTTTCACTTCAGCATTTATTTTCTTTGAGTTTGAACTTGCCATCAACTCAATGTACTTTTAAAAATTAATTTTGTTTCTAAATTTTGTAAATGTATTTCTAACAACAATCTTATTTTTTAAGGCTTCCAGTAGGTGCTTAATAAATACAGAGTTGACATAAAGGCCACTGTGATTTTCCTACTGGCTATGCTATTGGTGGCTTTTGGAAGTTCTATTATTTGTCAAAGATTCTCTAATATCCATCTGGATACACAAATAGCCAAGGCTCCTGAATTAACTTTTGATAGAGCCCAGGGGAAGTTTTTATTCATTCTGGAAAGGTAAGCTAGCTGCCTGGCTCCCCTGAGCCTCCTATAAATGCCAAATGAGCTCCTAGCCTAGTAATCCCATCTGTGATGTAAATGTATCCAGAAACCACCCACTCATATCCTTCACTTGACTAATTTGCTCACAGAGATGTATTATTTTTCTAGGTATTGCTTTCAGAGCTCTCAGACATAATAATTGTCATCTTTTTCATTATCATCATCATAAAAATTATCAGGATAATATATAACAACTAGAGACCCAGTGCATGAAATTCATGCATGGGTGGCAGGTGGGGGGGGGGTCCCCCCCTCAGCCCAGCCTGTGCCCTCTTGCAATCCAAGAGCCTTTGGTGGATGTCTGACTGATGGCTTAGGCCTGCTCAGTCAGACATCCTTAGCGCTGCCACGAAGGTGGGAGAGGCTCCCACCACCATTGCTGTGCTTGCCAGTTGTGAGCCTGGCTTCTGGCTGAGTGGTGCTCTCCCTGTAAGAGCGCATTGACCACCAGGGGGGCAGCTCCTGCACTGAGCATCTGCTCCTGGTGGTCAGTGTGCATCATAGTGGCCAGTCATTCTGCCTTTTGATTGATTTGCATATTAGCCTTTTATTATATAGGATGAGAGAATAATAGTTGTACCATTTATACAGTACTTTGTGCCAGGCATTGTGTTAAGTATTTTATATATGCTGTATTATTTAATATTTTTAGTGAAATATAAATATTACACCACAAGTTTTGCCCTTTGTAAGTGGACAATTTAGTGGTTTTTAGTATATTCACTAGGTTGTCCAACCATCACAACTATCTATTTCCATTATATTTCATCACCTTGTCTCATTTAATTTTCACAGTAGCCTTGGAGAGTATGTATTTATTTTAAATCTCATTTTACAAATGAGAAAACCAATATTTAGAGAGGTTAAATGATTTGCCTAGTTCCCACATCACATAAGTGGTGGAGCTAAGAATCAAAGCAGATCTCTCTTGCCCCCAATCCCATACATCTCTTTCTTGATCCTGATGGTTTTTTACTGGTACCATGGTTCATTATCATTTTCATTAATAGGGACACCCATGGGAAAAATTATAACTTTATTGTTCTTCTCTTCTTGCCTTCCTATCCTTTGTCCCCAAAGGGGTTGATGACTTTGGTGCATCCACCCCCTCCTGCCTCTACCTCTTTCCTATACACACTAATACACAGCACACAGTTCCCAGGCAAAATCTACTCTCACCTAGTGACATTAATTTACATTGAAGGTCTAAAAGACTTATAAAACCTTAGTTTCTTACTTCCTTTTAGGCCTACTTTTTTTAAATTTATCTTTATCGTTAAGAGTATTATAGATGTTGCCCCCATTTTCCCAATTGATCTCCTCTACCTAGTTTCCACCTCACCCTAGGCCTTTACCACCCTATTGTCTGTGTCCATGGGCAATACATATAAATTCATTGGTTAATCTCTTCCCACGCCCTGTTCTCTTCCCTCTGAGATTCATCAGTCTGTTACATGTTTCCATGCCTCTGGTTCTATTTTATTCGCCAATTACTTTTGTTTACTTAGATTCCACATATAAGTGAGATCATGTGATATTTGGCTTTTGTTTAACAGTAAGACTTATTCAGCATAGTTTTATGAATAAAACTTTGGCAGCAAACTTAGATTTTAAGTTCTGGTTTGGTTTCCCAAAGCTAAATGTGGGCAGTTAACCCCATGCGAACCTCACTTTCCTCAGTTATAAAATAGAAATAATAATAGTATAGACATCATAGGACTGCTATGAAGGTGAAATCGCATATGTATGCTAAAGATACAATGCAATACTCGAAAGGGAGTACATGCTCAGTAAATGGTGGTAGTTACTTTGGTGACATCAGTGAATATGTAGGAAGAAGAATTATAGAGCAACCATCAAGTTATATTGCCTAGAATCTCCCTAGGCTGCCTGCCCACAAGGCAAAACTTGATAAAAAGTGTTTATTATGCAAGGAAGTGAATGATAGTGTGACAGATAGTATACCAATCAAGTTAAATAGTTGCTGCAAATTCTTGCCAGTTTAATTAACTAAAAGCATAAAGATTAGTTTTGGCATTAAATCTCTAACTGCTTTTCTCATAGCAGTCACAGAATTTCCATTTTAAGTAACTACAGTGATTCCCTGTTTTCATCAAAAAAGCAAAAGTTCACTTGACCTGTAGGATATTGAGCATACCCAGGAGTTGTCCAGAGTCAGGTAGTCCTGGAAGACCTTTGTGGTTGGCTAGAGGCCAAAGACTCAAATAAAAATATTTGAGAGTATGATGGGCTATTTTAAATTTAGCAGATTGGGATGAGAATTTGGATTATAGATTTCTGGCCAGGTTATCAGTTTAGGGAGGACAGATGACCAGTCAGCAAAGGTCCAAACCACAGGATGCCACTTCACAATCTAAGAGCAAGTAACAGAGACCTGAACTTGACTAATACTAATAGTTGCCATTAACTAGTAGTATTTTCTGTATACCAGACACTTTATAAAGGGCTTTACTATGCATTAGTTATCTAATTTAATTCTTACAACAATGTTATAATTTACAATAATGTGAGTTATTATTATCCTCCCCATTTTAAAAATTAGGAAAACCAAGAGTAGCAGAGCTAGATAGTGGTGAAGCTGTTATTAAATCTCAGATCTTTTTGGTTTCAACATCCATACCCTTAACCACTAAACTAGAGTGATTCTGGTAACCACAGGCCACATACTTGGAGACAAAGATAAAATGATGCCAGTCATAAAGCTGACTTGCTGCTTAACCAGAGAATTATTGAAGTGAGGGGCATAGATTTTTCTACTGTATGATGCCAGTATTACACTAAGAGTCTGAGTTGGGACTGACACTACCAGAGAAGGGCTATGAGAGATTCTGGGTTGTACTGAAGAAAGTTACTGCAATGATTTTCCCTGGTTTTTGTTTCTCTTGCTGCTCCACAAAAGTTTACTTTGTCCTATAGATACATATGTCCTGGAAAATTTGTCTTGATTACCTTACATAGTCTAATTTTCAGTCATCATAAATATAATAATAGCTCCTACCTTTAAATTTCTTATCTCCTTCCCTTGATCTATAAAGAAAATGCAACAAGCAGAAGGAAGTGCCTCTTTATTTCTTAAAGGCCTCTGTAACTTTCTGGTAAATTAAAGGACAATTCTTCTAAGAGATGGCCCCATTTTGCAAGGATAGAGTCTGGATGCTACAGAATTAGCCTAAGCAGAAAATAGCTGAAGAGTGTGACAGTGTTAAGTGGGTAGCCTCTGTTAGAAACTTTCTTGATCCTTTTGGAGGCTGGAAAGATGCTCTGAGCTACTTCTGAATGTTCTCTCTCCTCTAGTGATCACTGGGAGGAGAAAAGAATGGTGGTATAAGTGCTGCCCACTTTTTACTGTAAGTCAATCCTAAAAGTAACATCCAAAGAAGATTGCTTCCTTAAAAACAATGTTATAATCATAGCTATATTTTATATCAAGGACACTGTATAAAATAAATTAAAATATGATAAGCAATTTATCATATTAGCAAAAATGCAATTACAGTAGGACTATAAAAATTAATTATAAATAATAAAGTTAAGGCATACACCTTATAATGGACATAGATATATTCCATATAACAATTATAAAAAGGGCCTCTGCTGTATCATTTTTTTTTCATTTAAAGATGAAGTGCCATCAAAAACAAATAATATAATATACATTGATTAAACATTTTATTAACATACTAGAGATGTGGTGCATGAATTTATGCACTAGTGGGGTCCCTCAGCCTGGCCTGTACTCTCTTGCAATCCAGGACCCCTCAGGGGATGTCAGAGAGCCAGTTTCATCCTGAACCCTGCAGGCTAGGCCAAGGAACCTCACTGGTGCACAAATCTGTGCACCAGGCCTCCAGTATGCATATAAGATATTTGGTTAATCTCTTCTTGCCCTCCCAGTTTCCCTCTGAGATTCATCAGTCTTTTCCATGTTTCCATGCATGTGGTTTCTGCTCCTGTGTTGAGCATCTGCTCTCTGGTGGTCAGTGTGCATCATAACTACCAGACGTTTGGCTGGTTGGCAGGTCAGCTGGTTGGTCAGTCACTTGGGCTTTTATATATACTACTATAGATTTTCACTTCTTACATTTTAACCTTGAAGTGCTTTCCAGAGTAACCTAAGTTCTCTCTACAGAGCCATTTATAAAATGAAGGGCCACAACCAACCACATATTTTTCAAACCATTTTCAAATATGTCTCCAAATCTAATACTGGCAATTTTCTTTCCCAGTTAATCCTCTTTGCATTTTGGCAGTATGTAACAATTGTCTTAAACATGTTCAAATATGTCCTAGCTGGTTGCGCAGTAGTTAGAGCATTGGCCTGTGGACTGAAAGATAACAGGTTTGAATCCAGTCAAGGGCACCTATACCTCAGTTGCAGGTGTGCAGGAGGCAACCAATTGACATGTCTCTCTCACATTGATGTTGCTCTCTCTGTGTCTCTCTTACACCCTTCCAGTCTCTCTAGAAATCAGTGTGTGGAGGGGGTATCCTTGGGTGAGGATTAACAACAGCAAAACAATGTTCAAATCCTTTGAACCAGTAATTTCACTGTCATAAATTTAATTGAAAGAAATAATCAAAGCAGTATAGAAATATTAATGAATTAAAGCATTCATCAGAACCCTATTTTTAATATTAAAAAATGGGAAAGGCCTAAATGTCATATGGTAGGGGGATGGTTAAGTAAAACAATATATGGTCTGGTCTCTATGACTCAGTGGTTGAGAATCAACCTATGAACCAAAAGATCATAATTTGATTCCCAGTAGGGGGCATGCAGGAGGCAGCCAATCAATGATTCTCTCTCATCACTGCTGTTTCTGTCTCTCTTTTCCTCTCTGAAATCAATTATATAGACACATTAATATTTTATATATTTACTTAGTGGCCCGGTGCATGAAATTCATACATGGGGGGGGGGGAGGGGTCTCTCAGCAGTCAGACATCCCTCTCACAATCTGGGACTGCTAGTGCCTAAGCATTCACCTGCCTGCCTGCCTGTTCATCCCTAACCACTCTGCCTGCCAACCTGATCACTCCCAGCTGCCCCCATCCCTGCCAGTCTGCTTGCCCTCAACTGCACCCCTGCTGGCCTGTTTGTCCCAACTGCCTTCCCCTTCTGGCCTGATCACCCCTAACTACCTCTGCCTTGGCCCCGCCACCATGGCTGTGTCTGGAAGGACATCTGGGAGTTCTCCCGGAAGGTCTCCAGGTATAATTAGCATATTACCCTTTTATTAGTATAGAAGATAGGGGCCAAGTGCTCAGGTGGGGGCTGGCTGGTCTTCCCTGAAGGGGGTCCCAGATAAGGGTTGGGGTCCTCTTGGGGGTGGGGCTGGCCTGGGAGAGGGGCTGGGACAGTTTGCATACCCCCATCGGGGTGGGGGAGTCCTTTGCTGAGGGTGGTGCCAGTCTGAGCAAAGGGCTGAGGGGCATTTTCAGGCTGCCCATGACCCTATCAGGGTGAGGGGCCGGTCTGGGGGGTGTGGCCAGGCTGGATGAGGGGCTGAGGACCGTTTGCAGGCTGGACACATGCCCATTGGGGTGAGGGTCCACCTGGGGTGTGTGGCCAGCCTGGTTGAGGGGGTGGTTTTCAGGCCTATCAAGCGTCCCCACAGCTTTGTCCGGAAGGATGTCTGGAAGGTCCCCTGGTCGAATTAGCATATTACTCTATTATTAGTAGAGATATATCCCTTGCAGTGTTATTATCATATATTATATAGTTATTAACATGATATTTCTTTGAAAATGTTTAATGAATTGGAAAAATTCTTATGATATAATGTTAAATGAGAATTATGGGAAACAAGTATTTATACAGTATGATGACAGTTTGTAATGATAATTACAGTACATAGCCAACATTTTTTCAATAAAGAGATCCTTTATTTCCACATTAAACAGAACATATTCAACTTTTTAAAAAGACTGAAATAACAAACACTAAAAAGTTACCATTGGCTATCACCAAGTTGTAAAATTATGGGAGAAATGTTGGACAGGCAAAAGAAGAGGGGGCCACAAATATGAGAAAGTATTCTTGCCCTGGCTGTTGTGGCTCAGTTGGTTAGAGCATCATCCCAAGTTCTGAAACACCATGGGTTGGATTCCTGATCATAGCACATGCCCAAGTTGTAGGTTGCAACTGACCAATATTTTTCTCTCACATTGATATTTCTTTAGTTTTAATTTCCTTATTGATTAAGGTATTATATATGTGTCCTTATCCCCTATTTCCCCCCAACCCACCCACTCTTGCCCTCACCCCCCTGTTGTCTGTGTCCATAAGTTAGACTTATATGCATGCATATAAGTCCTTTGGTTGATCTCTCTCTCTTACTCCCACCCTCCCTTACCTTCCCTCTGAGGTTTCATGGTCTGATCAGTGTTTCTCTGTCAGTGGATATTTTTCTGTTAATCAGTTTATGTTGTTCATTATCTCTCTCTCTCTCTCTCTCTCTCTCTCTCTCTCTCTCTCTCTCTCTCATCAATGAAAAAAGGAAAGTATCCTATCTAATAAAATAGTAATATGCAAATTGACTGTACCTCCACTATACCCACCAGCCAATCAGGAGCAAATGCAAATAATCCTAACCAAGATGGCTTCAGCCACAGAGAGCAGGAGGGAGGCTTGGGTCTCCCCAGCGATGGACAAAGCCAAGCTTCCACCTGCCCATGATGGCCTAGGTCTCCACTCAAGGCTACAAAGTTTCAATTATAGAAGATATATGAATCCCAACAGAAATGGCGGAAAGAGCAGGAAGCTAGGGTGGCCCCCGGTGATGAAGGAAGCCAAGCTTCTGAAGCCCTGGCCTGCCTTGGCCTCCGCTCCAGGCTACAAAGTTTCAATTATAGAAAATACATAAACCCAACAGAAATGGCTGCCACCATGGAGCAAGCAGGAGGCTTGGCTCCACTCCAGTCTACAAAGTTTCAATTGTAGAAGATAAATAAATCCCAGATACCAGGGCCTCCTCTTGGGTTGCCAGGGGGTGTTGCCAGCCTGCAAACCACCACAGGCCCCTGTCCCAGGCTGCCCCACACCCAAGGGAACCCCCACCCTGATCCGGGGCACTCTTCAGGGCAAACGAGCTAGCCCCCACCCGTGCACCAAGTTTCTATCCTATCTAATAAAAGAGTAATATGCAGATTGACCATCACTCCAATACATAAGATGGCTGCCCCCATGTGGTCAAAGATCCTGCCCCTATGTGGACACAAGATGGCCACCACAAGATGGCCAGTAGAGGAAGGCAGTTGGGAGGGACCAGGCTGCAAGGGAGGGCAGTTGGAGGCAATCAAGCCTGCAGGGGAGGGCAATTAGGGGTGACCAGGCCAGCAGAAGAGGGAAGTTGGAGGTGACTGGGCCTGCAGGGAAGGGCAGTTGGAGGGGACCCAGGCCTGCAGTGGAGAGCAGTTTGGGGGGACCAGACCTGCAGTGGAGGGCAGTTAGGGGTGACCAGGCCTGTAGGGGAGGGCAGTTAAGGGTGACCAGGCCAGCAGAAGAGGGAAGTTGGGAGCAAACAGGCTGGCAGGGGAGCAGTTAGGCATCAATCAGGCTGGCAGGGGAGTGGTTAGGGAGTGATTAGGCTGGCAGGCAGAAGCAGTTAGGTAGGCAGGAAGGTAGGCAGGCGAATGGTTAGGAGTCAGCAATCCTGGATTGTGAGAAGGATGTCCGACTGCCTGTTTAAGCCCAGTGGGATCTGGCCTAAAGGAGCAGTCAGACATCCCTCAAGGGGTCCCAGATTGGAGAGGGTACAGACACTCCCCATCCATGCATGAATTTTGTGCACCGGGCCTCTAGTTTTTAAGTAAGCTTTTAATGAGTGCTGAAAGAATGAGATGATAGTTGGGTAGAAGAGCCAGATACATTTTCTTAGGAAGACTCCTGAGTGTGTTCTGTGTTTGCGAAGGTAAACTCAAATTAGGTGATCAATTATCCTGATTTACCTAGTACTAAGGAGTTTCCCAAGACATGATTAAAATGAAAATTCTTGTGCAAACTGATATGAGTTGGTCACCCCTGACTCAAGAAAATGGATCCTGGAAAATAGGCAGTATTATAACCAAAGTAACACAAGAAGCAGAGCACTAAACTGGGAGTTCAAAGGGTGTAATTATTCTTCCTGCTCTGCTGTTTATTAAGATAATTTAAGGCTTAATTAAGGCTATATACACTTACCTTGCTTGTTCACTATGTTGTTATGCAGACTAAATTCAATTATTCACGAACACAAGGGATTACAGTAAAAATAAACTTTTATTGGGTGCATCCTACATTGCTTTGGGCACAGTTCTTAAATCAGGGGAATATTAATAAGTCCAAATTTATAGAATTGTGGTAAAGCCTAAGTTATATTATATGTCTAAATAAATTAGTAAATACTCATTAGTGCTAATGGTTATATGTAATTGATTTCTTATCTCAATTAGAAAATACCACACTATCTAATAACAACTCTGTGAGATAAATACTTCTATTAATGCTCCCATTTTACAGATGAGAAAATTGTGGCTCAGAGAGATTAATTGCCTTGGTTAAATTTAGTCACTAAGTGATAGGGTTGTTTGTCTCTTGGTCCAGCACTCTTTTCCACTTCATTAAGTTGCCACCCAGTAAAAAGCCATTTTAATAAAGGTATAGCTAACTTTTATTTTTTATTTTTACTGTAGATTACCTTTTTCCTACCTACATATTCAGTATAGCCAAAGCCCACTCTTGGACTAAACAGCAGCTACCAGGGAACATTATATGGGACTGGAGGCCCAATGCATGAAATTCATGCAAGGGGCTCAGCCCTCGCAGCCTTGACTTCATCTGGAAGATTGTCCAAAGGTCTTTCGACTGTCCAGTCTAATTAACATATTACGCTTTTATTATTATATTATAGATATTTAGTTAGCAATTATCAGATGATTTCAGGATCATTTGGAAAGGCTGTAAAACAGTTATAATGTCTGAATGATACATCTCACAGGTTAAGAATTAAATTCAGTAGTGTTCTGGTGAATGTTTAACCACTGGCTCTGGGATAGAGGAGACAGGGATCCTATAGCATGCACAGGTATTCATGTTGTAAATACTTCTGCTAGGGCTGATTTCAAACTACCAATATGATGGGCTACTGTAAACCAGTGCTAGCCAGTACAAGCCAGTTTATACCAGTTCCAACACACCACTAGAATCAGAATACTAACTTTGATTCAGTTGTTTTTTAAGTTTATATAAATTCAGTGAGAATTAAAGTATGGGCATTATTCAGGGAGCATGGTTTTAATACATGAAAAAGGGAGGGAGGTGGTATACAAAGTAATGGTTTAGGATATTCCAGATAATGGGGAAACTTAAAGGCCCAGAGGTACAAATAAGCTTCTGGTTATTGCCTACAAATCATGGTCTGGCCTCCCATGAAACCTCTCAGTAAAGCCAAAGGCAATATCTATAGTAGGGATTAGAGAAACTTTGTTGTACTTGTCATAAGCTTTTCATTTTCACACCAGCTTTTTATTTCAAACATTTTCAAATCTTCAGAAAAGTTAGAAAAATCTTATATAATAAAAGGCTAATATGCAAGTTGACCGAACTACAGAACAACCAGTCGCTATGATGCACACTGACCACCAGGGAGCAGACTCTCAACACAGTAGCTTCCCCCTGGTAGTTAGTGCGCTTCCACAGGAGAAACACCATTCAGTCATAGGCTGGCTCACAGCTGGTGAGGGCTCCTGGACTGTGAGAGGGTGCAGGCCAGGCTGAGGGAACCCTCGCACCTCAGGGCATGAATTTCATACACTGGGCCTATAGTAGAACAATAAGCAACCATAAATACCCTTCACTTAGATATATGAATTCTTAATACTGTTCATATTAGTTTTATTACTTTATTTTTATGAACTATTTGAAAGTTAATTTCAGATACTTTGACTCTTTACCCCTAAATACTTGAGTGAGAATCTTCTGAATAAAGGGGCATTCTTCTATATAACTACAGTATAGTCAACACACTCAGTAAGTATAACACTGATACAATCCTATATAATAAAGAGGTAATATGCAAGTTGACCATCACTCCAACACACAAGATGGCCACTCCCATGTGGTCACAAGATGGCTACCACAAGATGGCCAGCAGAGGAGGGCAGTTGTGGGCAATCAGGCCAGCAGGGGAGGGCAGTTTGGGGGTACCAGGCCTGCAGGGGAGGGCAGTTGGGGGTGACCAGGTCTGCAGGAGAGGGCAGTTAGGGGCAATCAGGCCAACAAGAAAGCAGTTAGGTGTCAGCAGGGATGTGGTTAGGTTGTGATCAGGCTAGCAAGCAGATGCAGTTAGGGGCAATCAGGCAGGCAGGTAGGTGAGTGGTTGGGAGCTAGCAGTCTTGGATTGTGAGAGGGATGTCTGACTGCCCATTTAGGCCTGATCCCACTGGCAGTCAGACATCCCTCAAAGGGTTCCAGATTGGACAGGTTTCAGCCTGGGCTGAGGGACACATACTCCCATGCACGAATTTCATGCACTGGGCCTCTAGTCTATATATATAAAAGGCTAAGTGACCATCACATCCAAAACAACCAAACAGGCTGTGTGGGGTGACCAGGCTGGCAAGAGGGTTAGTGAGGGATGACCAAACAACTGAGCCACAGGCTGTGTGGGGTGACTAGGCTGGCAGGGGGCTTAGTGAGGGGCAACCAACCAAATGACTGACCAGCAGGCTGTGTGGGGCAACAAGGACAGCAGGGGGGATTATTGAGGGGTGACCAAACAACTGAGCAGCATGCTGCATGGGACTACCAGGCCCACGGGGGGGGGGGGCATTTGGGGGCAACCAGACCAACATTGGGGGGCAGTGAGGGGCGACCAGGTTGGCGGGGAGCAGTTGGGGGCAACCACACCTGCAGGGGGTGCAGTAAGGGGTGACCAGGCCAACGGGGGGGCACTAAGGGGCAACCAGGCCAAGAGGCAGTTGGGGGTGACTACACCTGCAGGGGGGAATGATGGGCATGACCAGGCCAGCAGGAGGGTCAATTGGGTGTAATCAGACAGGCAGGCAAGTGCAAAGTTAGGAGCCAGTGGTCCTGGATTGTGAGAGGGCTGTCTGACTACTGGTTTAGGCCTGGATAAACTGTCAGTCAGACATCCCCTGAGGGGTCCCGGATTGGAGAGGGTACAGGCTGGGCTGAGGGGACCCCCCCACCCCCCATGTATGAATTTTGTGCACCAGGCATCTAGTCTTATATAATAAAAACCTAGTATGCAAATTGTCCCCTCGGTCAGTCGTTCGACTGGGAGACCAGGAGTTTGCTCACTATGACCTGCACTGACTACTTGGGGGGTGGCATGGAACTTGGTGGGCATTGGCAATGTGAAACATTGGTGCTGGTAGCAGGGGGCAGTGGAGGCACTGCTAGCCCTGATGGGCCACAACGAGAGCAGGACAAGGGTGGGATGATGGAGTAGGTGAGCAGATAGTGCCAGGGCAAGGCAGGTGTTAGCAGGGGTGTGATCGCCCAGCCAATTGATCCACAGTTGACAACCAGTGGTGGTAACAGGAAGCAGGGTCGCCACCTGGCTTCCAGGCGCTGAGGGAGTTGGGTGGGGGGCCCAACACCAATCAATTGCCCTGCAGTCAGGAGGGTGGAGCTGGTTAGGGGGCAGCACCAAGCCAAGATGGGGTGCCAGACAAAGCTGTAGGGTTGCGAGGCTGGGAGCAGGAGCTGGGGCCCAATCTCTGCAGGCCACCCTGAGGGACCCCATCCATGCATGAATTCATGCACCAGGCCTCTAATTTATAGATATAATGTCTTCATTCAAACTTCCCAAATGTTTCAAAAATGTCCTTATAGCTTTGGGTATTTTAAATGCAAAATCTAATAAAATATTATGCATTACATTTAGTTATCAGTCTCTTTGGTTTTCTTTAATCTAGAACCCCAGATCTCATCTTTTCTTTTGTTTTTCTTTATGACTAATATTTTTTAAGAGTTCAGGCTAGTTGTTTTGCAGAATGTGTCTCAATTGGATTTGTCTGATTATTTCTCATTAATACATTAAGGTTAAACGTGTGTGTTTCTTCCCCTATGATGCTATGTCCTTCTCAGTGCCTCCCAACAGTAGGAATATGATGTAATTTTTTCTTTCATTATTGGTAATGTTCACCTTAATCATGTGGTTAGGGTGGTGTCCAACTTATTTATCCATTACATTGATACTAGTAAAACTTTCAGTTTGTGTGAATATCCTATTCCAGGAGAAACTACTTTATGCTAAAAGTATAAATTACTTTATTACTGAAAGCATAATTTATATGGTTCACTGAGAAACCACCGGTTGAAAAGGCATTTTCGCTAAATAAAAGAAAAAATAAAAGATGATATTTATATATTTTTAAAAAGTTGGCACTAAGCCTCTTAGCCAAATTTATGAGCTATTCTAAATAAGGGGTTTCTTATCTAACTTGTGAACTGCTGATATACTTCTGTCCCAGCCTAAACATATTTATATCCCTAAAATATAGCTACTTAGACTATAGTAAGTGTCCAAGGAAAGTTTATTTTTTTTTCCGGTTGTAAAACTTTTAATTTGCATATTAAAATTGTGCTTGCAATACTTAAAATCAGCTTGCCCCAAATGATTTTATTTTATTTATTTTTTTTTGTTTTTGTTTTTTTTAAATATATTTTATTGATTTTTTTTGCCCTCCTCCCTCCCTCCCACACATACACTCCCTCCCCAGAGTTTTATGTCCATTGGTTGTACTTACATGCATGTATACAAGTCCTTTGGTTGATCTATTATCACCCCCAGAGCTTCCTCCCCTCTCCACTGTAATTTGACAGTCTGCTTGTTGCTTTACTCTGTCTCTATATCTATCTTTTGGTTCATCAGTTTATAATGTTCTTTATTATCCATAAATGAGTGAGGTCATGTGGTGTTTCTCTTTCATTGATTGGCTTATTTCACTCAGCATGATGTTCTCCAATTCCATCCAGGATGCTGCAAATGATGAGAATTCCTTCTATTTTATGGCAGCATAGTATTCCATTGTGTAGATGTACCATAGTTTTTGGATCCAATCATCTGCTGACGGGCACCTAGGCTGTTTCCAAATTCTGGCTATTGTAGATTGTGCTGCTATGAACATAGGGGTGCATATATCCTTTCTGATTGGTGTTTCTAGTTTCTTGGGATATATTCCTAGAAGTGGGATTACTGGGTCAAATGGGAGTTCCATTTTCAGTTTTTTGAGGAAACTCCACACTGTTCTCCACAGTGGTTGCACCAGTCTGCATTCCCACCAGCAGTGCACGAGGGTTCCTTTTTCTCCGCAACCTCGCCAACACTTGTCGTTTGTTGATTTGTTGATGTTGGCCATTCTGACAGGTGTGAGATGGTACCACATTGTTGTTTTGATTTGCATCTCTCAGACAATTAGTGACTTTGAGCATGTTTTCATGTGCCTTTTGGCCTTCAAGGAAAGTTTATTGAATAAGCTTCTCTCCAATTGCTTTGTCTGAATGAATGAAAAAATAACCTCACTAAGCAAAAATTCTACTTCATTGTGTCAACTGGCACCACTGGAATTGACTTGCCTGCTTAAGCACTACTCTTCTCATAGGAAATGACAAAGATTTCAGTTTTCATTCAGGTTTTTGACTCTACTTGGATGCTAATCAAGTCTCTGGTTATTCTAAAAATATTAGCTTCTCTGTATTAAAGTCAGAAACTGCTCTGAATAAATCAAGGATCGGCTCTGTATTTGTTAGGCTGGTTGCAAATGACAGAAAATGCAAAATAATAGTAGGTTAGACAATACAGCCATTTATTTCTTTCTGGTGTAAAAGTCCATTGTTCTAGCCAAGATGGAGTATCAGGGACTGGATTTACCCTCTTACCTGAAGCAAGTGAAAAATCAGAGAAAATGAAAACAATGCTCTTCAGACATTGTAAACCAGGCAACAAAAAACAGAGATCTCTGAGAGGCAGGAAAGAAACAAGGTCAGCCCTAGGATTATCCCAGCTTACTGCCTGGATAGAGGTCCCAGGCAGTGATGCAGGGAGCAGTAACCTAGGTAGGGCCATATGGATTAGGAGGAGCAAGAAGGTGGGAAAACCAAGGCAGCTAGAATTTGTAGGACAGAGTACTGAGGTAAAGAGCTGCAACAGAAAGAGAACTCTGGAGATCTGCAGAATCCTCCTTGAATCTTCTGCTGAATTTTAATCAACACATGTATATAAGACCTAAAGTGAGCAGGAAGAAAAAATCTTCAGAGATCACATAAGACTAAGAATAGCCGGTTCCCACTAGCCAGAATTGAAAATCTCAATTCACATATCATCAGAGTACTCAAAAGGTCTTGCTTTAATAGTGGTGCCAAATTAGCCCTACATTCAAAGCTGTTTTAGATTTGCCTAATGAATTTAAAAACAAGCCTTGAATTGGTAGAATCAACATCATTAAAACATCCATACCACCCAAAGCAATCTATAGAGTCAATGCAATCCCTATTAAAATATTAACACCATATTTCATGGGTCTAGAACAAACTCTCAAAAATGTATATGAAACAAACAAAACAAAACAAAACAAAACAAACAAGCAAATAGCCACAGCAATTTTAAGAAAGAAGAACAACATTGAAGGGGTCACAATACCATATATCAAATTATACTACAAAACCACTGTACTCAAAACAGTCTGGAACTGGCACAAGAACAGGCATATAGGTCAGTGGAACAGAACAGAGAACCCAGAAATCAACCCAAGCCATTATACTCAATATTTGACAGAGGAGACAAGAGCATACAATGGAGTCAAGACAAGTCTCTTCAATAAATGTTGTTGGGAAAATTGGACACATACATGCAAAAAAAAAAAAATCAAACTAAGCCACCAACTTACACCATGCAGAAGAATAAAATCAAAATGAATAAAAGACTTGGTGGGCGCTGGGGCCGCCATCTTAGATGGAGGGAGTAAGACCAGAAGGAGCGTGAGACAAGGAGGGTTCCCTGCCGCTCTCCTTGGGCCCCCAAAGAGGACCAGCTGGCCGGGCTTTGGGGCGTGTGCCCTGAGGCGCACAGCAGGAGCGCGATGATGCGGGGGCTGCCTGGGGTCATCCCCTGGGCTGGAGATGCACCGAATGTGACCACCTCCAGCTCCCTCACCAGGCGCAGGGAGGAGGAGCGGGCCAGACACTGCCGCAGGACAGACTATGGGACTCGGAGGCGCCCTGGCTCCTTCAGGTTTAAGTATTGTGTAAGCTGCATCAATGGAGCACATACAGGGGGGGGGTGGAAGACTATCAGCAATGGCTTTGGATTCAAAGATGCAGTGTTTGATGGCCCCAGCTGCATTTCCCCCACAATAGTTCAGCAGTTTGGCTATCAGCGCAAAGCATCAGATGATGGCAAACTTATGGACTCTTCTAAGAAAAGCAATACCAGCCGTGTTTTCTTGCCAAACAAGCAAAGAACAGTGGTCAATGTATGAAATGGAATGAGCTTGCATGACTGCCTTATGAAAGCACTCAAGGTGAGGGGCCTGCAACCAGAGTGCTGCATAATTTTCAGACTTCTCCATGAACACAAAGGTAAAAAAGCACGTTTAGATTGGAATACTGATGCTGCCTCCTTGATTGTAGAAAAACTTCAAGTAGACTTCCTGGATCACGTTCCTCTCACAACCCACAACTTTGCTCAGAAGACCTTCCTGAAGCTTGCCTTCTGTGACATGTGTCAGAAGTTCTTGCTAAATGGATTTCGATGTCAAACTTGTGGCTACAAATTTCACGAGCATTGTAGCACCAAAGTACCTACTATATGTGTGGATTGGAGTAATGTCAGACAACTGTTATTGTTTCCAAATTCCAATATTGGTGATAGTGGGGTCCCAGCACTGCCTTCTTTGACAATGCGTCAGATGCAAGAGTCTGTTTCCCAAATGCCTGTTAGTTCCCAGCACAGATACTCCACACCCCACGCCTTTACATTCAACACCTCCAGCCCCTCTTCTGAAGGTTCCCTCTCCCAGAGGCAGAAGTCAACATCCACACCTAATGTCCACATGGTCAGCACTACCCTACCTGTGGACAGCAGAATGATTGAGGATGCAATCCGAAGTCACGGCGAATCAGCCTCACCTTCAGCCTTGTCCAGCAGCCCCAACAATCTGAGCCCAGTGGGCTGGTCACAGCCCCAAACCCCCGAGCCGGCACAGAGAGAGCAGGCACCAGGATCTGGGACTCAGGAGCAAAACAAAATTAGGCCTCGTGGACAGAGAGATTCAAGTTATTACTGGGAAATAGAAGCCAGTGAAGTGATGCTCTCCACTCGGATTGGGTCAGGCTCCTTTGGAACTGTTTATAAGGGCAAGTGGCATGGAGATGTTGCAGTAAAGATCCTGAAGGTTGTTGATCCCACACCAGAGCAGTTTCAGGCCTTCAGGAATGAGGTGGGTGTCCTGCACAAAACACAGCACGTGAACATTCTGCTTTTTATAGGGTACATGATGAAGGACAACCTGGCGATTGTGACCCAATGGTGTGAGGGCAGCAGCCTCTACAAACACCTGCATGTCCAAGAGACCAAGTTCCAGATGTTCCAGTTGATTGACATTGCCCTGCAGACAGCTCAGGGAATGGACTACTTACACGCAAAGAACATCATCCACAGAGACATGAAATCCAACAATATATTTCTCCATGAAGGCCTGACGGTGAAAATTGGAGATTTTGGTTTGGCAACAGTGAAGTCACGCTGGAGTGGTTCTCAGCAGGTTGAACAACCCACCGGCTCTATCCTGTGGATGGCCCCAGAGGTGATCCGAATGCAGAATAACAAACTTTTCAGCTTCCAGTCTGATGTCTACTCCTACAGCATTGTGCTGTATGAGCTCATGACAGGGGAGCTACCTTACTCTCACATCAACAACCGAGATCAGATCATCTTCATGGTAGGCCGAGGGTATGCCTCCCCAGACCTTAGTAAGCTATGCAAGAACTGCCCGAAAGCAATGAAGTGGCTTGTAGCTGACTGTGTGAAGAAAGTTAAGGAAGAGAGGCCTCTTTTTCCCCATATCCTGTCGTCCATTGAGCTGCTCCAACACTCTTTACCGAAAATCAACAGGAGCGCTTCTGAGCCATCCCTGCATCGGGCAGCCCACACCGAGGACATCAATGCCTGCACACTGACCACTTCCCCTAGACTGCCTGTCTTCTAGCTGACTTTGCACCTATACTCAGGCCACCAGGGGAGGAAGAGAAGTCAGCAGGCACCATCTTTCTGCTCCCTTTCTATGGGAGCAGAGAGCTTGTTTTCAGAGAAGCTGCTGCTAAGGACCTTCTAGACTACTCATAGGGCCTTACTTCATGCTGCCCTCTTTTCTACCCTTTCTGGTCCTAGGATAAGGAAGCCATTTACCATGCTGATTTCTCCTGCTCCCTACCTGCATTCTCCATGCTCATGAGCTGAGCCTTCTCCAGATTTACCAGTGGCTGCTGATGGCAATATATGATCTGGGACCCTGGACATTGGCTAGACAAGTACTTTTAGGGCAAGGAAAAGCACTTGGAGAGCAAATGAAGGTAGGCAGACCAGCCATTACGGGGGGACACGTGGACTTTGAATATCAGCTCCTATGAGGAATGCTTATCACAGGAAGGACTTTCTTCAGATAGTGGTGAGTGATGTGGCACCATACAGGTAGTTTTGCACATAATGCACCAAACAGCCCAGGACTGTTGAGACCATGGCCACCTAAAAGCATCTGCTTTGGCACTTTGGAACTTGAGTTTGGGGACCCTTCCTTTTTCATGGAGGTCTCCAATGCATTGGGATGGTTTTCCAGAAGAGGTGCCCAGCCTACCCCTTCCATGACTCCGCTCTCTCAGGGAGCAGTCTTCCATCATGCTGAATTTTGTTTTCCAGGAGCTGCCCCTATGGGATGGGGCCATTGGCCAGCCTTGTCTCTCAACAGTCATCATGTGTATGCAAGGAAGCCAGGAATACAGGTTTTCTTGATGATTTGGGTTTTAATTTTGTTTTTATTGCGCCTGACAAAAAAAACAAAACAAAACAAAACAAAAAAACGAAAAACAATTATCTGATGGTTCCTCAATTGTTATTTTAATAAAATAAATTAAATGTAAAAAAATGGATAAAAGACTTAAATGTAAGTGGTGAAATCATAAAAAGCTTAGAAGAAACCATAGGCAGCAAAATCTCAGACATCTTTCATAGCAATATGTTTACTGATACATCTCCTAGGGCAAAAGAAACTAAAGAGAAAATAAATGGGACTACATCAAAATACAAAGCTCCTTCACAGCAAAAGAAACTATCAACAAAATAAAAAGAGAGCCCACTGTGCTCGCTTCGGCAGCACATATACTAAAAAGAGAGCCCACTGTATGGAAGAACATATTTTCCAATGATACATCTGATAAGGGGTTAATTTCTAAAACATATAAGGAGCTCATGCAACTTAACAAAAGAAAGACATAAAATATAATTTAAAATGGGCAAAAAACTTAAATATATACTTCTCCAAAGTGGACATACAGAAGGCCAAGATACACATGAAAAAATTCTTAAAGTCACTAATATTTTGAAAAATACAATGCAAAAGGACAGTGTGGTATTACCTCATACCTGTCAGAATGGCTATCATCAACAAATCAACAAACAACAGGTGTTGGCAAGGATGTGGAGAAAAGGAAGCCCTTGTACACTGCTGGTGGAAAGCACATTGTTGCAACCACTGTGGAAAACAGCATGGAGTTTCCTCAGAAAATTAAAAATGTAACTCCTATTTAACCCAGAGATCACACTTTGAGGAATATATCCTAAGAAATCAGAAACACCAGTCAGAAAGAATATATGCACTCCTGTGTTCATAGCAGTGCAATTTACAATACCTAAGATTTGGAAACAGCTCAAGTGCCCATCAGCAGATGAGTGAATAAAAAAGCTATAGTACATTTACATAATGAAATACTATACACCTATAAAAAAGAAAGAACTCTTACCATTGCAACAGAATGGATGGACCTGTTAAATGAAATAAGCCAGTCAGAGAAAGATACTAGTAGGTATCACAGGATCTCACTGATATGTGGAATCAAATGAACAAAATAAACTGATGAACAAAATAGATCTTAGAAGCATGGAACACACAGTGGAACCTCATAGGAAATGCATGGGAGGGTGGGTGAATGGGAAGAGATTAACCAAAGAACATGAATGCATATATGCATGACCCATAGACACAGACAATAGGGTAATGAAGACCTGACACAGGAGACAGGAGCAGACTAGAATATGTCAATGGGGGGTGGGGAATGGGGACATATGTAATATTTTCAACAATAAAGATTTTTTAAAAGCCTTGAAAAGATCACACTGTTTTCAAGTAATTTAACTGTGTTCCAGAATAAAGCCCAAGACTATTTATAGAAATACAAAATATCCATCGTCCAATAAGATAAAATTCACATAGGACATCCAACTGAAAACTACTGGGCATTCAAAAGAAGAAGGAAAGAAATAATAAGGAAAATATCATTCAAAACCAACTCAGAAATAATACAGATTATAGAATTAGTGGACAAAGATGTTCAAACGTTATTTAACTGTTTTGCAAATGTTTAAGAAGCTAGAGGAAAGATTGAACCTGTTAAGAAAGACATAAAAGACATTAAAAATTCCCAACTAGAATATCTAGAAATGAAAAACTCAATGCCTGAGATGATATAAAAGTCAATGTAGGCAGTTTAGACTTGTATGGCAGCTCCTTGATAACAAGGTTCCTTAGGTCTTGTCGCACTATCATTCTCAACATATAATTTTCCAACTTATGGTGCAAAATGGCTGCTCTAGCTCCAGCCATTATATGTTTATTCCAAATGAAAGAATTGGAAACTAGGCAAAAATAGTATGTCCCTCCATTTAAAGACACTTAAAATTCTATCACATGACATCACTTTCCCTCATATTCCACAGGCAAGAATTTAGTTTCAGGGCCATACTCATCTGAAATTGATAACAAGAATTGTAGTTTTTATTCAGTGTGGCTAGGTGCCTAGCTAAAATGTCAGAGTTATCACTTAGCAAAGAATGGGAGAATTAAAATAGGGGAACAATTAGCCATCACTTTTCAAGTTGAAACCCATATCAATGCAGAAGAGGTTCTGATCCAGTTTGAATAACATTATGGCTTTCAGCTTAAAAATAGTGAGACTGGCCAGCAGTTAGCTCTTCCCTGGCTGGGTTGCCATGACAAGGGACAACATCTTGTGGCACTACACAATTTCTGATCTTTGGACCCACCCCAAGGCCTACACTGAGTGCAAAATGACCGACTGCACAGTCCATCTCAAAGAGGGACCCAGAGGATGTCAAAAAGGTGGTGGTCTGGAAGTAGTACAGTGACTTCTGCAAGTTACACAGAGACCTGGCCTACACCCACTGAAACCACCACGTGGAGGAGTTCCCCCAGGGCCCAGGTGTTTGGCAGATTCGAAGCCTCTGTGATTGAGGAGTGTGAAAGCGGGAAGAGAACTTGCTTCATTTTACCTTGCCTATCTCTGCACTCAGCAACAGCCCTCAACTCAAGTCCTTCTGTGGTAGGGAAGTGATATGGCCCTCCAAGTTATCCAGACTTACATATTCTGCTATGTAAGTCTGAACCCCACATTGCTCCCTGAGGAGCCCCATATGCCACCTGATGTTTACTGGTTGCCCCACACTCTCTGCAGAGAAAAGGGGCCTGATAAGTTGGAGGTGTCAGCAGACATCCTGCCATCCAGTCTTTCTCAGGAGACCCTGGATATTTTCTTTAACTGTGGGAGCACTAAGGAGTTGTCTAGTTTTCTGTCTTGCTGAGATAAGCTTGCCTTCTTTGACTTTTCTTCAAGGAAGGGGTCAAAGACCCTAATCCTATCCACATAGGTGACCTGTCAACAATGGAGGCAGTCTGATATAGAGTGTCAGCTTGGGGACTGAAGGGTCCCGGGTTCGATTCCGGTCAAGGGCATGTACCTTGGTTGCGGGCATATCCCCAGTAGGGGGTGTGCAAGAGGCAGCTGATCGATGACTCTCTTTCATCGATGTTTCTAACTATCTCTCTCCCTTCCTCTCTGTACAAAATCAATAAAATATATATTTTAAAAAACAATGGAGGCAGTCTGAGAGTCTGTACCAGGAACCCTGGGAGCCAGGAGGATGAAGATGATGAGGAAGGAGGGCCAAGCCTGCCTACCTGAGCCAAGCCACAGTCCTCATCACTAAGGCCCTGCAGGACCAGAATGTAGGTGACTGCCCTTCAGCTCTGCATGATTACCAGGACGTGTGCACATCCTACTTCATGGAATTCCTGGTAACCGATCTTCTGCCCACTGAGAAGATGTAAAGAAAGCAACTGAGTACCTAACTGGGCAGAGGAAATCCTGCACATGCACCTTATACAAAGTCCCACCATGTGAGGGAGTGGACACTTCCTCAGGACAGGCGCTTCAGCTCTCTGACTTCTCAGCTCCCTGACCACTCCTGTGGAATCAGGAACTTCTCAGCTCTCTGACCACTCCTGTGGAATCAGGGACTTACACTTCTATCCCTGTCTGTCTCTATCTTGATGTGTGAGTAATAGGTCTGGTCACTAAATTCTCTGTTCTTCCACCTAGAACAGGGGTCTGCAAACTGTGGCCTGCAGCCAAATCTGGCCCACCACCTTTATTTATAAGGTCAATGAGCTGGAATGGTTTTATCCTTTTTTATTATTTGAAAAGAAAATCAAAAGAATGTTGTTCCGTGGCTGTTGAAAATGATATGAAATTTAAGTATCTAAAAAAATGATGTTATTGGAACACACACACAAATAATGAGACTGTACCTTAGTGTTTTTGGTTGTCAAAAATTTAAAATTTGTTTAATTTGTTTTGGTGTTATTTGACTTTCAGCCCCCATATCTCCATATACTTTTGAGTTTATCTCAACCTGCCAGAGTTGCTCCATTTCTTCAATCAATGACACCACGCTAGAGTTGGAGTTTAACATTTTGTTTAACTTATGCCTATGTTTATCCTGGCCAAAAAACCAGGGTCATTCAATATGTTTATTCCCTAGTCCTGAAACAGCTTTCTTTCTTAATAAAGTCACAACACCTGGAAATGAAACAAGCTTTTATGAGGACATCCATATCACATGCTCTGGAATTCTAATACCTTCTCCATGGTGGAGAAAAAAAATTGGCACATGGTAGATACAATCTTTTCCACAGCCCATGAAACTCCTACCCAGATTTTCTTTTGGTTGGCCATACAACGGTTCCTAAATCTCAAATACCTTGGTTATTACACTTGTTGATCAATTTAAACAGTATTTCTGGTGGTATGGTTGCTCTCATAATGCCAAAGTGGATTCCACAATTTTTAAGAGATTGTAGGTGGACACGCAATTTATCTGTTTTCATCAGATAAGAAAGTATTGCTGAAAAATGGCATTTTGTTTTTTAAGTTACCAACCAAGTGTTTGGCTGGCTCACTGAATATTCCAACAGAGCATTTGTACTACCTCTGTATCCTGTCTTAAACAAATTTGACCAAAAAATCTGCAGAAATTCAGGGGTAAGCATTTTCCAGTTGCTAATGGCTTTGGTTGCTTTAACAACCTTTGTTCAGACACTGCAGTATTACATGTCTGCTTCCCCCTGCCCCTATATAAGCTTTCACCTCCTGTAATCACACTGTTCTCTACTATTAGTATCACCAGTATGAGTATTCTTTACATCAAATAATAGTGATTTTTAAAGTATGCAATTTATAGGGATTTTATAGGGGTAGAGATAGGCTTATATAAGTGATTAATGGGAGAGAAAAAGAGTACATATGTAATACTTTTAACAATAAATATTTTAAAAAAATCATAGGGGTTTTGTACAACAAACTAACAACCTAGAGAATTGCTTTTGTGGAAGAGGTTGGGATGCAACTTACAATGCTGATTTGGACAGATTGTGAACTCAAGCAAAAACTCTTTCCCTTTGGATTCTGCTAATATGAATCTGTCCATAAAAGTTACAATGGAGTAGATTCAGTAAACACAGTCACTTACTACTGTGTCCTGCCTAATTTGAATTCTCATTAGGCATTCAGTAGACCCAGAGTATACACCATCTGGGCCACATGGAAAAGAGCAGAATGATTTTGACTTGACAAAATGCTATTTTTCAGGAACCATTTTGTTTTCAGTGAGATATTGCTGTTTGGATACAATGGAAGGTAAGGGTAGAGCCTTGATGTAAAGGGAATATAACTCATTGGCTTGGGTTGGTGTTCTCACCCATCTTGAAATGGGTATGGAGAGATTAAGTTGTTTTCCAGATGAAGGGGAGAAGTAAACCTTTGTTAGGTGTGGTGACTGTTTGAATCTTCATGCTTTATGAGCTCTGAAAACTAGAACTTTATTCCATTTACTTTAACTAACCCCTCACTGACCATGAGTATCAAAATATCAGAGTGAATACATGAACCATCAATGACTGAAAATTGCAAACTTTTGCTTCCTGTGTGCCTGTCTTTCTGACCCCTCTTTAAATTATTTTGAAAACATAACATCCTTTGAATTGATTGGCTCCAGATCTGTGAACTGTCTGGATCCAAATCATGATTTACCCCAAATGAGGCAAATCAAAGAGTTTTTCTGTGGTCTTTAAGAAAACTTTTCTTGGGAATTTCACCCAGTAATATTCAAAAGGACAATTCAGCTTTATGTCTTTGTATCTTTCTTTTTAGTGGATTAAACCTAAAGCACAAGAGCTACTTGTCCTCTACTAGTCAAGCAAAGCAACAGAGCAGTAGTAGCATTAGCAAATCAATAGATATAACACTAAACGAATTGAACATGTTACAATTCTTTCTGGTTCTGCATTTTGGATTTCATCTCACTCACATTTCTCAAGTGCAGCTCTTCTTCAGATGTTGTCTTGTATAACCCAAACATCTTTTCAAAGAGAAAATTAGTATCTAATAATCTTCCTTGCCCAACACTCTCAATTAAAGAGGCTCTATCAGCCCTGTCTGGTTAGAATGCTGTCCCGATACACCAAGGTCAAAGGTTCTATCTCTGGTCAGGGCACATACAAGAATCAACCAATGAATGCATAAATAAGTAGAACAACAACTCTCTAACTTTCTCTCTCTCTCTCTCTCTCTCTCTCTCTCTCTCTCTCTCTCTCTCTCTCTCTCTCTCTTTCTCTCTCTCATCAATAAAAACATTATCAAAGATATTCTTTAAAAAGAAATAATAAAGAAGCTCCATCTTCCTCTTCAGGCCTCTTTTTCTTGGAAGCCTCTAATATATTCTTGTTATTTTGTATGATGTTGTCATTGTAGATTTTAATGTGTTTTTTAAAGGACTCCAGCTATAAAGCACTGTGTCCTGACATTCCCTATAATCAGAATGTCAGATTACACAGTGGTCAGCTATAAATATTGATGAGAATAAAATGATAGTATTTGAGATTTGTCTTTCTCTGAGAATATTAGAGGACCTATGACTAAATGAGGATGTTCATTTTAAGGTACTGATACCCCAGGGCTAACATTCCCTTTGAGAAAACAAGTACATAGCGAGTATTTGCTAAACACCTATTTTTTTATTGTTTAAAGTATTACAAATAGTAGTACATATGTCTCCATTTTTTCTCAATTGACCTTTCTCCATCCTCCCTTACCTGCCGGCACATGCCCTCACCCACCTCCCAGTGTCTTGCATCCATTGGTTGTGCTTATATGCATGCATACAAGTCCTTCAGTTGATCTCTTACCTCACCCCCCCCTGAAACATTCCCAGCCTAGCTACTGTATTTTAATAGTCTATTCTATGCTTCTCTGCCTCTGTATCTATTTTTGTTCATCAGGTTATAATGTTTTTTATTATCCATAAATGAATGAGATCATGTGATAATTTTCTTTCACTGACTGGCTTATTTTGCTTAGCATAATGCTCTCCAATTCCATCCATGCTATTTCAAATGGTAACAATTGCTTCTTTTTTACAGCAGCAATTCTGTAAATTAGTATTCCATTGTGTAGATGTACCATAGTTTTCTAATTCACTCATCTGCTGATGGGCATTTAGGCTGTTTCCAAATTTTAGCTCTTGTAAAATGTGCTGCTATGAACATAGGGGTGCACATATGCTTTCTGATTGGTGTTTCTGTTTTCTTGGGACATATTCCTAGAAGTGGTATTACTGGGTCTGATGGCAGGTCCATTTTTAATTTTTTGAGGAAATGCCATACTGTTTTGTACAGTGGCTACATCAGTCCAAAATTCCACCAGCAGTGAAGGAGGGTTACTTTTCTCCACATCCTTTCCAGCACTTGTCATTTGTTGATTTGTTGATGATAGTCATTCTGACCAGTGTGAGGTGGTACCTCATTGTTTTGATTTACATCTCTCTGATGATTAGTGATTTTGAGCATGTTTTCATGTGTCTCTTGGCTTTCAGAATGTCCTCTTTCAAAAAGTGTCTATTTAGGTCCTCTGCCCATTTTTTCATTGAGTTGGTTATGTTTTTTTTGCTAAGTTGTATGAGTTCCCTGTAAATGATGGAGATTAAACCCTTATTGGAGATAACATTGGCAAATAGGTTCTCCCATGCAGTGGGATTTCTTGTTGGATTGCTGATGGTTTCTTTTGCTGTGTAGATGCTTACTATTTTCACTAGGGGCCAGGTGCATGAAATTCATGCACTGGCGAGGGGTCCCTTAGCCCAGTCTTCCCACTCTCATATACTGAGAGTCCTCAGGGGATGTCCTATGGATGGCTTAAGCCCACTCCCCATTGGGAGGGGACCTAAGCTGAAGTCTGGCATCCCTTTGCTTGAAACAACTGGGCTGATCAGGGGAAGGCACCAGTCCCATCACCTGCTGCTGCAGCCACTGCCAGTCACCACAGCCACCAAGATATTTTCATCAACACAGACTCCAGTCCCTTCACCATGAAAAAATGACAACTTTCTTTAAGCATTTTCAAGATGTGTCGTTCATAGAATATGACATTTCTTTATTTTTCTTTTTATCCTCACCTGAGAATATGTTTCCATTGATATTTTCCCCTTCCCTCCAATCCCAGGCTCAACCCCTTCCCAAGCCTAAAGCCTTCGCCCATGTTTAGGCTTGGGAAGGGGTTCCCCCCAGCACCTCCCCAAGCTTAAATCCTCCACCCCAGGCTTTAGGCTTGGGAAGGGGTCCCTCCCCCCTCCTCCCAGCACCTCAAATCATAGGCTCAGCCCCTTCCCAAGCCTAAAGCCTCCAACCTAAGCTTTAGTCTTAGGAAGGTGTTCCCCGCCCCCGGCACCTCTGATTGCAGGCTTGGCCCCTTCCCAAGCCTAAAGCCTCTGCCTGATGGCAGGCTGGAGTGACCAGGGTGCTGAAGAGGTTTCCTGGACCCAGGTATCTATGCAAATTAACCACCATCTTTATTGGGTTAATTTGCATAATCACTCTGATTGGCTGTGGGCGTGGCGAAGGTATGGTCAATTTACATGTTTCTCTATTATTAGGTAATATGTAGTCCCATTTAGTTTTCCTTAGTTTCCATTGCCCTAGGAGCTGTATCATTAAATACTGTATGATACTACAACAAATGTCTGCAATTTTTCTGCCTATGGCTTCTTCTAAGATTATTATGGTTTCCCATCTAATGCTTAAGTCCTTTATCCATTTTGAGGTTCTTTTTGTGTATAGTGTAAGTTGGTGCTCTAGGTTCATTTTTTTTTTTTTTTTTGCAAGTATTTGTCCAGTTTTCCCAACACCATTTATTGAAGAGACTGTCATGACTCCATTGCATGGTCTTGCCTACTTTGTCAAATATTAATTGAGTATAATGACTTGTGTTAATTTCTGGGTTCTCTCGTCTGTTCCATTGGTCTATATGTCTGTTCTTGTACCAGTACCAGGCAGGTTGTTTTTAATACATTTTATTGATTTTTTTACAGAGAGGAAGGAAGAGGGACAGAGAGCTAGAAACATCGATTAGAGAGAAATATCTATCAGCTGCTTCTTGCACACCCTCCACCAGGGATGTGCCCACAACTAAGATACATGCCTTTGACCGGAATCAAACCTGGGACCTTTCAGTCCATAGGCAGATGTTCTATCGACTGAACCAAACCAGTTCTGGCAGTACCAGGCAATTTTTAGAACAATGGCTTTGTAGTACAGCTTGATATATGGTATTGTGATCCCTCCAACCTTGTTCTTCTTTCTCAGGATTGCTGCAGCTATTTGGGGTCTTTTTTATTTGTATTCCAGATGAATTTTTGGAGAACTTGTTCTAGGTCTTTGAAGTATGCCGTTAGTATCTTAATGAGGATTGCATTGAATTTATAGATTGCTTTGGGTAGTATGGACATTTAAATGATGTTGATTCTACCAATCCATGAACATGGTATATTCTTCCATTTGTTCAGGTCTTCCTCTATCTCTTTTTTCAGTATTCTGAAGTTTTCTGAATACACGTCCTTTATGTCCTTGGTTAAATTTGTTCCTAGGTATTTTAATTTTTTGTTGCAATGGTAAATGGGATTGATTATTTAATTTCTCTTTCTATTAGTTCATTATTGGTGTATAGAAAACCCATACACTTCTGCATGTTTATTTTGCATCCTGCTACATTGCTGAATTCATTTATTAAGTCTGGTAGTTTTTTTTATGACGTTTTAGGGGTTTTCTATGTACAATATCATATAATATACAAATGAGGACAGTTTTACTTCTTCTTTTCCAATTTGGATGCCTTTTATCTTCTTCTTGTCTGATTGCAATGGCTAGTACATCCAGTACTATGTTGAACAGGAGTCGTGAGATTGGGCATCCCTGTCTTGTCCCTGTTCTTAGTGGAAATGATTTTACTTTTTGCCCATTGAGTATGATGTTGACTGTGGGTTTGTCATATATGGCTTTTATTATGTTGATGTATGGTTCTTCTATTCCCACCTTGCTGAGGGTTTTTATCAAGAAAGGGAGTTGTATTTTGTCAAATACTTTTTCTGCATCAATGGATATGATTATGTGATTTTTATTTCTCAGTTTGTTTATATGGTGTATCACATTTATTGACTTGCAGATATTGCACTATCCTTGCATCCCCAGCATAAATCCCACTTGGTCATGTTGTATGATCTTTCTAATCTACTGCTGGATTTGATTTGCTAGAATTTTGTCATCTATGTTCATGAGGAATATGGGCCTATAATTCTCTTTATTTGTATTGTCTTTATCTGGTTTTGGTATTAGGATAATCCTGGCTTTCTAGAAAGAGCTTGGAAGTGCTACTTTCTCTTGAATTTTTTGGAATAGTTTGAGGAAGATGGGTTTTATTTCTTCTTTGAATGTTTTATAAAACTCACCTGTGAAGTCATCTGGTCCAGGGCTTTTGTTTGTTGCAAGTTTTTTTTTATTTTATTAATATTACTCTTTTAATTTCCTCTATAGTTATGGCCTATTCAGATTTTTTTATTCCTTCTGGTTGAGTTTTGTAAGGTATTTTTCTAGGAATCTGTCCATTTCTTCTAGGTCGACCAGTTTGCTGGAGTAGAGTTGCTCATAGTATTTTTTATGATTCTTTGTATTTCTGTCAGGTCTGTTGATATTTACCTCTTTCGTTTCTAATTTTGTTTATTTGGGTCCTCTCTCTTTGCTTCTTGGTGAACCTGCTAGAGGTTCATCAATCTTGTTTATCCTTTCAAAGAACCAGCTCTTGGTTTCATTGATCTTTTGTATTGCTTTTTTGTTTTGTTTTGTTTTGTTTTGTTTGTTTTTTGTTTTTGGGTTTTTTTTTGTTTTTGTTTTTGTTTTGTTTTGTTTTGTTTTTGTCTCTATGTCATAAATTTCAGCTCTGATATATATTATTTCCTTTCTTCTTCTCACTCTGGGCTTTTCTTGTTGCTCTCTTTCTAATCCTTCAAGTTGCAGAGTTAGATGGTTTATTATCAGGTTTTCTTGTTTTTTATAGTAGTCCTGTAATTCTGTGAACTTCCCTCTCAGGACTGCTTTCATTGTGTCCCAAAGATTTTGTATTGTTCTGTTTTTATTGTCGTTGGTTTCCAGGACGTGTTTTATTTCTTCCTTGATCTCTTTGGTAACCCACTTATTGTTTAATAGTATGCTATTCATCCTCCAAGTGTTTGAATTTTTGTGATTGTTTTCATTGTAGTTGATTTCTAATTTCATATCATTGTGATCTGAGAAGATGCTTGATATGATTTAAATCCTCTTGAATTTGGAGACACATTGCCTGTGTCCCAATATGTGGTCTGTCCTTGAAAATGCCCCATGTGCACTTGAGAAGAATGTATATTCTGTAGTTTGGGGGTGGAATATTTTAAAGATGTTGATTCAATTAAGTCCATCTGATCTAGTGAGTCATTTAGGATTGAAGTTTCTTTGCTAATTTTTTGTCTAGAGGACTTATCCAGTGATGTTAATGGTGTATTAACATCTCCTATTAAGTGTACAGCATTGATCTAGGTAACAAAGCATAGGACTTTGGCAACTGACTTTATCTGATAGCCACACCTGTAGCCTTTAAGTCTTCTCTCCCTGTCTCCAGATGTGTAAAGGAATCTTAGAAGTGAAGGCATTAATAAAATTGTCTACTGAATTAGAAATATAAGAAGAGCATGTCATGGTCCCCATCTTGGATTTTGTTCTATTTTCAGCTTAGGTAAGGGAAAATGCTCTGGAAAATCTAAGAGTAAACTCGCCACCTTATGAACCATCAAATGTTAGAGCTGGAAAGTACCTTTAGTTATAAACTAGTACAACTGTGTTTTCAAACAGTCAACCCTCAAGCCCTGAGATACAGTAGAGTGATGCAAAGGCTGCCTCTCTGCTCTTCTTGCCTCCACCCCTTTTAACCAGTGTCACTGATTTGACTTTATATAAGATTTTGTTTATGTAACAATAGTTCCATAGTTTTAAAACATTTCCAAGCCATAAATCTAGTCCTATCCTATCATGTTACTGATGAAGAAGCAGGGCCCCAGAAAAGGAAGGGAACTTGGTTGAGGGTCCACATACAATTAGAAGCTGCATACCCTCAGTTTTCTGATTCTAGTGATCCATTTCTCCATACTGCCAATCAAACTATCAGCAGGCACTGCTAGAATGCAACAGTGGCCTGCTGTCTTTAGAAGAGCCACTTGTCTTAGGAACAGATGGAAGTTGTTTTGCAGTAACCTGAGTTACTGCAGGGGAGCCAGAGGAAGGAAAGACCAATGGGTGATACTGTTCAGCCTTGCCTTTTGCTACTCACAAATGGTCCTTCATCCTTCAACAAGGGGGTAAGAATACTTAGCTGGTATAATTGTAAGGAATAATTGGGATCATGTGTGTAAAGTATCTGAAAAATTGTAGGTGCTAATTAAAGGGTACATCTTAATAAAGTGGTATATTTTAATGATGTGGCTCCCAATTATTATATAGGTAAAAAAAAAAGAGAGAATTTGTGAATTAGAATCCAGGTCCTGGGTTTATTAACATGGTTTACCAGAGTAATGTTAATTTCATATATCATATGGTGAAGCCAAGGCACAACCTTCACTTCCCTTGCAACCTGGCAATGTTTGGCAATATGCCCTACTGTACCAGAACGGGGAGTTTAGTAAAAGGTTTTTATTAAGTACAGGGCTAGAAAATACTGTTCTTTGCTTTGCCTCTCATAATCTAACTAGCATATTTGGAGGGGGAAAAAAAGGACTGTTGTTTTTTGTTTGTTTATTTGTTTATTTTGTATAAATTCAACTCAAAAAAACACAAATGAAATTTCTTTACCTATAATTATCATTCTCATATACTACCACGAAGACACCTAAATAGGAAGAACCTTCTGTTTTGGATAAATAGCCTGGAAAGCATTACTGATGATGTTGCCTGGTTTCATGGAACATTTGCTTTATATTTAGTGTCTGTGACTTTGGCTGGGTAATTTTCCAAGGCTAAGGCTACATTTTGGGCTTGAACTTCAAAGCTCCACTCATCTGGATCCTCATCCAATCTCAGTCCCACACAGTTTATTTCCTTCTAAAGGCATATGCTGTTTCCTTTGGATTTCTGACTTAGATGCTTCAATTCCAGTGTTCCAACTCTGCTAATTCCCCTTGGCTTAATGCTCTTTTCCCAATTGCCTTATCTCCTCTGATCAATGGTCCTGACTTATTAAAGGCTAAGCAACTTACCCCAGATTTCCCAGCTAGAAAGTAACAAGAGCCAGGAATAGAACCTAAGTTATATGTGACCTTAGAGTTTGGGAGCTTAATCCTTATGATCTATTGCTCAGGAATTGCAAAGCAAGAGGGATCACCCCATGCTAATGGGATCATTAATGATTTTGCAAAGGAGATAGCAATTGGTAGAATTTTGACAGAAATGAAAACAGTAGATTAATATGGGTGTGCCATATGTAGAAAAAAGGACAGGGTAAAATGAGAGCCAGAGTACTTAGTTTAGCTTGAATAAGGGATCATTTGAAGGGGTAATAGAAAATGACTCCTTTTACAAAGTTGATGTTATGTTATGGAGAACCATTTTTGACAATGGATTTATACTTAGTTCAATAAGCAGCTGAAGGTTCTTGCTTTCTTTTTTCTTTCTTTCCTTCCTTCCATTCTTCCTTTACAATTTTCTTCCTTGCCTCCTAGATAATATGTGCTTTATAGAAGAAAATTAATGTCTAAATATAATATCATCTGAGAGCCCCTCAAAAGAGGTGATTCATGAACATTTTCCAAACTTTTCTGCAATGCAAATATATACGTATAAATAATTCTAAATTATGGAAGGCAGAATTCTAAGATGCCTTTTCCCTGCCTATATAATCTTCTTCCCTTGAGTTTTGCAGACCTATAAATATGATGTTCTGTCAGTCTTGATTAAGTTATGTAATATGGGAAAGGTGATGAGATACATAAGTTGCATTATATAAGAATTTCCAACTGTTTTTGTTGTTGTTGCTGTTGTTGATACTTTTACAGATGCTCCCCACTTCTCTCCCTTTGCCTACCGTCACCCAGCCCTCATCCCTCTTCCCACTGGCTATCACTACACTGTTGTCTGTGTATATGGGTTATTCATATATGTTCATTGTCTGATCCTTCACCTTCTTTCAACCAGTCTTTCCCTTCTCCCTCCCAACCGATAGTTGTCAGTCTGTTCCATGTATCTATGCCTCTGTTTCTATTTTGTTCATCAGTTTATGCTGCTCATTAGATTCCACATATAAGTGAAATCATATAGTACTTATTTTAAGAATCTTTGTCTTATGATAGGACCATGTAGTTAGGATCTGAGAGCAGTCTCTAGGAGCTGAGAGTGACCCTTAGCAGTCAGCTAGCAAGATATCTGGAATCTCAGTCCTAAAATGACAAGGAACTGAATTCTGCCAATAAGTAGTGAGCTTGGGTCCCAGCCTTGTTTGATACCAAGATTTCAATCTAGTGAATGTATTTAAGTATATATTCTTACTTTATATATTCTTGATGATTTGATACTTGGAATTTGCTGTCTCAGAAAATACTCCCTTTCTAAGAACTAGCCAGTCCTTACAGAGAGAAAATAACTTGTCCAGGAGGGTTTCTTTCATATACAAACCAACCAATCCAAACCCATATCTGAACCACCCTATCTATCTGAATCTTACACTCCAGGAGGTAATATTCCTTTGCCTTAATCATCCAAAACCCAGGTACCAGACAACTAGTAACAGTTTCTATAACCCAGAACCCTCTGAAATTATTTAAACTGGCCAGTTCTAAACCTGCTTACTCTTCTTTGCCTTGCCTTTCCCATGGTAACTACAATAAAGATTCTTGCCCATGTTTTCCCCCTCACTTATGCCGCTTGACATATCCTGTTACTTTCCCATGTTGCATGCTGGGCCCTTCCTCTGGAGGCTTGTAATAACATATTTTCTTTTCAACTAGAGACACGGTATGTGAAATTCATGCACGGGAAGGAGTGTCCTTCAGCCCAGCATGCACCCTCTCCAATATGGGACCCCTCGAGGGATGTCTGACTGCCTGTTTAGGCCAAATCCTATTGGGACTGGGCCTAAATGGGCAGTTGGACATACCTCTCACAATCCAGGATTGCTGGCTCCCAACTGCGCGCCTTCCTGCCTTCTTGGTTGCCCCTAACTGCTTCTGCCTGCCAGCCTGGTCACCCTCTAACCACTACCCTGCTTGCCTGGTCAACCCTAACTGCCCTCTCCTGAAGGCTTGATTACCCTTAACTGCACTCCCTTGCAGGCCTGGTCCTTCCCAACTGCCCTCCCCTACTGACCTGATTGCCTACAACTGCTCTCCCTTGAAGACCTGGTCCCTTCCAACTGCCCCCCCCCTCGCTGGCCAACTTGTGGCAGCCATCTTTTGTCCACATGGGAGCAGTCATCTTTGACCACATGGGGACAGCCATCTTGTGTCTTGGAGTGATGGTAAATTTGCATATTATTCTTTTATTCAATAGGATTAGATAGGATAGAGGCCTGGTGTATGGGTGGGGCCAGCTGGTTTGCCCTGAAGGGTGTCCCAGATCAGGGTGGGGATTCCCTTGGGGCATGTGGTAGCCTGAGTGAGGGTTGCAGTTTGGCAACACACCCCAGTGACCCAGGCAGAGGCCCTGGTATCTGGGATTTATTTATCTTCTACCCTGTTTCCCCTAAAATAAGATAGTGTCTTATATTAATTTTTGCTCCCAAAGATGCGCTAGGTCTTATTTTCAGGGGATGTCTTATTTTTCCATGAAGAAGAATACGATACACATTTATTGTTAAATGAAAATAAAGAAAATTTATTACCTGTATATGGTAAGGTAGTATGGTAGTTGTCAACACAAACCAGACAAACTGTGAATCCTACAGTATCAAGAATTTACTCATTTGTTCAATGACAATCATGTCATCATCTTCTGGAACATCATCATAACAATCCAATTCCTGAATTTCCTGGTGAATTTCTTGTGACTCCATTTCTTTCAGAATCAGTGGACCAAATTTCTCATGTTTAGCCTAGCGGGGGGCCCTCATTTTTGGGGGGATGCCTTATATTTCACTCAGGAGGAAACCTGTAAGTAGGTCTTATTTTTGGAGGATGTCTTATTTTCAGGGAAACACGGTATAATTGAAACTTTGTAGCCTTGAGTAGAGCCAAGCCTCCTGCCTGCTCTGTGGCTGTAGCCATTTTTTGGGGGGATTTATTTATCTTCTATAATTGAAACTTTGCAGCCTTAAGTGGAGGCCAAAGCAGGCCAGGGCAGGCAGAAAGCTTAGCTTCCTCCATTGTCAAGGAAACCCCAGCCTCCTGCTCTCTCTGTGGCTGCAGTCATCTTGGTTGGATGAATTTTCATAATCATTCTTGATTGGATGGTGGGCGTGGCTTGTGGGTGTAGCAGAGATACAGTCAATTTGCATATTACTCTTTTATTAGATAGGATAATTGCCATTCCCTATTTGTTGGCCTAACCATACCTGATTGATCATAAAACCTACATCTTAAAACAATGAGAAACCCTTAGCAGCAGTTAAATCATGCTTGGACTCCTAAAAATTATGTCAATAAATTTGTGTTGATTTAAGCTAAGTTTAAACAGCTAAGTTTGTGGAAATTTCTTATATAGCAAAAGAAAAATAATGCACATGTAAAATTAACAATTAAACATACCATATATTCTATTCTATCCTGCATTTTTTATTTAATACAGCATACATATTTATAGATAGATAGATAGATAGATAGATAGATAGATAGATCGATCTAAAATGGATAGAGTATATATAGATTATCTATATGCTTTACCTATAGAGGGACAGAGAAAGATAGAGATAGAGATGAGAGAGAGAGAGAAATGGAGAGAGAGAGAGACCAATATCATTGAAAGATCTTGAATAGGAGAATTAAATAGTTAGAGTTGATAATTTAAACCACATGTGTCAAACACAAGGCCCGCGGGCCAAATCCAGCCCGCCAGGCCTTGCAATGTGGCCCGCACCGCGCTGTCATCACTGCACTCCGCTGTCAGTTTATGACATTGTCAGTTTATGACTGTTCAGTAAACCATTCGGCCCGCGATTTAGGCTGGATTTTAGATTTTGGCCCCTTCTCTGATTGAGTTCGACACCCCTAATTTAAACAGTAGTAAAATATGGTACAGTTGAGAGAACCAAAAGGTGGGGAAAACCTGGAAGAAGAATTTAGTGTTTTTCTGGACTGGTGGTTCTGAACCTTAGAATTACCTGGAATAATTTTTAAAATACTGATACCTGAGATTAACCAACCCCACAATCTGTGATTTAATTATCTTGGGTACAACAGTGTTTTAAAAGATCCCCAAAATGATTCTAATAAACAGCCAATGTTGAAAATTTCTGGCAGACAGAGGTAGAGAGTACCATCTTGAATAAAAGTGGTAATACTGAAATAGAAAAGGAAGGATGTGTGAAAAACGCATTGCTGAATAAACCACCAATAAGAAAACTACCTGTAAAAAGAATGAGAATCCTCCTGCTTACCTTGTTTTTGTTGTTTGTTTCTTTTCCCCCTTGTTTTTTAATTAAATTTACAGTTATCTAATTAGTATTATTCGAGTTTTCCATAAGAGATATAAACTTGAGGCTGGGTCTGCATACATGGGATGCTAGGAGTATTGAAAAGGTCTCAAGGAGCATTCCAAGTGTAGGAAATGGCTTGAGAAGTTTCAAAACTGGAAATTAGTGTTCCAGGCACCAGCTTCAAGTTGGTGGTTGATACAGTAAATTGAACTAGAGTAACAGGGCTGCCACACAGGGATTTTGATGCCATAAGAAACCAAAAGTCATTCTCATTCCTTGAAAAGAAGGAGGATGAACTAATTTTTCAAAATGGTAAGTGAGGGAGAGAAAAAGATGGTGGTTGTCAGGATAGAGTGAGGGAGAGGAAGTGAGTGAGTGAGGGTATGAAAAGAGACTGTGTGGATGTGTGTGGTGTGCGTGTGTTAGTGAATAAGGGACAGTTAAATCTTGACAGAACAGCAGGTACTGGCAGACCACGCTCTCTTGGACAAGGAGAGACTACTACCGCTGAGGGTACTCCCTGGACTGCAGTACTTGGGCACAGTGCCCATGACATCATAAGGGGACAGCAGCCTTTTCGATGAACTCATCAGCACAACGACCCAGACAGGACTTTGACACTGCCTGTGACACAGCAGCCACTCCAGCCAAAAGCCTGCTACCTCAGCACAGACCCATGGACCCTGGTACCTACACTTCCAAGGATGCACCATTCCCACATCAGTAATTGCATCTTCCCCCTCCTCAGCAGCAGAACTCCAGACACCACTTTTGCATGTTTCCAGCAGCATAAGCACCCAGGGCACACCATTCCACAGGCAGCTCCTGGAAGCTGCATGGATCCCCTGCTAGGTGTGATTCTGTACAGACAAGGGTGCATTGCCCCACAGTAGAAATTCTGAATTCCCTCTACCTGAATAACTGACCGCAGACAACCCAGCTGTGTAACTTCAGTGCCAGGGTCCCTCAAAGTGCATCAGAGCTCTGTGCCAGTAAACTCACTTCCACAGACATACACATTTCCAAAGGCCAGGCACCCTGAGCCCATATATCCACAGGGTCCTCTGGGGAGCTGCTTTGAGCCATGCTGGGTGTGATTATGTACAGACAGGGTGCTCTTCCCTTTGGTAGAAATTCTGAATTCACTCATCCTGGATACCTGCACACATATGCCTAACTTATGCAGCTTCAGTGCCAGGGCCCGTCAGAGTACATCAGCACCCCCACCAGCAAACACAGCTCAGGAGCCCCTGTGATCCTCCACTGTGAGTGTGCGCATATCAACCACAGGTGCAGCAGCAAAAAATGAATGTGCCCACCCCACAAATACAGAACTCTGGATACCACAGTCATACCTTTCCAGAGCGCAGGACTACTGAGCCCCAACACCCTAATAGCTGGTTATTGGGTGCTACTGTGAGTTTCCACTGGACATGCACAATTTCAATCAAAGGCAAAAGACAGCAAAATCTTGGGACACCTCCTCCATGGCTGCTGACATCTAGACACCACAGTTGTGCCTTTCCATTTCTCAAGCCTACATAAACAGAACCCAAATACCTCAAGCTGGGAGCTACACTAGATTACCAAGACCAGGAGACCTGAGAGATCACACCAGTAGCACCATCCACAAAAGAAGTGGAGTATCAAAACAATCTGACTACAATTAAAATGTTACAGCAAAACAGGGAAAGACGAAAAAGCAATCCTCAAAGGAAAGAAAAAGAGAAATCACCAGAAAGGGAGTTAAATGAAACTGAAGCTAGCAGCATATCAGAGGAAGAATTCAGAATAATGGTTATAAGGATGTTTAAACAGATGGATGACAAATACACAAAACTCAATGAGAACTATAAGGAGGTGATTGAGAATGTCTCTAAAAAGAAAAGGGACAAAGAGGAAACAAAGAACAACATAGCTGCAATAAAGAACACAATGGAAGGCTTAAACAGAAGACTAGAAGAGGCTAAGGACCACATCAGTGAATTAGAAGACAAGGTAGAAAAAAACAAACACAGCAACAACTGGAAAGAAAATTTAAAAAGCAAGGGAGAGCCTAAGGGAACTTTGGGACAACACAAAACAAAACAACATTCTCATAAGAGGGGTCCCAGAAGGAGAGGAAGAAAAGCAAGGAATAGAAAACCTATTTGAAGAAATAATGACTGAAAACTTCCCTGATATTGGCAAGAAAAAACTATGCAAGACCAAGAAATATATAGAGTCCCAAACAACTTGAACCCCAAAAGACCGGCACCAAGACACATCATAATTAAATTGGCAAACACCAACAACAAAGTAAGAATCTTAAAGGATGCCAGAGAGGGGCAGAAAGTTACCTACAAGGGATTTCCTGTTGGAATTTCAACTGATTTCTCAACAGAAACAAACCAGGCCGCAAAATAATGGAATGAAATATACGGAGTTATGTAAAGCAAGGAACTGAATCCAAGAATACTGTACCCAGCAAGGCTATCAATAAAAATTCAGATTAAGAAGAATCTATATAAGTCAATAGGCCAATAACCATGGAAGAAATTGAATCAGTAATCAAAAAGATTCCAGAAAACTAAAGCCCAGGGCCTGATGGCTTCACAGGAGAGTTTTACCAAACATTCAAGGAAGAACTAAAACCTATCCTCCTCATACAACTCCAAAAAATTCAAGAGGAAGGGACATTTCCAAACTCCTTCTATAAATCCAGCATCACCCTAATACCAAAACCAGATAAAGACAACACAACAAAAGGAAATTACAGGTCAATATCACTCGTGAACGTAGATGCCAAAATTCTCAACAAAATTCTAGCAAATGGATTCAGCAGTACATCAGAAAGATCATACACGATGACCAAGTAGAATTTATCCCAGGGGTGCAGGGATGGTATAATATCCACAAATCAATGAACGTGTTACATCACATAAACAAATAGAGAGGTAAAAACCACATGGTCATATCAATTGATGCAGAAAAATCATTTGACAAAATCCAACAGCCAATTTCAATAAAAACTCTCAGCAAGGAGGGAATAGAAGGATCATACCTAAACATAATAAAAACCATATATGACAATTCCACAGCCAACATCATACTCAATGGGCAAAATCAAAAACCATTTCCTCTAAGAACAGGAACAAGACAGGGATGCTCACTCTCACCACTCCTGTTTGGCACAGTACAGGAAGTATTGGCCGTTGTGATCATAGAAGAAGAAGAAATAAAAGGCATCCAAATTGGAAAAGAAGAAGTGATACTGTCCTTATTAGCATATTACATGATATTGTACATAAAAAAAATCCTAAAGACTCCATCAAAAAGCTAATAGACTTAATAAATGAATTTGACAATATAGCAGGATACAAAAATAATGCCAAGAAATCTATGGAATTTCTATACACCAATAGTGAACTTACATAAAGAGAGACTAAAAATGCAATCCCATTTACCATTACACCAAAAAAAAAATTAAGGTACTTAGGAATAAACTTAACTATTGTAAGTAGGTAAAAAATCTACATGTGGAAAAATACAGGACACTGAAAAAAGAGACAGAGGAAGACATAAACGGAACAACATATCATGTTCATGGATTGGTAGAATCAACATCATTAAAATGTCCATACTACCCAAATCAATCTATAGATTCAATGCAATCCTCATTAAAATACCAATGGCATATTTCACAGACCTAGAAAGAACTCTCCGAAAATTCATCTGAAATAAAAAATGACCCCAAATAGCCAGAGCAATCCTGTGAAAGAAGAACAAATTAGGTGAGATCTCAATACCCTATTTCAAGCTATATTACAAAGCCACTGTTCTCAAAACTGCCTGGTACAGGCACAAAAACTTGCATATAGAGCAATGGAATAGAATAGAGAACCCAAATATTGACCCAAACAGCTATGCTCAATTAATATTTGACAAAGGAGGCATGAACATACAGTGGAGCCAAGACAATCTCTTCAATAAGTGGTCCTGGAAAAATTGGACAGATACATGCAAAAACTGAAACTAGACCACCAACTTACATCGTACACAAAAGCATACTCAAAATAGATAAAGGACTTAAATGTAAGACGGGAAACGATAAAAATACCAGAGGAAACAACAGGCAGAGAAATCTCATACATATGTCGAAGCAATTTCTTCACCAATACTGCTACTAAGACAATGGAAACCAAAGAGAAAATAAACAAATGGTACTACATTAAAATAAAAAAAAATTTGCATAGAAAAAGAAACCATCAACAAAACAACAAGAAAGCCCACTGTAAGGGAACATATTTGCAAATGTTATCACTAATAAAGGTTTAATCTCCAACATCTACAGGGAACTTATACAACTTAATAAAAGGAAGATAAATGATCCCATAAAAAATGGGCAATGGACCTAAATAGAAACTTTTCTAAAGAAGACAGAAGGAAGGCCAAGAGACTTAAGAAAACATGCTCAAAGTCACGAATTATCCAAGAGATGTTAATTGAAACGACAATGCAGTCCCATCTCACACCTGTCAGAATGGCTATCATCAACATGTCAACAAATGACAAGTGCTGGCGAGAATACGGAGAAAAAGGAACATTCGTGCACTGCTGTTGGGAATGCAGACTGATACAGCCACTGTGGAAACAGTATGGAGTTTCCTCAAAACACTAAAAATGGAATTCCCGTTTGACCCAGTCATCCCACTTCTAGGAATATATCCCAAGAAACTAGAAACACCAATCAGAAAGGATGTATGCACCCCTAAGTTCATAGCAGCACAATTTACCATAGCTAAGACATGGAAACAGCCTAAATGCCCGTCAGTAGGTGAGTGGATTAGAAAACTATGGTACATCTACACAATGGAATACTATGCTGCTATAAAAAATAAGGATTTCTTACCATTTTCAGAAGCATGGATGGAACTGGAAAGTGTTGCACTAAGTGAAATAAGTCAGGTGATGAAAGAGAGATACCACATGATCTCACTCATTTATGGGAAATAAAGAACATTGTAACCTGATGAACAAAAAGATTGATACAGAGGCAGTAAAGCACTGAATAGACTGTCAAATTACAGTGGGAAGGCTGGGGAGTGTTGGGGAGAGGGGGAAAGAGGTCAAGCGAAGGACTTGTATGCATGCATATGAGCACAACCAATGGACACAAGACGCTGGGGGCATGGGATGAAGGCATATGACAGGGGGTAGGGGAGGCTGGGGAAAGGTCAATGGGGGGATAGGAGATATATGTACTTCTATATGTAATACTTTAAATAATAAAATAAAATTTAAAAACATTTTTTTAAATGGCACATGAGGAATACAACCTGAGTGCAACATGAAGAAAAGTTAGAGAAAGTCTAGAAGACAGGAAGTTTAGAGGTTGTTACTGTTACCAAAGCATGAAGAAAAATAGCCTATCATAGGGCAAAGCAGAGGAAGGGTAGAGGAGCAGAACAAATCAAGAGATGTACCTGAAGAAAAGGCAAATTTTAAGGACTTACCAAATGTGGGAGTAAAATATGGGAAGTGTTTCAAGCTTTGAATATGGTATAATGGTAATAAGGAATTTCATAAAAAAGATTCTATTTTGGCATTGCAGTTAGAGGAATAGTAAACTAGTTAATTAGATTTCAGGTGTTCTTGGGTATCCCTGAAGGCAACTGATTAGATAATTCATCCAAAGTAGACTTTCCTTTGCCCATGGTAAATGGATGAAGAATAAGTTTCACATGGTGGAAATAAAGTTTTTCACTTCTTTCTCACTCTTTATTAAGGAAAGAATTCCCTTTTGAAAGTTGCATGATATGAGAATTAGCAATCCCAGCTTCCAGTATACAGAGCACACAATTTGTTCCCCTATTATAAACCCCCACGGTGGAACTTTCTGGGTCTGTATCTGGTCCATATTTTTGGCTGTGTTTTAAGCCTTGGCATGTGACATGTAAGCTAATCATTTGTAGCTAGAAGAGCAGATGGTCGTTCCTCCCTCCCTTAAATGGCTAAGTCTGCACTGAATTCTTAGGAGTGTAAATAATTTACTTTCTATTCTACTGAGCACAGTTAATACTTCTCAAAATATCACTGCCTATGCTCTTATATTTACTTAAACTTTTCTTGCCAAGGTCTTCTAAATATCATTTCTGCTATTTATTTTATTGGTACAAATACTGCTCTGACCCAAACTCTGAAGTATATTGTAAAGGATAGGAGCATCTTTAGTCAGCCAAGATGGGATTTTTAAGTACAACTGTTCCCCCTTCTTTGGGAGAGTTTTGTACCAGAAACAGCTGTGTGAGATCCTGCTTTCCATCAATAGTTTATTGGTTAATGAAGCCTGTGGCTGGTGTGGTTTTCCTGTGTTTAGCTTTTGGAACTCTTAGATACAGTTTCTTGGAATAGAGAGCTGACAGAATTATTGCCCAGAAAGGCTGTTGTCCACATCCCACAAGACTCCATCAACACTGATTAATTTTTATGGCCGATTCAGTGAACAGAACAAGTATTTGAAGAGGCAGAGTGAAGAGCTGTTGGTATCCTGTTCTGCTATCTGAAGAGGTCAGCAAGGCTTCTCATTAAATCTTCCTTTTTTAAAATCTCCTTTTACTCTGTGCTTTGTTCTTCTGCAAGTGCCCGAATAAGAACTCAGGAGGGACCATGGCCTCAGGATGAATTAACTTGAGTGAAACCTTGGGACTTAGCTCTCCTAGTTTTCTTATACCAAGGGGAACCCTGTCAATTAAAACTTTCAGTAACAGAACTTGATCAAATTCCACTTTACTTTAGCTTTCTAACCCGTCAAGCTAGTTGATCACTTTTAGAACAGTCCATAGCATTTATATAAACCTTAGAAATTTTGAAAAGTACTCTCATATCTCATCATATTTGCAACTCACATAGCCTCTCCAAGTTATCATATCAGTTAGCTGCCACTATGTAACAAACCACCCCAAAACTCAGTGGCTTAAAACAACATTTATTTATTGCCTGTCTGTAGGTTTGCTGGGCATTGGCCATTCATGAGTCTGTGGCAAGCTGGGGGTTGTTTGGTCTAGTCTGGGAGTAACTGTGTTTCATGTATTTTTCATTCTCCTTATAGAACCATGGGCTAGCCTGAGCATGTTATTTTCATGGTTAAAGCAGAGATGCAAGAGTCAGCAGAATTAGCTCACTGTTACTTGCACATCCAATTTGTCAAAGCAAATTACATCAATGAACCCAGAGTCAATGAATGGGAGTTATGCTCCACTTATTTTATGGAAGAAATGAATCAACTGGCACAGATAGTGGAAGGAGCAAAGAATTGGGTCAATAATGCAATCTTCCACAGGTAGGTAGGGCAGCTATGACTGTTCTCATTTTACAAATGAGAGACCTGAGACCCAGAGAAATGAAATGATATGCTCAAAGTCAACAGAAAATTTTGATAGTGCTGGAATGTAAACCCAAGTCCCATGAATTCTAATGCTTTCTGCTTTTTTGCCATACTGAATTCCATGATTCTATTGCATACTAGTATGCTCTGTCAGCTAGTTGAAGGTCTATGGCTCATTTCTCAAGGATGAACCTGCATGGCCTGTTCTTCTTTTGTTCTCCCTTATGACATTGGGATTTGGCCAATGTCGTCAGAGTCATTACCATCTACTCTTCCACCTGGACCTGGCTGAGTCTGGAAGATGGATGAAATTCCACCTACTAAAACACAGACACAAATTCTCCTATTCCTGACACAGACATAACAACTCTTCACTTTTAATAAAAATAGATCTTTTTTTTAAATTCAAAGATCACATTGTATTTGGACCAGAGTGACCTCACACCCCAACATAATATGATTTTTTAAAATAATGGTAGTATTATAATCACCTGCAATCTGTCAACATGCTCATAGTTTACTCTGAGCTTCACTTAGATGTTAATAGGTATAGGCTAGTTTTCTTTTAGTCCTTCACTATCTACCTTCTGTAGAGAGTTCTTTTAGTGGCCCTCAAATCATGACAAATCATGAAACTGCTCCATCCTGTCCAGTCTCGTCTGGGTATAATTTTAGTCCAGCTGCTCAAACCTAGCCTGAAGAAATTTGAGATGGTATCTCTAATGTAGCCTGCAAGATTTTTTCAGTTGTGAGTCTCCATGGCAATTCTAGCCCTCTGGCTTTTGGTACACTTATAAAATTTGCATCCTAAAGGTAGAAAGTACTATTTGAGTTTAAATTCTCCTCCTCTGGGTTTCTGGCCAACATGCACTAACAGTGTGTTTGCTTCACACGAACCTTTCAGACAGAGGTTTAATGAACTCATTCTCTGAAAGCACACCCCCATCTTTTTCCTTAGCATAGTTTTTTCCTGGTCTTTTTTTCTCCCTGCAGCCTAACTTCCAGAAGCTCACTGACATGGCTGTCCAGCTCTAACATTCACGGAGGCTTTGCTTAATCTCTTTGATTTCTAAGGGCTAATGTTACTCAAGCAGAACAAGGAGATTGAGTTCTGACCTCTTTCTCCAAAGACCCATGGAATGATTTCTGGTGGCAGAATATAAAGTAATGTCACTTTGTAGTGGGGAACTCAAGATAGAATGATGGTTTCCCTTGCTGAATCGAGATGGAAACTAAATAAGGAAAATTTTGAAGGAAAAAAAAAAAGGTGCTGCTGGAAAAAAATAGTTGTTGCTGATAAAGAGCCTCAATAAATTCAGTATCTGCTTCTGGTTTTTTAGTACCTTTTTGAGTCATCACCAAGAAAAGAGAGCTATACAGCTACCATGTCTGAGGGGTTAAGGAAACAAAGAAGTTTGCCTAGGGACATTGCCATTGATGTTTTGCCTCCTGATTTTGAATGATCCACCACCGGACTATGAAGAGGAAGTAAGGAGACAGCTGACAGTATGGCACAACATGCTATAATTCCTGACTTGTTCCTCTGATAGTTGGCAACATAATATAATAGTAATAAATCTGGACTTCTGGGCTTCAATGTTTTTTGATGTAAGACATTTGGCAAGTTTCTTAACTCTAAAGTTTAGTTATTTCATCTATAAAATGGGCACAATCCCACCTCATATGGTTGTTGTATTAAATAAATGTTTAATGAAGTACTTGGCATAGTGCTAGGCACATAATAAGCACTAAATAAATATCAACTACTTTTAATAGTAGTTACATTTGGGAAGGACTTTCAGAAAGGAATTGAATATAAGAGTAGTTGAGACTACACAGTATCTATTGATTGACTTTTCTTATAAAATCTTTTAAATATAGTAAAATCTCCCTTCATAGACCTCCACTTACCTGACTTGGATTAAGTTGATGCTTTTCTTTTCTACTGAGATACACTGAGTGGCCAGATTATTATGATCTCTACATACATACACATACTAGAGGCCCAGTGCATGAGTTCGTCTATGGGTGGGTTGCAGCCAGCCTGGCCAGGGGGAGAGGACTTGGGCAGTTGGCTGGCCTGCCTGCTGGTTGAACTCCTGGTCAAGGGGACAATTTGCATATTAGTCTTTTATTATATAAAATATACATTGAGTGGCCAGATTATTATGCATTCAGAGATCATAATATTCCGGCTACTCAGTATATACTGACAATGCTTAGGGCACAAGGAGCATTCATGTATAATAAGCTACCTTCTGGTCAACCTTTACATTTCTGCTCCAATGCGTTGAGTTGGCACTTACCAAGAATTAATTGTTTTGTTGCCAAACCCATTTATGCCAGTTTTACTTGCTAATATAATTAAGTAACTCAATGTAAATTTATTAAATATGAGTATAAAATGAAATATATTGCTTCCATAAAAACTAAGTGCAATGCTTTGGGAAAAATTAATAAAGTTGTTTTAAAAAACTTCCCTATAGTAGAAAAAAAGAAAACCTCAAATAGGATATATAAGGTATGTAATTTATGGAAGAAAGAGATTGAAATTCCAGTGAGAGTATCCACACACAAAAAGGGGGCCTTGGCCTGACATCAGATCACCAGGTTTGTGAATGGATATACATTTATATGTTTTAGGTTGAAATAAAATGCTTAAGGATCATATATGTTATTTTACTATATGATTCTTCATTTTAACTATTCAATTACCTGTTCTAATAGTGTTATACAACAGAGTTTTTACTATGTGGTGAATGTATTGTGTTAAGTACTTTATAAGTTGTGGGCTTGCAAGAAGGGAGCATTGTCCAGTAGAGTATATTTAACAGTTTTATGGATGGAAGCTTGTACAGGCAGAATAATGCCTACCCCATCCCAAAGGTGTCCAAATCTCAACCTCCAGAAAATATGAACATGTAAGGCTATATCGCAGGGAGGAATTAAGTTTGAAGATGTAAGTAATGTTGCTAATCCGTTTACCTTGAAATTGGAAGATTATCTAAATTATCTGGGTTGGCCCAATGTAATCATGTAATCACAAAGGCAAGTGGAAAAGAGAGGCTGAAGAGAAAGTTTCAGAATGACCTGAGGTGAGAAAGACTTGGCCGATGTTAATAGCTTTGGAGATGAAGGAAAGGAACATGAATCAAGGAATAGGGGCAACCTCCTGAAACTAGAAAGGCAAAGGAATGGATTATCTAGTAAAGTCTCTGGAAAGGAATGCTATTCTGCCTATAATTTGACTTTAGACCAGGGAGACTCATTTCAGACTTGGTTACCTACAGAAGAGTAAGATGATAAATGTGTGTTATCAAGCTACTAGGTGTGAAGTAATGTGTTACAGCAGTAATTGGAAACTAAGGCAGAGGTTGAACCAAGCTTATTACAAACAACAAATCCCTAACCACCATCCACCTGCAACTATTACTTATAGGAAATCTAAGCCATTTATACTTTCAAGTACCATAAACACAAGATTTTCACTTAATATCTGGGACTAGTCTGAGAAGCATCATATTTATATTGCTACCATTTCACCTGCAGTATACCAAATGCTAAACTAATGCCACACTGATGAACTCTAGATATAGAGTGTCTTCATAGAGCTCTCAGGCTATTTCTAGACAAAAAAAAAACAAAAAAACTGTACTTTGTGGGTAGGGGCTTCTCAACATATTTCTGTTTCTGGACTCAGGAACACCTAGCTCTTTGCTCATTTGTAATACAGAATATTAAAGCCATTACTGACTTCATTCTTCCTCTAACATTTTTCCTCGGATTGCCTTTGATTTGTGACTATTGTATCTCCTCTTTCACCCATTGCTATCCCATAAAGTGATTTTTCAGCAATAGCTTGTTATTATGGCTTTTCAATATCAAAATACCAGCAACAAAACAGATATTTCCAATGAGTAAAGAGAAGTATAGGTTGCTCATGATCCATTTTCCTATGTGGCCATGTTCATTTTAAGCTTTCCACCCCACTCATGTGTTTTCCTCCATCCAAAATTAATGACCTCATTAACTCCAAATCTCTCCCATTTATCAGGTTCAGTTCATGTCTGCCTTCAACAATCTCTTCTCTATCCATAGGCAGCCTACCTTTGCCACTGTAGTACATATAGTTGCGAGTCATGCCTTAGTCATGGGCCTTATTATTTATGCCATTTTGTTTTCTCATTTTCTGGAGATTAATATGTAGACACCTTTCTGTTAGGGGAGGTATTATTCTGCTTATTAATGTGGCATATGGGTTTTATTACTCCTCTGATTAGAACCCTCTACCAAATACCTTCAATGGTTTTCCATTGCCCTAAGAATAACATCTGGACTCTTCATCATAGCACTATGGGCCACCAAGATCTGGTGACCCTGTCTTCCTCTCCATATTCTAGTGACATTCTTCCTCCCTTTCAATCTGCTTTAGTCCATTTGAGTTGTTATAACAAAAATACCATAGATTTGGTGGATTATAAGCAACATAAATTTATTACTCATAGTTCTGGAAGCTGGGTAGTCCAAGATCAAGGCACCAGCAGAATTGGTGTGTGATAAGAGCACGTTTGCTGACTATATTCTTGCTGTGTCCTCACATGGTAAAAAGGGTGAGGTTGCTCTCTGGCATCTCTTTTATTAGGGTGCTAATCCCATCCATGAAAGGTCCATTATTATGAGTAAATCACTTCCCAAAAGTCCCACCCCAAATACCATCGCATTGTAGAAGTATCTTTTAACATATTAATTTGAAAGGCAGACAGACATTCATTCTATAGCACTATCCTCAGCAGCCATTTCAGTATCTTCTTTTTTTAAAATGTATTTTATTGATTTTTTACAGAGAGGAAGGGAGAGAGATAGAGAGATAGAAATGTCGATGAGAGAGAAACATCGACCAGCTGCCTCCTGCACTTCCCCCACTGGGGATGTGCCTGCAACCAATGTACATGCCCTTGACCAGAATCAAACCTAGGACCTTTCAGTCCGCAGATCGACACTCTACCACTGAGCCAAACCGGTTTAGGCCATTTCAGTATCTTCAGGTGTATCATGTTCTCTTCAACTTCTGGGTTTTCAGCACACTGCATCTTCCTGAAATGCTTACTACCTACTGTTTCTTCTTCCACATTTTATTCATCCTCCAGTTGACAACTCAAATATCACTCTTTATAAAAATCACCTCTGTATTAGGACTTCCTTGATATTATCTTCCCTTAGACACACAATCCCTTAGCACCAGCATTTCTTTGTAGTCCCATATTTTATTGACTTGTAATTACTTAAATTTTTTGTCTTCCTCTAGATATAAATTTCATGTTTATTGAAAAAGAGAGTGAGTGGATGAATAAATTAATAAGAGAATGATCTTTTAGTCACAACTTTTAAATTGTTTACTTTCTGTGTCCAACTAAAATGTAAGTTTAGTGAAGGCATAAGCCTTCTCTTATTGACTGCCAAAACGTCACCAGTGCCTAGCATATATATATATATGTGTATATATATATATATATATATATATATATATATATATATATATATTAAGCAACAATATTAAACAATCTTTGTGGAATCCATTCAAAACATACTTTAGATAAAGAGGGAAATAATTAAGGCAGAGAAAAAGTTCCTTGTGTTTCAGTAGTTCCCCTGAACCTGAAATCCTAAAATCCACTTAATCTCTTTCTATCATCTAAATTATGTTAGTTAATACCACTTTGAAAGTTTATAATGTTGTTTGTCTGAAGCATCTATACACAATTTTCCGAATATGAATTAGTTATAATTTTTGTGAGACAAACAAGTCAGATAAAATTGGTCCTATTATGCAGATCAGTGGTTCTTAAAGTTAAATATGAAGCAAAATCGAAGTGTTTGCTATAAAATGGCTTCTTCCCAAGCCCAATTCTGATTCTTTAGACCCAGAATGTCACCTAGGAATCTGCATTTTAATGAGCTCCTCCATGTCGTTCTGATGCTGATTGTCTAGGAATCATCCTTTAAGAAAAGCTAGTATGGGTTTGAATTGTGTATTTAAGCAGTATAGTGACCTGATCAAATAATAACATTAGCTACCATTAATTGAGTGCTACTGTTTGTCAGCCACTGATCTGTTCTAAGAGGCTTTCTAGAAAGCTATTCCTATCTTATTTAATTTTTCCACCACGTTATGAGAAAGATATTATTATAGTCATCCATTTTATAGTCACACAGCTAATAAATGGTAGAGCCACTCAACATATCCTGACTCCAAAACCCCTCCTCATTCCCTTAAATTTCAGGCTACTTGCCTCTCACAGAGATTTTCTCATTTATAGATTCTGGATCCTTGGCATGCTCAATGTATAGTTATCTCTCCAGTCCTAATCAGAATTATGATCTATTCAATAGATTCTATTGCTTTTAAAGGTGCTTTATTGCAGGTTACCAAGGGGGAAAACTCTATATTCCTGCTGTTCTTTATTCTGCATTGTTGAAACAAAAGGCCCCTGGGAAAGAAGCCCTTTCTTAGATGAAAAAAATATGTTTTTTCTGCCCTCCTCACATATCACATTAATTATCAGCTGCAGAAGAAACTGCTGAAACCTCAGGCCCACTTGGACTCTCTTCTCCAAAACAGGAAGCAGCATAGCAAGAGAAGTTTCATTCTGAAGCTCAAGTGCTCTCACATAAAGGTTCAACGGGTTGGGTATGAGTCCTATGATAAGACAACATCAATAGGAAGAATGTTTATGGAAAATAGATTAGAATGTACAAACAAGAATTCTCATCTTGACTGTAAATATTGAGTGAACTCCCTTTATGCTTAGTGTTTCCTATGTACTTAATATTAGAAGGTCATACAGAGGTCCTACATTATCCCAACATGAATAGATAAATTACTCTACATAAAGCTTTATACTTGTAGCAGAAGATAGGATTAAAAGTGCTTCACTGGGTAGTACAGATAGCTATATGATAATCTCTATTATACCTACTTCTGGCTTCCACTCCTCCTGCATCAAAATAGTGCCCTGGGTGAGGGGTTGGAAAAGTAATGGGGGATTAGGACACATATGTAATACCTTAATCAATAAAGAAATTAAAAAAAAACTGTGCCCTGGGAAACAACCAAGACACTTAAGTACTATACCTAGAAACAAAATCCAGGAAAGGCTCTCCACAGGTTATTATATTTCTGCCAGGCAGGATCTAAGATAAAGATGGCAAACAGTAGTTGCCTGCTCATACTATGCATTGAAGTGGCTGCCTAGGATAATATAGTGAGAATAATTATGAAGCCACATATTGGCACCACAAGAAGAATGCCAGAATAGATTAATGATGCCTGCCATTGATGTGAAATTACATGTCCAAGGGCTACCTTATTTTTATTTTTATTTTTTGCCACTCTTATTCAACCTACTGGCTCCTTAACCTGATTGCATACAAATTACTGGGAACTTTGAAAAAAATACTGGTTCATTTACCCAGATGAATTAAATTAGATTTTCTGGAGGTGAGATTCAGGCCTCTGATCATCCAGGTTTGAGATCCACTGCTTTGTACCATCACAGACATGCAAATAACTTAACTCAGTAGTTCTTAAGTGAACTTCTTCTACCAAGGTCCTGACAAGCTGACTGCATAAGAATGATCTGGGGAGCTTGTAAAAGTGTGGATCTCTGGGATCAACTCCTAAATATTTAAATTTGGAAGTATGGGGATAGGTCCCAATATATATCTTTCTGTTTATTTCAAAAATAATAATAACCCCTTTGCATCTTTTCTTGTACATACACAGGATGATCGGTCCCTAATTTTTTTTTCTTTACTGATTAAGGTATTACAAATGTGTCCTTATTCCTCCATTGTTCCCCCATACCCCAAGTCCTGCCCTCACCTTCACCTCCTGTTGTATGCGTCCATCGTTTATGCTTATACTAGTGGCCCAGTGCATGAAATTCGTGAATGAGAGAGTTTCCATCAGCCCAGTCTGCACCCTCTCTAATAAGGGACTCCATGGGGGATGTCCAACCACCGATTTAGGCCCGATCCCTATGGTCAGACATCCCTCTCACAATCTGGGATCACTGGCTCTTAACCACTCACCTGCCTGCCTGCCTACTTGCCCCTAACGACCTCTGCTTGCCTGCCTGATTGCCCCTAACCCCTCTGCCTGCCTGCTTGATCATGCCTAACCTCTCTGCCTGCCTGCCTCATCGTCCCTAACTGCTCTCCCTGTTGGCCTGGTTGTTCTCAACTGCCCTCCCCTGCCAACCTGATCTCACCCTCAACTGCCCTTCCATGCCAGCCTCATCTCCCCTAATAGCCTTTGCCTCAGCCCCCACCACCATGGCTTTGTCCGGAAGGAAGTCGGACATCCATAAGATGGCTGGTATACCTGGTCTAATTAGCATATTACCCTTTTAGTAGTATAGATAGATTATACAGAATAGGATTGCTTAAATGGGAAGGGAAAAGCCTTTTTAATCAGGAGGATATGCTCTTGGCAGACAAAAATTCATAATCCCTATATCTGGACTGATAGCCAGCCATATGCACTATATTGCCAAACTGGTCATTAAAAAATTGAACTGCTTTCTTTCACCTTACACCAAACAGCTGTTACCCTTAAAACAACTCCTCAGCCTTCACCTTAGGTTCTGCTTTCACAGTTCACCCATATTAGGTTCTGATTGGTCAGTTTCTATACCAGTCAACATCAAAAGCTCTGCCACCTAGGCAACCATTGGCTCCTCGCACTACACCCAGATTTAGTTTTGATTGGTTAGTTTCAATGCCAGTCAGCGTCAAAAGCTCCACCTCCTAGGAAGCCATTGGTTCTTCCCACTTCACCCTGATTTGGTTCTGATTAGTAGGTTTCTATGCCAATCATCATCAAAAGCTCTGCCTCCTAAGCAGCCATTGGCTCCTCACACTTCACACAGGTTTGATTCTGATTGGTCAGGTTCTATGCCAGTCAGCACCTCCAGGCCTATCAATGAGTCTGATCAGAAAGGTGGAACACAAAGGCTCCCGCATCTGAGGCAGTCAGTGCTGGGTCATCAAGGCAATCCAGCACTGACTTCCGGTTAGTCGAGCCTTTGGTCATTTTGTATGTTTCAGACCCTGAGTTTTTATATATTAGGATGAATGCATACAGCTCTAGTGGAGGCCCAGAGAAAGAGAGGCACAGCTGCTGGCCAGGCCTGAGCAAAAGAGAGAGGCAAGTGCTGGTCAAAAGCTGCCATGGAGGCTATGGATCAGACCATGCTTCTCTCTTCCCAGGCCTCTCTCCTGGCCTGATCCACAGCTCCCTCAGCAGTCAGTATTGGGCCCGGGCTCCCGCATCTGAGGCAGTCAGTGCTGGGTCATCAAGGCAATCCAGCACTGACTTCCGGTTAGTCGAGCCTTTGGTCATTTTGTATGTTTCAGACCCTGAGTTTTTATATATTAGGATGAATGCATACAAGTCTTTTGGTTGATCACTCCCCACACCCCTGCCCTCCCCTACCTTCCCTCTGATGTTTGACAATCTGATAGATGCTTCTCTGTAACTACATCTGTTTTTGTTCATCAGTTTATGTTGTTCATTATATTCCACAAATGAGTGAAATCATGTGATATTTATTTTCCTCTGACTGACTTATTTCACTTAGCATAATGCTCTCCAGCTCCATCCATGCTGTTGCAAATGGTAGGAGTTCATTCCTTTTTAAATCACCATGGTATTCCATTGTGTAGATGTGCCAAACTTTTTTAATCCACTCATCTGCTGATGGGCACTTAGGCTGATTCTAAATCAGCTATGGTAAATTGTGCTGCTATGAACATAAGGGTGCATATATCCTTTCTGATTGGTATTTCTGGTTTCTTGGGATATATTCCTAGAAGTGGGATCACTGGGTCAAATTGATGTTCCATTTTTAGTTTTTTGAGGAAACTCCATACTATTCTCCATAGTGGCTGCACCAATCTGCATTCCCACCAGCAGTATATGAGAGTTCCCTTTTCTTCACATCTTTGCCAACACTTGTCATTTGTTGATGACAGCCATTCTGACAGGTGTGAGATGGCACTACATTGTCATTTTAATTTGCATCTCTTAAATGATTAGTGAATTTGAGCATGTTTTCATATGTCTCTTGGCCTTCCATATGTCTTCTTTCAAAAAGTTTCTATTTAGGTCCTTTGCCCTTTTTTATTGATTAAGGTATTATATATTTGTCCATATACCCCCATTTCCCCCTCCCCACCCCAATCCCATACATGCCTTCATCTTCCAGTGTCTTGCAAACATTAGTTATGCTTATATGCATGCATACAACTCCTTTGGTTAATCTCTTAACTCCCCCTCCCCACCCCCGCTTCACCAGCATTCTTGCTGTAATTTGACTGTTTGATGCTTCTCTGCCTCTGTAACTATCTTTGTCCATTAGGTTATAATATTCTTTATTTTCCATAAATGAATGAGATCATGTGGTATTTTTCTTTCATTGACTGGCTTATTTCACTTAGCATAATGCTCTTAAGGTCCATCCATGCTGCTTCAAATGGTAAGAATTCCTTCCTTTTTAAAGCAAAGTAGTATTCCATTGTGTAGATGTACCATAATTTTCTAATCCACTCATCTGCTGATGGGCACTTAGGCTGTTTCCAAATCTTAGCTATTGTAAATTATACTGATATGAACATAGGGGTGCATATATCCTTTCTGATTGGTGTTTCTAGTTTCTTGGGAATTACTGGGTCAAATGGGAGTTCCATTTTTAGTTATTTATTGGTTTGTTTGTCTTCCTTTTGTTAGGTTGTATGAGTTCCCTGTAAATGTTAGAGATTAAAAAGCTATCAGAGATATCATTAGCAAATATGTTCTCCCATGGGGTGAGTTTTCTTATTGTTTTGTTTATGGTTTCTTTTGCTGTGCAGAAGCTTTTTATTTTGATGTATTATAGTCTCATTTGTTTATTTTCTCTTTAGTTTCCATTGCCCCAGGAAATGTGTTGGTGAAGATTTTGCTGCCTGTGGATTCCTCTAATATTTTTATGGTTTCCCATCTTATGTTTAAGTCCTTTGTCCATTTTGAGTTTATATTTGTGTATGTATAAATTGGTGGTTTAGTTTAATTTTTTTGCATGTATCTGACCAAATTTCCCAGCACCATTTATTGAAGAGACTGTCTTGACTCCATTGTATGTTATTGCCTCCTTTGTTAAATATTTATTGAACATTGAACTTTGGATCAATTTCTCGGTTCTCTATTCCATTGGTCTATATGTCTGTTCTTGTGCCAGTATCAGTCAGTTTTGAGAACAGTGGCTTTGTAATACATCTTGATATCCGATATTGAGATCCCTCCTAATTTGTTCTTCTTTCTTAGGGTTACTGCAGCTATTTGGGGTCTTTTTTATTCCAGATGAATTTTTGGAGAGTTCTTCCTTGATGTGTGAAATATGCTGTTGGTATTTTAATGGGGAGTGCATTGAATCCAAGCATTGCTTTGGATACTATGGTCATTTTAATGATGTTGGTTCTACCAATCCATGAACGTGGTAGTTACTCCATCTGTTCATGTCTTCCTCTATCTCTTTTTTCTACATCCTGCAGTTTTCTGAGTAGAGGTCTTTTACCTCCTTAGTTAAGTTTATTTGTAGATATCTTAATATTTTTGTGTACAATGGTAAATGGGATTGTTTTTTAATCTCTCTTTTTGTAAATTTACTATTGTTGTATAAAAACTACATAGGTTTCTTGATGTTAATTTTGTATCCTTCTACATTGCCGAATTCATTTATTAAGTCTAATAATTTTTTGTTGGTGTCTTATGGTTTTTCTATGTATTGTATCATGTCATCTGTGAATAATAACGATTTTACTTCTTTTCCAATTTGGATGTTTTTTTTATTACTTCTGCTTGTCTGATTGCTTTGGCTAGCACTTCCAGTACTATGTTGAACAGGAATGGTGAAAGTGGACATCCCCATCTTGTTCCTGTTCTTAAAGGAAATGGTTTTAGTTTTTTCCCAATGAGTATAATGTTGGCTGTAAGTTTGTCATACAAGGATTTTATTATGTTGAGGTATGATCCTTCTATTCCCACTTTGCTGAGGATTTTTATCAACAAAGAATGTTTGCTGAGACCAGTTTGGCTCAGTGGATAGAGCGTTGGCCTGCGGACTGAAAGGTCCCAGGTTCGATTCCAGTCAAGGGCATGTACCTTGGTTGTGGGAACATCCCCGGTAAGGGGTGTGCAAGAGGCGGCTGGTCGATGATTCTCTCTCATCGATGTTTCTAACTCTCTATCCCTCTCTCTTCCTCTCTGTAAAAAAAAAGAAAGAAAGAAAGAAAGAAAGAAAGAAAGAAAGAAAGAAAGAATGTTTGATTTTGTCAAATGATTTTTCTGCATCAATTGATATCACTATATGATTTTTGTCTCTCAATTTGTTTTATTTGATGTATCACATTTATTGATTTGCAGATAATGTACCATCCTTGCATCTCTGGGGGAAAAATCCCACTTTGTCATGGTGTATGATCTTTCTAATGTAATGCTGGATCTGGTTTGCTAGAATTTTGTTGAGGATTTTAGCATATATGTTCATCAGGGATACTGGCCTATAATTTTCTTTCTTTGTAGTGTCTTTATCTTGTTTTCTGATTAGGGTAATGCTGGCTTCTTAGAAAGAGCTTGGAACCGTGCCTTTCTCTTGAATTTTTTGGAATACTCGGTGAAAGACTGGTTTTAGTCTTTTTTGAATGTTTGGTAAAACTCCTCTGTGAAGCCATCTGGTCCAAGGCTTTTGTTTACTGGAAGCTTTTTGGCTGCTGTTTTAATTTCATCAGTAGTTATTAGCCTATTGAGGTTTTAAGATTCTTCCTCATTAAGTTTTTGAAGCTTGTATTTTTCTAGGAATGTATTCATTACATAGAGGTTTCCACTTTTTGGAGTAGAGGTATTTTGTAGTATTTTTTAATAATTCTTTGTATGTCAGTGGGGTCAGTTGTTATTTCATCTCTTTCATTTCTGATTTTGTTTATTTGGATCCTCTTGCTTTGTTTCTTGGTGAGCCTGGCTAGAGGTTCATCAATATTATATATTCTTTCAAAGAACCAGCTCTTGGTTTCATTTATTTTTTATTGTTTTTTGTTTGTGTGTTTGTTTGTTTTGGTTGGGTTTTTTTTGTGGTTTTTGTTTTGTTTTGTTTTGTTGTTTGTTGTTGTTTTTGTCACTTTGTTGTTTATCTCTGCTCTAATCTAATCTTTATTATTTTCTTCCTTCTGGATACTATGGGCTTTTCTTGTTGCTCTCATTCTAATGCATTAAGTTGCAGGTTAGATAATTTATTACCAGTTTTTCTTGTTTTTTTGAAGTAGTCCTGTAGAGCTATGAACTTCACTCTCAGGATTTCTTTCATTGTTTCCCATGAATTTTGGATTGTTGTGTTTTCTTTGTCATTTGTTTCCAGGATGCCTCTTATTTATTCCTTGATCTCTTTGGTAACCCAATCATTATTTAATAGGATGCTATTTAGCTTCAAAATGTTTGCTTTTTTCATTGTAGTTGATTTCTAGTTTTATGCCATTGTGATCTGAGAATATTCTTGTTATTATTTCTAGCAGCTTGAAGTTTCAGAGACTTTGCCTTTGTTCTAATATGTGCTCTATCTTTGAAAATGTCCCGTGTGCACTGGAGAAGAATTCTATAGCTTTGGGGTGAAATATTCTTTAGATGTCAATTAGGCCCATCTGTTCTAGTGAATCATTTAGGATTGATGTTTCTTTGCTGATTTTTTGTTTAGAGGATTTATCCAGTGTTGTCAGTGGATATTAAGGTCCCCTACTATGACTATAGAGCTATCGATCTCTTCCTTAATGTCTTCCAGAAGTTGTTTTATGTATTTAGGTGCTCCTGTATTGGTTGCAGATATGTTTACCAGTTATATCTTCTTGTTGAATTGCTCCCTTTAGTATTATGTAGTGGCCTTCCTTATCTCTTCCTATGGCCTTTACTTTGAGGTCTATTTTGTCAGATATGAGTATCACAACTCCAGCTTTTTTCTCATTTCCATTTGCCTGAAAACTTTTTTTTCCCATTTCTTCACTCTTAGTTTGGGTGAATCCTTTGTTCTGAGGTAGGTCTCTTTCAGACAGAAAATATATGGGTCATATTTTCTTATTCATTCAGCTACCCTATGTCTTTTAATTGGAGCATTTAATCCATTTACATTTAATGTTATTATTGATAAGTGCTTGTTTGTCATCATTTTTATTCTTAATGTTTGTGTTTATTCTTGCTTTTCTGTTTCTTCTTTTTACAGCAGTCTCTTTTGCATTTCTTGCATTGCTGGCTTGGTGGTAATAAATTCTATTAGCCTTTTTTTGTCTGTGAAGCTCCTGATTCCACTTTCAATTTTGAATGATAGCCTTGCTGGGTATAGTATTCTTGGATTCAGTCCACTGGGTTGCATCACTTTATATATTTCATTTCATTCCTTTCTGGCCTGGAGTGCTTCTGTGGAGAAATCAGTTGATATTCTAATAGGAAATCCTTTGTAGGTAACTCTCACTCTCTTTCTCTCTCTCTCTCTCTCTGCCTTTAAAATTCTTACTTTGTCATTGGTGTTTGCCAGTTTAATTATGATGTGTCTTGGTGTTGGTCTTTTGGGGTTCTTCTTGTTTGGGACTCTATGTGCTTCTTGGACTTGAGTAGTTTTTTTTCTTGCCAATATCAAGGAAGTTTTCTGTCATTATTTTTTCAAACAGATTTTCTATTCCTTGATTTTCTTCCTCTCTTTCTGGGGCCCCTATTATGGGAATGTTGTTTCATTTTGTGTTGTCCCAAAGCTCCCTTAGGCTCTCCTCTTGCTTTTTAAATTTTCTTTCCAGTTTTAGCTGTGTTTGTGTGTTTTTTCCTAAATTGTCTTCTAATTCACTGTGGTCCTTGGCCTCTTATAGTCTACTGTTTAAGCCTTCCATTGTGTTCTTTATTGCAGTTATGTCGTTCTTCGTTTCTTCCTGGTTCCTTTTCATGTTGGTGACATTGTCAGTCAGCTCCTTATAATTCTCATTTAATTGTGTATATTTGTCATTTCGTTGTGTGTATTTGTCATCTTGCTATTTGAGCAACCTTATTACCATTATTCTGAATTCTTTCTCTGACATGTTACTTGCTTCAATTTCATTTAACTCCCTTTCTGGTGATTCTTCTTTTTCTTTTCTTTTGGGATTGCCTTTTTGTCCCATGTTTTGCTGTAACATTTTAATTGTAGATATGATTGCTTTGCTACCTAGTTTCTTTTGGCAATGGTGCTACTGCTGTGATCTCTCGGGTCTCCTGGGCCTGGTAATCTAGTGTGGCTCCCTACTTGAGTTATTTGGGTTCTCTTGATGTAGGCCTGTGAGTTGAAAAGGTGTGACTGTGTGTCTAGAAGTCAACAGCCATGGAAGGGGGGGGAGGGAGTGTCCAATTTTTGCTGTCTTGCACCCTTGGTTGAAATCATGAATGCCCAGCGGGGACTCACAGTGGCACCCAGGAACTGTCTGTTGGGGTGATGGGGCTCAGGAGAGCTGCACTCTGGAAAGTTATGACTGTGGTGTCCAGAGTTCTGTAGCTGTGGGGTGGGAAGACTCAGCTTTTGCTGCTGCTTCCGTGTTTGGACACATGCACTCCCAGTGGCAGCTCACAGGGGCACCCACAGTGTGTTTTCCAGAGGGTGTACTGATGTACTAGAAGGGCCCTGGCACTGAAACCACCAATTGAGGTGTCTGTGAGCAGGTATCCCAGAAGGGGGAATTCAGAGTTTCGACAGCCCAGCACTGTGCCCCTGTTTGTATAAGTGCACACCCAGCAGTGATCACATGGCACCCAAGAGCTGCCCATGGAGTGGTGGGCTTGGGACTCCCATGCACTGGAAAAGCAGGTGACTACAGTTCTAAATGCACTGGAAAAGTAGTGTTTAGAGTTTTGCTACTGTGGGGTGGTAACACTCAGGTTTTTTTTGTTTTGTTTTGTTTTTTGGTTTTGTTCTGTTTTTGGTTTTTTTGCTGCTATACCTGTGATTGTATAAGTGGGTGCTCCCAGTGGCAGCTCACAGGGGAACCTGTGGTACATTTGCCAACATGGTGCACTTATGCACTCTGAAGGGCCCTGGCATTGAAGCCACTCAATCAAGGTGTCTGTGGGCAGGTATCCAGGATGATTGAATTCAGAATTTCTATTGCTGGGGCAGTACATCCCTGTTTGTTCAAGATCATACCCATTGGGGGCTCACAGCAGCTCCCAAGTGCACCCTTGGGATTGATGGGCTCAGGTGGCCTGTGCACTGAAAATGAGCAACTGTGGCAGTGTGTTTGCAGGCACAGAACTCTGATGCACTCTTCGGGGCTCTGGCACTGAAACTGAGCAGCTTGGGTGTCTAAGGGAAGTTATTCAGGATGAGGGGATTCAGAATTTCTACTGTAGGGCAGCGTGCCCTTGTCTGTACAAAATCACACCCAATGGGGGCTCCCAACAGCATCCAAGAGTTTCCAATGGAGTGGAGTGCCCAGGAGGTCTGCACACTTGAAATACATGACTGTGGTGTCAGGAGGTGTGCTGCTAGGGAGGAGGAAATTGCACTTACTGCTGAGAGAGCAGTGCATCTTTGGAGGTGGAGTTCTCAGGGTCGATGGGCCTATGGGTGTGATGACAGCATTTTGGCTGGAGTGGCTCCCAGGTCACATGCAGTGTCCAAGCCCTGGGTGGCTAGTGGTGTTGATGAGTTCCTAGAAGAGGCCACTCTTCCCTTCAATATGGCATGGACTCCATGCCCCAGTCCCACAGTCCAGGGAGTGCCTGCAGTAATGGTAGTCTCTCCTTGTTCAAGAGGCCTGGTCTGCCAGCCCCTGCTGCTCCTTCCTGATTTAACTGTTACTCACTCACACACACACCACACACATCCACACACTCTCTTTTCAACCCCTGACTCACTCACCTCCTTTCCCTCACCTCCGTCCTGCCAGCTGCCATCTTTTTCTTCTCTATATATATTTTTTAATTCACAGGAACCACTGCACTAAACTATACTTGATGCCTCAAATTAATGAGAATGTGTAGTATAGAACAGTGATTTTCAACCCTGACTGCACATCATCATTTCCTGGGGACTATTTTAAAAACACCAGTGTCACCCGGCCTGTGAGACTCAGTGGTTTAGCTTCAATCTATGAACCAGGAGGACACATGCCTGGGTCATGCAGGAGGCAGACAATCAATGATTCTTTCTCATCACTGATGTTTCTATGTGTCTCTCTCCATCTACTTTTCTCTATGAAATCAATAAAAAATATTTTAATAAATAAACAAAAATAACATTGCTACCCCAGCCATTTTTCTCAGTGGTTAGAGCATTGGTCCATGGACCAAAGGTTCATGGGCTCAATTTCAGATCAAGGGCATGTGCCTCAGTTGGAGGCTCAATCCCCAGCCTCAGTGGGAGACCATATGGGAGGCAACCAATCGATGTGTCTCTCTCATATCACTGTTCCTATCCCTCTCTCTCTCCTCCTGCTCCTCATCCTCCTCCTCCTCCTCCTCCTCCTCCTCCTCCTCCTCCTCCTCCTGCTCCTCATCCTCCTCCTCCTCCTCCTCCTCCTCCTCCTCCTCCTCCTCCTCCTCCGCCTCCTTATCCTCCTCCTCCTCCTCCTCCTCCTTATCCTCCTCCATTCCCCCTCTCCTCCTTCTCCTCTGTCTCCCTCTTTCTAAAAAAAACTTAATGGAAAAATATCCTTGGGTTTGGATTTTTTTAATTAAAATAAAATAAAAATAAAAGACAACAGTGCCTGGGGCCAACTCCATATCTATTAAGTCAAACTCTCTAAGGTTGAAACATGGATGATTTTAATGTGTAGTTAAAACTAAGAATTGATGCTCTATGAAGTGTGATGCAGAAATTTTATTTGAAAACTTCATACAGTGGATTTAATTATTCTTTCTGTATGGATTTCCTATGGATTTTGTCCCTGATTTTATCTATCATTTTTCCTTGATGTTAGGTAGTGGAACTGCTTCTGTTTCCCAAATCTTATTTACCTACCAGAATATATCATTTATGATGGTTGTGATTTTCTTATGGGTCTTCTTGGACTTAGTAAACACTGGCTGTAATCATTCACTTTTTTTTTCAAACAAGTAGTTATTGAATGCATCACAGTGTTTATACAATGTAGATTTCAATAAATTCAGTGATTGATGCCTTTAAAAACAGAGTTGTTATAAAGACAAAGTTGTATTTAAAGCTAGAGGTCTGTAAAGGCCCTCACTGTGAATTAGTAGGAGCAAATATACAATTTAACTGCCTACCCATGATTAGCTCTTGTGCGAGAGGAAAGTTTTTCTTGACCCTCTTAGGGCCCCTGGCTGGGTTTTCAAACTAAACTATCAGACAGATTAACAGGGGTAAAACATACAAATGTATTTATTTTTTAATTTCTTTATTGGTTATGGTATCACATAATTGTCCTCATCCCCCTATTCCCATCCAAACCCCTCCCTACATATGCCTCCACCCCCCTGTTGTCCATGACCACTGGTTAGGCTTATACAAGTCCTTTGGTTGATCTCTCCCCCTTTCCTCTACCCTCCTCTGCATTCCCTCTGAGGTTTGACAGTCTAATTGATGCTTCCTTGTCACCAGGTCTGTTTTTGTTCTTCAAGTTATGTTGTTCATTATTTCCCTTAGATGCGTGAGATCACGTGATACAAGAAATACACTTATACAAACCGAAAATGAAACAAGCCATAATGGTTACTTGTTGAGAGGCAAATGAATCAGTCTGTAGTGAGTTTCTTTCTGGGCCAACAGTTCTTTTGAGTCCAAATTTCAATGTCAAACGTTTCCTTGTGTGTACATGTCACCAGTGATATTTCAGTTCTGGATGGTGGACAAATGGTAGTATGGAGGTCTGACCGTCTCTTGTTTGGTTTTGGGCATCCTTCAGCATCACAGCTGCTGTATGCTAGTATGGCAAGGCATTGTCAGCGTCTTTCATCTCTGGACTGTTTCTCTTTTGTCTTCATGGCTGGAGTGCCCTGTCAATTCTTCTCTACTGCAGGAATCCAAATGGTCTTGTTATTTTCTGAAAATACACAAACATATTCTCGACCAAAAGTTAGTAAAGGAATATTTTCTATAAAGTTGGCTTGGGGCCCTATTTTATTATTTTTTTTCCCAAATGATTTTCTTCTGGCTTGTTTTGATACCATGTGTATTTTTCATGGGTTTCTTGCTGTTAGCATTACAAATGAAAGCTAATTTGCTAAAGTAAAAATTTTCTAGATGAAATTTACTTATAGGATATTTTTTTTTACATGATATTCTTCTACTATCACACCTCTTTTTTAATTTAAATATTAGGAGGCTTTGGGGAATTTTATAATGTAGTCTTGATAGCTTTTACATTTTAATTTTTTGCTCTAAAATATGACTGCTTTAGGTTCCTTACATGTTACACAATTTTACCATGGGATGAATTACCAATCAAAATTTTTGTTATCACTTTAAGAACAGATTTTGGTGCAGTACATCCAGTTTTTCTAGAATATTCGCTTGTTTCAATTAGCCAATTTAACTTACTCTGAAAACTTGACTACTATTCTACTGTCAAACTCAACACTCTAACAACAATCTTAATTTACCCTGTGTATATTAGTGGAAAGTATAATTTGTCTTCTTGAGTAGGCCCTGAGCATTCTTGGTTCTAGACTAGATTTGGATATAAAAAAACCACTTTCCCACACTATGGCTACAAGACATCTCAAACAAATCTTGTTTCAGTGAGAGGACATCTGCTGTTGGCCAAGTCTCTGTTTGTTGCCTGGGTCCCAATTTGAACTGTGCATGGGAAGCAAAGCAGCCATGGGGGCAGGAGACTTCCCTCAGAGGGGGTGAAGGTTCAGGCCCTGCAAAGTTGGGGGGTGGGGGGTAAGGGTGTGTGCCCAACCTCTGTTGACCCCCAAGTTCTCTCCTGATGGCCCCTCTGCGACTGTGCCTGTCTTAGCTTGTTCCTTCCCTGATGAATCTTACCCCTTTGGCTAACCAGCCATCCTCTGGGGCCAAGCAGGGTGATGTGAGGTTCAGTTTTGTCTCCTTGGCATCCTGTGCACCCATGGCCTCCATGCCAAGCACCTGCCTTGGGATCCCCTCACCTGCTGGTGAGGCCCTGGCACTGATCACATATCTTGGGGAACCCAGGTTTCTTCTCCAGGGAGGGCCCAACTCACCCCACTGGGGGAGAAATAGATCCATGGTACCAGCTACCATGATGCTTCAACCTGGGTATGAACTGAAAGCTCAGGCAACAACTGTGGGCAACTGGACCATGAGAAGAAGATCCCTCTTGACCAAAAGGGCAAGAAGGGGTAATATGGAATGCTCAGGTGCCTACCCAGGTGGCCCTCTGCATAGTGGGAGTGATTAAATTCTTTCATGTTGTTTTTAAATTGCTGCCAGTTATTCAAAGAATTGGTTTGTAAGTTTGTTTGGGATAATTGTACATTATATGTTGTAATACTAAATTATCAAGAGTTGTGTTACCTTTGTCTCCAATCACAAAAAGATGATTTTTTATTGATTCCCAAGGGTGTGAGGTACTATTATAGGTAATGGGGCTAACACAAACCTGGGGAAAATTATAATGACATTGTAGAATAATATCATGTAAGGATATGCTTTGCTCTAGGCCACGGCAATTCCATTTCATACTGGCAGTCAAATTCTTTTTGTATAGACAAGATCTTAGTTCACATCAAAATAAAAAGCTTTTTTACAGCAAAGGAAACCATCAATAAAATAACAAAAAAGCCCACTGCGTGGGAGAACATATTTGCCAACAATATCCACGATAAGGGTTTAATCTCCAGCATTTACAGAGAACTCACACAACTTAACAAAAAGAAGATAAACAACCCAATCAAGAAATGGGCAACTGATCTAAATAGACACTTTTTGAAAGAAGATAGAAGGAAGGCCAAGAGACATGAAAACTTGCTCAAAATCACTAATCATCAGAGAGATGCAAATCAAAACAACAATGTGGTACCATCTTACACCAGTAAGAATGGCTATCATCAACAAATCAACAAACAACAAGTGTTGGCGAGGATGCGGATAAAAAGGAACTCTTTTATACTGCTGGTGGGAATGCAGACTGGTGCAGCCACTGTGAAGAACAGTATGGAGTTTCCTCAAAAAACTAAAAATGGAACTCCCATTTGACCCAGTGATCCCTCTTCTAGGAATATATCCCAAGAAAATAGAAACACGAATCAGAAAGGAAATATGCACCCCTATGTTCATAGCAGTACAATTCACCATAGCTAAGATTTGGAAACAGCCTAAATGCCCATCAGCAGATGAGTGGATTAGAAAACTGGAATACTATGCTATGGTAAAAATGAAGGAGTTCCTACCATTTGCAACAACATGGATGGAGATGGAGAGCATTACGCTAAGTGAAATAAGCCAGGCAGAGAAAGATAAACACCACATGATCTCACTCATTTATGGAATATAATGAACAGCATAGACTGATAAACAAGAACAGATACAGAGACTGAGTAACGTCAATCAGAACCTCAAACCTCAGGGAAGGAGGAGACTGGAGGAAGTAAGGGAGAGAGATCAACCAAGGGACATGTGTGCATACGTATGAGCCTAATCAATGGACCCAGATAACAGGGGGGCGGGGCATAAGTGGGTGATAGGGGGTAATGGGGGGATAAGGACACATATGTAAAATAATAATAATAAAATAAATAAATAAATAAAATAAAATAAAATAAAATAAAATAAAATAAAATAAAAGTGTGAGATAACTGGAACCATGAGAATGCCTGAGAACGTCATTTCTGCCATGCTAGCAATCATCACCAAGATGGTAATATTAACTGGGGCTAAAAGGGAAGCATTTTGGACTTATGTTCCTGACCCTTCAAGGGTTGGAGCCCTTAGATGGGTTGATCTCCGCCTAATGTAGTCACCAATAATACCAAATACCTTGGTAATCCAGGAGGACCATGGGTGCGGCAAGGAAGTATAATTACACAGCAGTTGCCATCCAGCTTCCCTTTTGTACAACACAAAATCAAAACACTGCTCCTTTGTGTAAAATTAAAGAGAGGTTTCTGGCTTGCATGGACACCAAAGGAAGGGACTATCACTACTTGCTCCTGGGAGAGGTACAGAAAATATAGCATACAAATGTATTTAATGTAAGTTTTACATGACAAGGGAGCCTTCATTATGAAATGAAGACATGAAGAAATTATAAGACTTCTGTATTTTAATACTAGGTTTGATAAAATATGGGCAATTGTGGAGGAATAGGATAGGATAAGTATGAGGTAAGTGTAGTAGACTATGGAAAATTTAACAAGGTCCTTTTGTTTTGATTCTTCTTAGTGTCCCTTAGTCTTCAGAGACAAGGATGTTCCTTTCCTCCGGGTACAGGGAGGGTACCTCTTATAGGATGTGTTCTGACATGTTTTATGAGAAAAGGGAGAAAGTCAGAGTGACCTTCCTGTTTTTGTTGTCTTCTCAAATTCCTTAAACTTAAAATATTGAATAAATCAAGGTGCCATGTTTTGGGGTAGCATGTCCTGAACCCATCAACTTGTTGGTCCCTTTTGAAGCAAATGGAAGATATATGATTCCTTTTCTTTAGAAACTTTGCCTTTATACATCTCTGCCTTACATTTGTTGTGCAAGAGACAGCTATAGAGTCAGTCTTGCAGTTCAGTCACACCAAAAATGGTGATAATTTCAGAGTCCAACAAAACTCCTCTTCATCCTCAAAATGCTTTTTAAAAATTAACATTTATTTCCTCATTGAGCTTCAAATTTCCATCATTAATGATTAATGTATTTGATTTCAAAATTCCCTTTTGGGATATAAACAGAACTTACAGGACTGATACCTCCAATATTCTAGGAAGGAAGAGTCATGACTGTCTTGGTGGAAAAATTACACCAAAGGAGAGAGTTAAATATGATCTCACAAAAAGAGTCTGAGGTTTAGAAGACTAACCCCTCTCATTAATACAAGTTAGCTTTTCCTTGCAGTTACTTTATAGGACTTCCTTATAAAGGTAACTTGCTTTGAAGAGCAATGTGAGTCCTTTGAGTAGTGAACTGGGGCCTAGCCATCTCTGTAGGTCCAGCATCTGATTTGGAGTTTACAATGGAATGGTAGCCAATGAAAATATACCATCCTAGAACTGCCATGGGAGGTTGGATCCAACCTTGGACCCATCCAAATGCATCCCAACAGCCAATTCTCTGGAGGACAGCCTAATCATCCTTGTAAACAAGACTATTTCTTTTCCCACACCCTTGGAAAACTGGACCCAGCAAACCCTTTGCTGTTGCAGTGTCTCCATCCATGTGCTATGAGAATAGATAATTGTACTTTTGCCGAGATCTCTGGCTGTCCAGTGTATAACCTCTTCCTATACATTTGCATTCAGTATCGAGTATCATCGGTTGTGCTTACACTCAAGAAAGATTAGTATTAACATTGTGTCAGGGGATGTATCCATCTTAATCGTAAATGCCAAGAACAAACCTTCTTTGGAGCCCAGATGTATGACTTGCGTTAAATATTTATACAACAGTTGGAATGTTTACTCTTAATTCTGGAGCTAGGTATTTACTTGCATAATTGCATACTCCTCCCCATCTCCAACCCCATTCAGTGTACTCCTGATGTTTCCTCTCTAAAATATAAGTGACAGAGAGGAGATGATGGGAACATCTGGCTACTGTTATAGAGTTACTAATATTGGTGGGAGTTTACCGTGAGCTAGTAGAGTAATTAGGAAATGCTCTAGGTATGTTACCAGGATCATTGAATGAGTAGGGGCCTCAGAATAAAGAAACCTAGGTTCTATCCCTACCTCTGCTACAAATTAGCTGTGTGACCTTCTCTGGGCCTCAGTTTCCTCAATTATAAGATAAAGTTATGAATTACAATTTTTAAACTTCTTTCAGCGCTGAATTTTCATGGAAGCATTCTCCAAGCCATTTTGAAACTCCTATCCACTACAGTTATAATATTTTAACTCTCTGGAGAAGTATCATCAAATATAACTTTCAATAATGATGGAAATGTTCTATATCTGTGATATCGGCAATGTGGCCTCTAGCCACATGTAACTATGAGCACTTGACATATGGCTTATGTGGCTGAGAAATTGAATTTTAAATTTTATTTTATTAACTTAAATGTAACAGCCACATGTGATTAGTGGCTACCATATAAGACAGTAAAATTCTAGATGATTAGCAATGGTACTGGCTATATCCACTTCCATGATTTACAATGTGAGGCTTCTAACTAATATGATCCAGTTGTCTAAATGGCATTATTTATATATGGGATGGTAAATCCATGGCATGAAATCTATTATTCCCAACCTGTTCTTTTGTCTTTCTTTTTTGCTGAGCTTGGACCTAGCCTCAGAATTCTCCACACAGTGTTCTAGACAAACAGTATCAAACAATTAAGGCAACTAACTGAAAATGTTTAAGATGAAACTTATTTCCCCTCTCTAATTTTTGCCATATGACCATGATCAATTTGTAAGAAACAAAAACATAGTAAATACATATATCTCTAGAGCTGAAAGGAACCCTAAAAATCACTGAATCTTATTTTTTATTTAATAAATCTTTATTGTTTAGATTATTACAATTGTTTATCCCTTTTCCTCCATAGCTCCCCTCCACCTGGTTCCCACCCCACCCCTCCCCTTACCTCCCCCTCCACTGTCCTCATCCATAGGTGTACTATTTTTGTCCAGTCTCTTCCTGTACCCTCCACACCCCTTTCCCCCTGAGAATTATCAGTCCACTTCCATTCTATGCCCCTGATTCTATTATATTCACCAGTTTATTCTGTTCCTCAGATTTTTAATTCACTTGATTTTTAAATTCACTTGTTGATAGATATGTATTTGTTGTTCATAATTTTTATCTTTACTTTTTTCTTCTTCTTCCTCTTCTTAAAGAATAATTTTCAGCATTTCATATAATACTGGTTTGGTGGTGATGAACTCTTTTAGCTTTTTCTTATCTGTAAAGCTCTTTATCTGACCTTCAATTCTGAATGATAGCTTTGCTGGTTAGAGTAATCTTGTTTGTAGGTTCTTGCTATTCATCACTATGAATATTTCTTGCCATTCCCATCTGGCCTGCATAGTTTCTGTTGAGAAATCAGCTGACATTTGTATGCATATTCCCTTGTAGGTAATTAACTCTTTTTAACTTGCTGCTTTTAATGTTATCTCTTTGTCTTTTGCTCTTGAAATTTTAATTGTGATGTGTCTTGGTGTAGTCCTCTTTGGATTCCTTTTTTTGGGATTCTCTGAGCTTCCTGGACTTGTAAATCTATTACTTTCACCAGGTGGGGGAAGTTTTCAGTCATTATTTCTTTAAGTAGGTTTTTAGTATCTTGCTCTCTCTCTTCTTCTGGCACCCCCATAATTCTGATGTTGGTTTGCTTGATGTTGTCCTAGAGGCTTCTTACACTATCTTCAAATTTTTGGATTTATATTTCTTTTTGCTTTCCCAGTTGAGTGTTCTTTGTATTTCAAATATTTGACTTGATTCTTGCAGTCCTCTAGTCTGCTGTTGGGTCTCTATATAACATTTTTTATTTCAGTCAATGTATGTTTAATTTCTAATTGGTCCTTTTCCACATCCTCAAGGGTCTCATTAAATTTACTGGCCTTTTCTATTAAAAACTGGCCTTTTCTATTGAAAAACCTTATAACCGCGGTTTTGAACTCTATATCCAGTCATTTGTTTTCCTCCATTTCCTTCATTTGTGATCTGTTTCTTTGTCTCCACATTTTCACTGCTTCCCTGAGTTGGTAGGGTGGCTTTGTGTGCTAGGTGTCCTATATGACCCAATGGATTGGCCTCCCAATTTCCTGAGGTGGACACTCTTTGTGCACCCCTTTGTGGACTGCGTGTATAGCCTTGTTGTAGTAAAGTCTTGATTGTTGTTCTTGTCATTAGAAGGAATTGACTTCCAGGCCAATTGGCTGTGAGGACCCACTGTGTCTATACTGGAAGAACTGCTGTGCTTGAGACACGCTTATGGGCAGGACTTGTTTCAGTGGGGCTTTGGTGCTCACTGAGTCTGCCTCTTGAATGTGTCCCTTACGGATGTGAGTAGTTGAAATATGATGTCATCTTACACTAACCACTATATACACTAGTTTCTGAATCTCCAATGGGATGCAGGTCAACTACAGTCTGAGGTCACCCATCAGGAGCTAAGCAAGAACTATAGTTTTCTCCTCTTTGCTTGGGGTTTGGAGGTTTTAGAGCTGTCTGACCAAAGCTGCAGTTTGTTAGGTTAAGCTGCGATATGGCAGGCCATTTATATGCAAAAGCTATCGCATGGAACTTGGGTGAGTTTGTAGATTGTGCGGGGCAGGGTCTCAGGGAGTCACTAGGCTAGGGTGTGGCAAACAACGATGGCTGCCAGTCAGCCTTCTCTGCATTGCTGCATTTCCAAGTCCATGCATCCCATGCCCCAACACAGTAAACAATGATTTCTGGGTGCACCTCTGCAAGAAAGTCATCCTCACTTTCTGACCTGATAGCAGACAGTCCAGCTTCTCCCCATAAGAGTTTGGGTCCCTAGCGTCTCCCCAGAAACTGGAGTTCAGAGTAATCGGGAGCTTGTCTCTCTTTGGGTTGAAAAAGCAGCATACCTAGAAGCCCACTGCCAGCCGGATTCACATGCCTCTGTACCTCAGCTTTTCAGCACTTGTGCACATCTCAATGCTTTTTTCTCTTTCCTTCTAGTTGTAGAACTTCCACTCAGCCAGCTTTCCTGTGGTTCTGGGTGATAGACATTTTGTCTTTTAGTTATAGTTTTGAAATTGTTGTGTGAGGCAGAAGTTTAGGTGTTTACCTATGCTGCCATCTTGGTTTTTTCCCACTGAATCTTATTTTATAGATGAAAATACTGAGGCTTAAATAAAGGGGGCTGGAGTTGTACAAGGTTACAGTCAGTTGGTGGCAAAAATGGGACTCAATTCCAGGCTCCAGACTCAGCAAGACACTGCCTCCAACCCGCCATGTGCTAAGTGTACCTTGGATATTTGATGCAGGATTATCATCACTCTTGAGTTTACTGGAAATGTTTTTTATTTGCCTGCATTGGCCTGGCTATTATTAAGCAGGGTTAATCTATTGGTGTGTGGGATAGCCATATCCAAACAGGTTATTTGGTATATTTTCCAATAATTGGACTTGCATGTATTCCATATATCTGTGTCCAGTCCCACCTGATTGAAAGGAAGAAATAGTAGTCCATTAATTGAAATAACCAATCCTATCTTAGCAGGATGTTCTAGAGTGTGTAGTAGTACTGATTAACAAATATGACCTTTATTGTTACCACTAGCAAATTGCCTTTGTTAGTGTATTGCTCTCCACCTAATAATTTTCTCTTCTTATTTATGGTCATTGCCTTCAATAGAAGTTGTTCCTATGTCAAAACTGTGTTTATTAAGTCTAGTAACATTAATATTATTGTCAGAAAGTATCTAAGACTTGAACCCTCACTGTTTCAGTATAGATAAGAAAAGTCTACTATTCTAATCAAAAGCAACAGCAGGAACATTATAGTCTTGGTCATCAGTTCTTGAGATTGTCTTTATGATCTAAATGATTCTTTAGAATGGCATTTAAATGATTCACAAAATGAGAACCATTATTATTATTTATTAAATAGTATAATTACTCTAAATGAACAATCAAGAGAAAGGTCTGGTTCTGGTTAATGGTATTATCATTTGACTGCCAATTACATCTATTTCTGAATAATATTCAGTTCCTTTATTTAGAAATGTGTTTATATTCTGAAGTTCCCCCTGTTGTTGAAAATTCCCACTAAGCAGCAAGTTAAACTAAGGAGTAGTTTCACCTTCCTTTTTAAACTTTTTGTTGTGTCTCAAAAATCCCTTCTTTACAATTGATTCCTTCTAATTTTTATAGGTAAATTAAATATCAATGTGTCTGAAGATGCTCAGCTCTTATTAAGGCATGAGTAAGAGGGGCCTGAAATCCCAATTTTCATAGGAAGATGCACCTTCAGTTAGTGACTTATACATTTGCAAGATTGGCTTGGTTCCTGCCATACCCTGGGATCTTAGTAAAAGTGGGTCAGACAACCAGGGACTTTGACAGAGAAGAGAGTCTGAGTGTCCTCCAAGCAGGGAAAGGTGTAAAAGGTAAAGTTGTAACAGTTTGAGTTTTTTCTATGTAATCTCAGCTCTTTTTTTTCAGTGAGATCCCACAGTTCATCCCTAATGCAATCTATTTCAACTGTTTTATAGATCATCTCCTATAAGATGCTGGGTCCCAAGTTATTGCTTCTCTAAGGGATATTTACCTCCTCCAAAAAGTTTATGTAGTATGTGTACACTTTTTAAAAAGGAAAATCTGACTGCCAAGACTGGCCCCTTCAACTTCTGACAAATCATTTTTCTTTCTCGATCTTGCTGTCACAGCCATACTCATTTTCCCTTGAAATCAGAAATCTAAATATTTAAGAGTAAAGATAGCTCATCGCACACTAGGATCCACCACCATTTCATTCATATAATTTATTCTTTCCTTTGGAATCCACATAAAAGAACAAAGCTAGTAAAAAGATGAGCCTTACAAATGCTAATTCATTAATGCCTGCCATTTGTCTTTGCATTTCTGAGGAAATCTGAATGAATCAGATCTCCTATTGTAAAGGTCCAGGATTAACACTATCAGAATCTCCATTCTATTCTCATGTACCTCCTTCCATGCATATTACTCTTAATCTCAAATCCAAACCTGAGATAATTTCAGAATCCACATCTTCATTCATACAGAAAATCATGATTGGGAATTACCCTCTATAAAGCAGACTCCAAGACAGCATTATATGTAAGAGATTAATTGAATTATGTGACTGTAAAGAAAAAAGGGAAGGGGGCCAAGCAAAATAGGGGCTGTCAGATCACAGTGCAGTTTCAACTTTTGTAAAGAAGAGAGGGATTACTGGTCAAATGGGAGTTCCATTTTCAGACCCAGTAATCCCACTCCTAGGATTATATCCCAAGAAACTAGAAACACCAATCAGAAAGGATATATGCACCCCTATGTTCATAGCAGCACAATCTACAATAGCTAGAATTTGGAAATAGCTTAGGTGCCCATCAGCAGATGATTGGATAAAAATATTTTGGTACATCTGCACAATGGAATACTATGCTGCCATAAAAAAGAAGGAATTCTCATCATTTGCAGCAACCTGGATGGAACTGGAGAACATCATGCTGAGTGAAATAACCTAGTCAATGAAAGAGAAACACCACATGACCTCACTCATTTATGGATAATAAAGAACATTATAAACTTATGAACCAAAAGATAGATATAGAGACAGTAAAGCAACAAGCAGACTGTCAAATTACAGAGGGGAGGGTAGGAAGATCTGGGGGAGATAATAGATCAACCGAAGGACTTGTATACATGCATATAAGTACAACCAATGGACACAAAACTCTGGGGAAGGAGAGTATGCATGGGAGGGGGGGCAATGGTAAGATATGTACACAGATAATAATTTAATAAAAAAATAAATAAAGGGGAAGATACCAAAAAGATATTGAACTGAAACATCCTAAAAAGAGAGAGAGAGAGAGAGAGAGAGAGAGAGAGAGAGAGAGAGAGAGAGAGAGAGAGAGGAGGAGGAAAGAGGGTTAGATAAGTAGAGTCTCAGATTGCAGCACATTTCTAAGAAAGTTTTGATCAAACCAAGTAGGAAGGCCTCAAGCCAAAGTCAACCATCAGAAGAGACCCTCAGGAATGAGCCACACTCAGTCACTGGCTAGGAACTGCCCTTTGGAATTGTGGCCTCAGCTCAAATACTGTAATGGGTTCGGAGGGTCAATAGCTATGGCTCTCGCTCAGATATACTCCCCAAAGCAAGAGATCAGAGTTGCACATTTTCTTTCCTTTTTAACTTTATTGCTCAAAGTATTACAAATGTCCCCCATCTCCCATCATTGGCTACCTACACCCCATTCCTGCCCCTTCCCCAGGCCTTCCGCACACTAATGTTTGTCCATTGGCTATGCATATATGAGTTGCATATTTTTATGGTTGCCACAATATCCTAATAAACACTGGGCTTGATTCATTGGAAAATCTTCATCCCCAGCTGCTACTCTGACCTAAACATTTTAAGTAAATATTATTTCACTCATATCAATGGTGTGGCTCACAGCAGTTTGAACCAATCACCTCTTCCTTCAAAACATAGTTCGTAGCTCTCAACCATCACTAAAAGCTATTAATCATTTTTTTTATTATATGGGGGAAAGTTCAAGGTATCAGCTTCTTTTTGCCTGGGTCCATTTCTTTTTATTCCAGTCCTCTGAGAGATATCTATCCTCATTTTTCTTTGTGACCCCAAGCTACTCTGCTTTCTTTCTATTCCATTCTGTTCCTATAATCTTTCATTAAACTGGCTCCCTTTTCTCTTCAGTCTTACATAAACCATCATTCTACCTCAATTTTCCATCCAAATCACTTTTCCATCAATCCACACTTGTTTCATTATCTCAATGTAGTGCATTGCAGTTTAGTGCACACTGATAAAGATTTAATCTCCAACATTTACAGGGAACTCATACTACTTAAAAAAAGGAAGATAAATGATCCAATCTTCCTTACCCCAGAATCACATATAGGGCTTATTAAAACATAGATTATTTGGCTCCTCTCCCTTGATCTTCGGGGGTAAGAAATTGATAATTTGACTTTAGAACAAACTCCCAAATAATTGTGATGCTACTCATTCAGGATCCACACTTTTTGAAACACCGGCTGTAGCAGTTAAACAGTGTAGTTCCTTGGATCAAATCTGCTCAAGTTCAAATTCTGGTTCTGACTCTTAAATTGTATGACATTTGGCAAGTTTTTAGTCCCTCTATATTTCAGTTTCCTCACTGTAAAATACAGATATAATAGTGTCTACTTCATAACGTTGTAGTGAAGAGTACATGATTTTATTTATATAGTTCTTAGAAAACTGCCACATGGCTGGCACATAATAAATGTTGTAAAGTGTTAGTTGTTATTGTTTAATGGACTCAGAATACTAGAGTCAGTAGGAGTAATTTAGCACATTCTTCACCAAATCCAAGTGAAAATTCACAAAACACCTTCACTATTGCTATATGGAGTACTCATTATTTTACTAAATGCTTTTCTTTAAGTTTGTGATTTTTACCAAGCTAAACTTTTTTAATGAAACTGGGAGTGGAAAATCAGTATTTTCCAAATGTAAGATAGAATGTATATAAAACTATTATAATTTAAAAAAATTATCCATGCATCACCTCAAAACAGGTTTTGGGTATCTGTCCTTGAAAGAAGGAAGACTTTGGAATCCACAGGCAGAGAAATCTCAGACATATGCCAAAGCAATTTCTTCACCGATACTGCATCTAGGGCAATGGAAACTAAAGAGAAAAACAAATGGGACTACATCAAAATAAAAAGCTTTTGCACAGAAAAAGAAACTATCAACAAAACAACAAGAAAGCCCACTGTAAGGGAGAACATATTTGCAAATGTTATCACTGATAAAGATTTAATCTCCAACATTTACAGGGAACTCATACTACTTAAAAAAAGGAAGATAAATGATCCAATAAAAATGGGTAATGGACATAAAGAGGTACTTTTTGAAAGAAGACAGAAGGAAGGCCAAGAGACATATGAAAACATGTTCAAAGTCACTAATTATCTGAGAGATGTAAATCAAAATGACAATGCAGTACCATCTCACACTTGTCAGAATGGCTATCATAAACAAATCAACAAAGGACAAGTGCTTAGGAGGATGCAGGATGCAGAGAAAAAAGAACCCTCATGCACTCCTAGTGGGAATGCAGACTGGTGCAGCCACTGTGGAAACAGTATGGAATTTCCTCAAAAAACTAAAAATGGGAGTTCCATTTGACCCAGTTATCCCACTTCTAGGAATATATCCCAAGAAACTAGAAACACCAATCAGAAAGGATATATGCACCCCTATGTTCATAGCACAATTCACCATAGCTAAGATTTGGAAACAGCCTAAATGCCCATCAGCAGATGAGTGGATTAGAAAACTATGGTATATCTACACAATGAAATACTACACTGCTATAAAAAAGAAGGAATTCTTACCATTTGCAGCAGCATGGATAGACCTGGAGAGCATTATGTTAAGTGAAATAAGTCAGGCAATGAAAGAGAGATACTACATGATCTCACTCATTTATGGGAAATAAAAAACATTATAACCTGATAAACAAAAAGATTGATACAGAGGCAATAAAGCACCTGTCAAATCACAGTGGGAAGGCTGGGGAGTGTTGGGGAGGGGGAAAAAGAGATCAACCAAAGTACATGTGTGCATGCATATAAGCTCAAGCAATGGACACAAGACACTGGTTGGGGGGCGATGAGGGCATGTGACAGAGGGTAGGGGAGGCTGGGGGAAGGTCTCTGGGGGGAAAAGGAGTTATATGTACTACTATATGTAATACTTTAAATATTAAAATAATTTTTTAAAAAAAGAAATAGGGCTGAATTCACTAATAAGCCTTCTTTTTTAAATATTGAAATTGAGATTCAAAGAAATCTCACTTCGAAGAGGTACTCACTTGTGATCACAGAAAGTTGATGGTATAACTAAGAGTAAGTTTTCTACCTCACTGGTAGAAGTCTTCCAGCAATCACTGGTTAAGATACTTTACTTACTGCTTCTTGGAAGAAATATCCCACTACCTCCTCCTTCTGTCTTATGATGACTTTATAGCAACTTTATCTCTAATACTGAAGACACTTAATTTCCTATGAAGGTTTTGTCATTTAATTTAATTTTATAGGCTTTTTGATGGCATCTGTCAGTATGTTATTAGGGTTTGGGCCATGATTCATTGTTGTCTGAACAGCTTAGAACTGAAAGAGAGGGAGAATCCAAGATGGCTGCTTGGGTAGGCAACTAGCCGCAGCCGCACACAACAATTTTAATAAAATACAACTAAAATATAAAATGGACATTACCCAGAACTACAGGAAAGTCGACTGACTGGAAATCCTACAACAAGAAGCAAGGAGAAAACCAGAAGGAGGCGCGGAGGAGCTGTAAAAGCCTAAGGTACGGAGACGCGGCGCGGAGAGGACGGAGCCGGAGAGGAGGGAGGCCGAGTGCCTGGTGGGCGTTCCCTAGCGGAAAGGAGATAAACACTCCGACTGTGCTGGGCCCCCAACTGCTCTGAACCCCAGTTCTGGGCCAGACCCCGGGGACCCAGGCTCAGCCATAGGGAGCTGGGCTGTAAGTCGGAACCCCGGGGTAGCGGAGAAAGGAGGTCCCGGAGGCGCGCACCCTGCCCCCAGAGAAGGGACGGTCGGCTGTGCCGCGGGATTGCCCTGACGGGAAGGAGACTGGGGCTCCAGACTGCTGTGAACGCCACCTCCAACTCCACTTCCAACTGAACTGAACCCCAATACCGGGCTCATTGGGGGAGAGCATAGACTGTTTGGCAGCAGGCGAAAATCGAGGGCACCTTTCTCTCAGAGGCGCCGGCAGCGAGCACTGAAGGACCCGCATAGGGCGGGGCTGACGGAAGCCAAAGCTGCAGGCGCCACCCTGAAACCCCGTCCCATCTGTAACTGCGAAATGCGACAACAAAATAGATCACAAACGAAAGAAATGGAGGACAAAAAGCGTCTGGATATAGAGTTCAAATCTACGCTTATAAGGTTTTTCAAGAATTTCCTAGAAAAGATGGATAAGGCCTATGAGGATATGAAAAGAGATCAACTAGAATTAATAAAGAGCCAACAAGAAATGATAAGGGATCAACAAGAAATAAAGAATACATTGTCTGAAATAAAAAATATTCTACAGAGTCCTAAAAATAGAAGGGAAGATCCCAAGAATCAAGTCAAAGATTTGGAACATAAAGAGCCAGAAGACACTCCTCCACAGAAGCTAGAAGGCAAGAGAATCCAGAAAATTGAAGATAATGTAAGAAACCTCTGGGACAACTTCAAGCGAACCAACATCAGAATTATGGGGGTTCCAGAAGATGAGAGAGAGCAAGATATCGAAAACATACTGAAAGAAATAGTGACAGAAAACTTCCCCCACCTGGGGAAAGAATTAGACTTACAAGTCCAGGAAGCGCACAGAACTCCAAACAAAAGGAATCCAAAGAGGACCACACCGAGACACATCATTATTAAAATTCCAAGAGCAAAAGATAAAGAGAGAATATTAAAAGAAGCAAGAGCAAAGAAGGTAGTAACTTATAAAGGAGCACCTATACGATTGTCAGCTGACTTCTCAACAGAAACCATGCAGGCCAGAAGGGAATGGCAAGAAATATTCAAGGTGATGAATAGCAAGAACCTACAGCCAAAAATAAGCTACCCAGCAAAGCTATCACTCAGAATCAAAGGCCAGATAAAGAGCTTCACTAATAAAAAAAAGCTAAAGGAGTTCATCACCACCAAACCAGAATTATATGAATTGCTGAAGGGGGTTCTTTCAGAAGAGAAAGTAAACAAAGATAAAAATTATGAACAACAAATACGTAATTATCAACAAGTGAATCTAAAAACCAAGGAAATTAAAAAAATCTGATGAACAATATTAACTGTTGAATATAATAGAATCAGAGGTATGGAAGGGGAGTGAACTGACGATTCTTGGGGAAAAGGGGAGAGGGGGGCGTGGGAAGAGACTGAACATAAACTGTGCACCTATGGATGAGGACAATGGGGAGAGGGGAAAGGGCAGAGGGTGGGGTGGGAACCTGGTGGAGGAGAGCAATGGGGGGGGGGAAGGAACATTTGTAATAATATGAAAAATAAAAACTTATAAAAAAAAAAAAAAAGAACTGAAAGAGAGGCTGAATGTGCTAGCTGCCAGATAATTAAGAGAAAATGTAAAAAATGAATATATGAAAACCTCAATCAATAAAGAAATTAAAAATAATAATAATAAATGAAAAAAATGAATGTGGGCAAGAAAAAGAGTCAGGGCTTGTTAGCAGGATGAGGTTGGAAGAGCAGTGTGACAAGGGAGAACTGAAAAACAGATTCCAATACATGCAAAACTTTGATCTTAATAAAGTTAAGGGAAAGAAGGTAGAAGGGCATGGCAAATAAAAGAGCTTCTGAATTCTGTATTGTTTGTGGTAGGCTGTGGTCAAGCAAAGAAGTATATTTTGTAACCAATTATGTTTATTGAACCAACAATCATTTTTTAATGCCTAAAAGCATCCTGGCCCTCATTTTGAGAAATGCTGCTCTAAATTTTAGCATCACTCAAATGTGGAGCACTAACACAGACTTTTCTAGGTAACACAGACCCTCTCTTTGGTCCAATTCAAATAGCAGGCCATTAGAGCAGAACATTGCAGACAGTTGTCTTCAGTAAGTAGTCCTTCCCCTCCATTCTGGGGTGCCCTTCCTTTTTCTTTTTTTCCCTGTGAGACTGAGAAAGGCTTGAGCAATCAGCAAAACCAAGACTAGGGGTTTTTTGTAAGTGTGCTCTCAAGAGGGATAGAGCCTTCTTAAGGCTTTCTACTTTCAGAAAACTTTCCTGTCAGATCTAAGGAAGAGTTTATATAAAACTTGGTTAGGGTTTGTTTTTTCCCTGAAGCACCATTTTCCATTGTTGCTTTTTAATCTCTGGAGTTAAGAAGTTCAGGATTTGTCCAGATAAGATAAAGTAAACAAAATTCTTTACGTTACTGGTGCTTTCTTCAAGCTTAATTTTCCCTTGCCCTCCCGTTTTTCCTCCCCAGTTTCTCTGATTCTGTCATATACCACCCTTTGACCCCTCTTCCATTCTGCACAGTCTCCCACGATAAACAGAACTAATAGATGTAGGTATACTTAGAGTCCCCACTGGTGTTACCACAACCATTGATACAAGATTTAGAGAAGTTTGTGAGTTGTATTAAGTGGCCATTCTAGCCTCAAATCAATGTGAATTTATCATGTACAATTGGATGATTTTCCTTTTTTTCTTTCCTAGACAAGAACCAATTTTTCGCCTTGCATGTTAGCATATCAATGTGTCACATTCTTTGGGATTTGGAGTGTGTTAACTTAACTCAAACTATAGGAGTCCCCTGATGTCTAGAAGTGCTTTTGTTGAAGCTTTATTGCAGTTACCTTAGGGAAGTAGGCTAGAGCGAAAATCATTTCCTTTAAATTAAGTGAGCCCATAGGATTACAGATATTCCACTGAAATGCTCAGTAAAATATTGATAGGCCAGAACCTTTACTTGGATATTTGTGATTTTTCTTTTGTTAGGAAGAATCATATATTACAGGAAAATTATCTGAGAAGTCAGTGATATAGCCCAGGAGAGAGTGGGGAGGCCTCCAGGTAGCATCCTGGGATCCCTACTAATTTAGTCAATGTTCTACACCTCCAACAACTACAGTCTCAGGACATGGAAAATTATCTCCTGGAAAAAAGACTCAGTGGCCCATCTAGTCCAAAGAAATATTTTCTGTCATCTCCACGTGACCCTGTCTTGTGAGGTAGAATATTTGCCTCTGACAATTTAGGAAAATTTGCATCACTATGTTATTATCTTGAAAATGTGTTAAATATTTAGCCGGGACCGGTTTGGCTCAATGGATAGAGCGTCGGCTTGGGGACTGAAGGGTCCCGGGTTCGATTCCGGTCAAGAGCATGTACCTTGGTTGCGGGCATATCCCCAGTAGGGGGTGTGCAAGAGGCAGCTGATCGATGACTCTCTCTCATCGATGTTTCTAACTCTCTATCTCTCTCCCTTCCTCTCTGTACAAAATCAATAAAATATATTTTTTTAAAAAGAAAATGTATTAAATATTTAAATTTTCTACACTGTGTTTGTTTTGCCTCTATAATAAAAAAATATCATATTTTCTAATAAATTAATGAGTTCCCTGAAAGACTAGGCCCATAGGAGCCCACAAATCCTATAACAAAATTCCCATGCACTAAAGACGGAGTATCTTCTCTAGCTTGTGAAAAAATTGGTGGTTCTAGTTCTACTCTAGTCTGCCCTGGACTCCACAGAGCTGGGTACAACCTCTTTTTCTTACTTGGTTCCTGCACTTCTCTCTCTCTCTCTCTCTCTCTCTCTCTCTCTCTCTCTCCTTACCCAAGGATTTTTTTCATTGATTTTTTTTTGAAAGAGTGGAAGGGAGAGAGAGAGACATAGAGAGAAGAGAGAAAGACACATCCATTGGTTGCTTCCCAGCCAGGGATCAAGCCTGCAATCAAGGCATGTGCCCTTGACTTGACTGGAATGGAACCCAGGGCCCTTCTGCAGGTTAACATTCTATCCACTGAGCCAAACAGGCTAGGGCAGCTTCTGCACTTTTCCACACAAATTATTCGGTGGTCTCAGTACCTATGATAAAGTCCAAATTCTCATTTCTACATATATTTCTTGACTATCTGGCTAGGTTCTTGGGATTACAAAGATGAGTAAGCTATAATCTCTGTCCTCAAGAACATGAATACCCAGTAACAGATGGAAACCAAGATATTAACTATCACAATTCAAAGAGGTAAATGTTATTATAGAGGTATAAACATAATACAATATGAGCACTTTTCTTATTTAACAGAGTGAAATAGCTTTAAGGATGATTATTTCCTTTGCTGATGACAACTTTGTTATTATGTGTTAAGATCAGATTTATCTGAACTAAAAATAAATGAGAAAGATAATTAGCTCATTGCTGTGCATTATAGGTATATACACTGGCCAGCATAAAACTTCTTGCAAAATGTTTTGGCATTAGCATTCAATTTATTTACTATATAACATAACATTGCCTTTGTATATCTATCTCTCCTATATTATAAGCTATATGAGAGCAGGGACTTTTGTCTGTTTTGTTCACTGTGTATCTGCACAGTCTAGAACCAAGCCAGTAAAGGTGTAATAAATGTTTGTTGAACAGATGAGCAAAACAAATATAAATAATTAAAAATTATTATAAGTGTCATGAAAGAAAAATAATACATATAGTTAGAAATAATAACAAAGAGATCTATTGTAGGTCATGGCATCAGTATAGGTCTCTCTGAGGAAAAGATATCTGAGCAGAGACATCAGGGGTTAACCAAGACAAGAGTATTGTCCTTCAGACAATATACAGCTCACATTTTGCATACAAAAGCCCCTGGAAATATAAACATGTCTGATTTTTAAGTGACTCACATACGTAGGCTACTCAATTGACATGTTAAGGAATGGGTTTGAAGTGGCTATTTGGTTTTTTTCTTGTTTAAAAGATTGTCTCAGTTTCCCAGATCTACCTAAATATTTGATTTTAAATCCAAGGAAACAGAATTCAGATGCTTTTCTCCTCGCTTCCCCATGTGGGATTCTGGGTAGACTTATCTCTGTGCATTTGGCCTCTTGAAAATTCCTCTATGACCCCTTTGCAGCTGGCAACACAGCTCAGGATGCTCTTCTTCCTTGGATTGCCTGGCAAGAGATGGTTTGCAATCTGGAGCCATAAAAACAGTCTGTCAACCACTGAATAGTTCAGCCTGGGCCCCAGACAATGAGAATTGGGCAATAGCCAATTCCTTGTCTGCAATTTGCTGATTATCACACCCTGAGGTGTGGAATTGTACAGCCAGAACCACTTTGCTCTGCCTCTCATCAAGGCAAAATGAACACAGATCCCGACAAGTCAAATCTTCCCCAGACCTCAGAGGTTGTTGTACAAAAGACCAGGCTTAATCTCTAGCCAAGTGTATAATTCATGTATCTGCATGGTCATGAATTATGGGCTCTCAGGGCAGGAAGCATGGGGCATTGTGATGGGTTCTAATGGGCCTTGGAATGACTTAAGCCCTGATTATATTGTCCTCCTACAAAGAATAAGCAGACTGGAAGGGGAGCCTATAGATACAAAGGAATGGAGCTTTAGGAAGAAGTTGACAGCCTTGTCATCAATGCACATGAACTTCTCTACATCATGTAATTGATGACAAGAGGGATGGAATTAATTATTTCATAGACTCTAGCCTAGATAAATAGAGATGGACAACGAGTTCATCTCAGGATGCTTGTCCAATGAGCATCACCACTTTGTTATGGAGGGAAATTTTAAACACTAAGAGTCCTGGGACATTTTTGTTGTTGCTTTTTACTTGATCCCTTCTCAGGGAGTTTTCGGGGGTCTTAATTTTTACCTCCCAGCTGTCAGAACTCATTTACCAGCACCCAAAAGACTGGGTAAAAGGTAAAGCTCTATAGAAATTTTTTGGAATATTTAAGGTTTCCTGGTTTAGCCAGCTGGCTTTCTCACTGATCCTCCAGACTTCCTACTGAACAGAGATTGGAATGGAATGCCATTCTGTGTTCCTGGAGTTTCATTTGAAGTTTCACAGCCTGAGGGAGGTTGTTCTCTTTGCTACAAATATATCCTCAAATTCAGAGTTATAACAATTTTGAAGTATTTCAAGCTCCCTTTTATGTCACTGCAACCAAAATATAACTGCTATGGAAGGCATTTTAATGACAGATTATGTATTACATATACACTGCAGGCTCCAAAAAAGGAGGAGGCAGAGTGTCATGGAAGACAAATAGCACTGCAGAGGAATGCAGAGAACAGGGTTGTAGTGACTACTATGATCTCAAACTGGCACTTGACCTCATTGTATAGTGAAAAACCCTGATGCCTCATTTTTCCTTTTCATCCTATTCATTTTTGGATTGTGATATGAATGACATAAAGAAATCCAAAATCCAGATCTCCCCAGCCAAACCTGTTATTGTCTACACTTACAATCATTCATCAGTCCATTGAAGGTTTTTGTTTCAGTCATTAATATGTAGGAATGGGGTCAGGCATTGAATGCATTATCAGTAATTAATACATTACTCTTCAAATAAATTTATCAAGTTAATCTCAACAGAAAAGTGGGATCCCTAGGAAAATGGACTGGAAGTGCAAATATTTCTAGGTGACTGGACAGAATTTGTTGTTGTTGTTGTTGTTGTTTGGGCTTTTTACCGTTTGACACCTGATTTCTAGATCATATGCAGAACTAAGTTTTGTTGCTTGTAGCTCAGAATTTTAACAGATATAAATGGATCTCATCCAATCCTTACAAGAACCCAGACAAGTAAGTGCTATTATATTAACTTTGAACTGAAGATAAAATGGAGATGTAGATAGGTTATCTGACCCAAGATTATACAGATAGTAGGTGCTAGTGAAGCAGCTGAAATTTCAACCCAGATCTACCTGACTCTATTATACTTTAAAGAAATTAAGAAAATGGAGATGGAAGTGAGTGGTCCCAGAATTCTTTTGATATAAAAAGGGAAAAAATATTCCCCCCACTTGTTTAGAGGCACTAAAGTGATTAATGCCATTGAAACAGATAAGAAAAAGGAATAGAACCCTAACCAGTTTGGCTCAGAGAATAGAGAATCAGACTGTGGACTAAAGTGTTCCAGGCTTGATTCCAGTCAAGGGCATGTACCTTGGTTTTGGGCACATCCCCAGTAAGGAGTGTGCATGAGGCAGCTGAATCGATGTTTCTCTCTCATCAATGTTTCTTTTTTTAAATTTAATTTTATTGTTTAAAGTATTACATATAGTAGTACATATATCTCCTTTCCCCCCCAATTGACCTTCCCCCAGCCTCCCCTACCCCTTGTTGCATGTCCTCATCCCACCACCGCAGTGTCTTGTGTTCATTGGTTGTGCTCATATGCATGCATACAAGTCCTTCGGTTCATTTCTTTGCCCCTCTGCCAAATACTCCCCAGCCTTCTCACTGTAATTTGACAGTCTGTTTGGTGTTTTACTGCCTCTGTCTCTATCTTTTTGTTCATTAGGTTATAATGTTCTTTATTTTCCATAAATGAGTGAGATCATGTGGTACCTCTCTTTCATTGCCTGATTTATTTCACTTAGCATAACGCTCTCCAGTTCCATCCATGCTTCTGTAAATAAGAAGAAATCCATCTTTTTAAATAGCAGTGCAGTATTACATTGTATAGATGTACCATCTGCTGATGGGCATTTAGGCTGTTCCCAAATCTTAGCTATGGTGAATTATGCTGCTATAAACATAGGGGTGCATATATCCTTTGATTGGTATTTCTAGTTTCTTGGGATATATTCCTAGAAGTGGGATTACTGGGTCAAATGGGAGTTCCATTTTCAGTTTTTTGAGGAGACTCCATACTGTTTCCACAGTGGCTTCATCAGTCTGCATTCCCACCAGCAGTGCACAAGGGTTCTTTTCTCTTCATATCCTCACCAGCACTTGTTGTTTGTTGATTTGTTGATTTGTTGATGATAGCCATTCTGACAGGTGTGAGATGGTACCTCATTGTTATTTTGATTTACATCTCTCAGATAATTAGTGACTTTGAACATGTTTTCATATGTCTCTTGGCCTTCCTTCTGTCTTCTTTCAAAAAGTACCTATATGTCCATTGCCCACTTTTTTGTTGGGTCATTTGTCTTCCTTTTATTAAGTAGTATGAGTTCCCTGTAAATGTTGGAGATTAAATCTTTAACAGTGATAACATTTGCAAATATGTTCTTCCTTACAGTGGGCTTTCTTGTTGTTTTGTTGATAGTTTCTTTTTCTGTGCAAAAGCTTTTTATTTTGATGTAGTCCCATTTGTTTATTTTCTCTTTAGTTTCCATTGCCCTAGGAGCTGTATCAGTGAAGAAATTGCTTCTGCATATGTCTGAGATTTTGCTGCCCATGGATTACTCTAGTATTTTTATGGTCTCATGTCTTATGTTTAAGTCCTTTATCCATTTGAGTTTATTTTTATGTATGGTGTAAGTTGGTGGTCTAGGTTCATTCTTTTGCATGTCTATGTCCCATTTTCCCAACATCATATATTGAAGAGATTGTATTGACTCCATTGTATGTTCATGCCTCCTTTGTCAAATATTAACTGAGCATAGTGGTTTGGGGTGATATCTGGGTTCTCTATTTTATTCCATTGATCTATATGTCTGTTCTTGTGCCAGAACCAGGCTGTTCTGAGAGCAGTGGTTTTGCAATACAACTTGAAATCTGGTATTGAGATTCCTCCCTACTTTGTTCTTCTTTCTAAGGATTGCTGTGGCTATTTGGGCCTTTTTTATTCCAGATGTATTTTGGAGAGTTCTTTCTAGGTCTGTAAAATATGCCATTGGTATTTTAATGGAGAGTGCATTGAAGCTATAGATTGCTCTGGGTAGTATGGACATTTTAATGATGATTATTATACCAACCCATGAACATAATATGTTCTTCCATTTGTTTATGTCTTCCTCTATCTCTTTTTTCAGTGTACTGTGATTTTCTGTGTATAGGTCTTTTACCTCCTTAGTTAAGTTTATTCCTAGGTATCTTAATTTTTTTTGGTGCAATGGTAAATGGAATTGCTTTTTTAGTCTCTGTTTCTGTAAGTTCACTATTGGTGTATAGAAATGCCATAGATTTCTTGGTGTTAATTTTGTATTCTGCTACATTGCCGAATTCTTTATTAAGTCTAATAGTTATTTCATGGAGTCTTTTGGGGTTTTTATGTACAATATCATGTCACCTATAAATAAGGACAGTTTTACTTTTCCAATTTGGATGCCCTTTATTTCTTCTTCTTGTATGATCGCAATGGCTAACACTTCCAGTACTATGTTGAACAGGAGTGGTGAGAATGGACATCCCTCATTTGTTCCTGTTCTTAGGGGAAATGGTTTTAGTTTTTGCCCATTGAATATGATGTTAGCTTTGAGATTATCATATATGGCTCTTATTATGTTGAGGTATGATCCTTCTATTCCCACCTTGCTGAGAGGTTTGTTTGTTTTTTTAAATCAAAAATGGGTGTTGGATTTTGTCAAATGCTTTTTCTGCATCAAAGTATATGATTATGTGATATTTATCTCTCAATTTGTTTATTGATTTGCGGATATTTTACCATCCTTGCATCCCTGGGATAAATCCTACTTGGTCATGGTGTGTGATATTTCTGATGTACTGCTGGATCTGATTTGCTAGAATTTTGTTGAGGATTTTGGCATCTGTGTTCATGAAGTATATTGGCCTGCTATTCTCTCTCATTGTGTTATCTTTATCTGGTTTTGGTATTAGGGTGATGCTGGCTTCATATAATAAGCTTAGATGTGTTTCTTCCTCTTGCATTTTTTGGAACAGTCTGAAGAGCATAGGTTTAAGTTCTTTCTTGAATGGTTTGTAAAAAACTCCCCTATGAAGATGTCTGGCCCCAGACTCTTGTTTGTTGGAAACTTTTTGATGACTACTTCAATTTCTTCCATAGTTATTGTCCTATTGAGATTTTTAGATTCTTTCTGATTGAGGTTTGGAAGGTTGTGTTTTTCTAGGAATATGTCCATTTTCTCCAGGTTGTCCAGTTTGTTGGAATGTAGTTGTTCATTGTATTTTTTTAACAATCCTTTGTATTTCTATGGGGTTTGTTGTTATTTCTCCTCTTTTATTTTTGATTTTGTTTATTTGGGTCCTCTCTCTTTTCTTCTTGGTGAGTCTGGCTAGTTGTTCATCAATCTTCTTTATCCTTTCAAAGAGCCAGTTCTTGATTTTCTTGATCTTTTGTGTTGTTTTTTTTTTATATCTCTATGTCATTTATCTCCACTCTGATCTTTATTATTTCCTTCCTTCTGCTTATACTGGGCTTTTCTTGTTACTCTCTAACACTTTGAGTTATAGGGTACTGAAAAAATGTTTCTTCATTTTTTCAGGAGGCTTGTAGGGCTATGAATTGCCTCTTAGGACTACTTTCACTGAGTTCTGTAGACTTTGGATTGTTTTGTTTTCATTGTCATTTGTTGCCATGATGTTTTTTATTTCTTCCTTGATTTCTCTGGTTACCCATTCTTTAATCTCATGGTATTTAATCTCCAGGTATTTGATTTTTTTCTGAATTCTTTTTATTGTAGTTGATTTCTAGTTTTATTTCATTGTGATCTGAGAAGATTCTTGATATGATTTATACCTTCTTAAATTTTAAGAGACTTTGCCTGTGCCAGAATATGTGGCCTATCTTTGAAAATTACCTGTGTGCACTTGAAAAATGTATATTCTGTGGCTTTGGAGTGAAATGTTCTGAAGATGTCAATTTATTCCATATAATCTAATGAGTAATTTAGGATTGATGTTACTTGGCTGATTTTTTGTTTAGAGGATTTGTCCAATGGTGATAGTGGGGTATTAAAGTCCACTACTATGATTATATTTCTGTCAATCTCTCACTTGAAATCCTCCAGGAGTTTTTTTGTTTCTTTGTTTGTTTGTTTTTGTTTTTTTAATGTATTTGGATGCTTCTGTATTAAGTGTGTATATGTGTTTTTTTTATTGATTTTTGTGGGGGTTTTTTGTTTTTGTTTTGTTTTGTTTTTAGTTTTATTTGAGTGTATATATGTTTTCCAGAGTTACTTTTTTGTTGTTGTTGTTGGATTGCTCCCTTTAGTATTGTGAAGTGGCCTTCCTTATTTTTTCTGTCCTTCACTTTTAGATCTAATTTGGCACATAGAAGTATTGCTACCCCAGCTTTATTTTTTTCATTTCCATTTGCCTGAAAAAACTTTTTTCATCTCTTTCCTCTCAGTCTGTGTGCATCTTTTTTTCTGAGGTGGGTTTCTTGTAGACAGCAGATACATGAGTCTTGTTTTCTTATCTAATCCGTTACCCTATGTCATTTGATTGGGGCATTTAATCCATTTACATTTAAAGTTATTATTGGTAAGTACTTATTTGTTGCCATTTTTATTCTTTATTCCTGTGTTCCTTCTTTTTTACAGAAGACCTTTTAGCATTTCTTGCATTGCTGGTTTGGTGGTAATAATCTCCATTAGTCCTTTTTTTATGTCTCTGAAGCTCCTGATTTCACCCTCAATTTTGATTGATAGCCTTTCTAGGTACAGTATTCCTGGGTTCTGACCTATCCTTTGCATGACTTTGTATTTTTCATTCCATTCCCCTCTGGCCTGATGTGTTTCTGTTGAGAAATCAGTCTCTATTCTTATGGATGATCCTTTGTAGGTAACTTTCTGTCTCTCTCTGGCCACTTTTAAGATTCTTACTTTCTCATTTTTGTTTGCCAATTTAATTATAATGTGCCTTGGTATTGTTCTTTTGGGGTTCATTTTGTTTGGGACTCTCTGTGCACTTGAGAAAAATGTATATTCTTGAATTTGTGTGAGTTTTTTCTTGCTAATATCCGGGAAGTTTTCTTTCATTATTTCTTCAAACAGGTTTTCTATTCCTTGCCCAGTTTCATCTCTTCTGGCACCCCTATTATGCAGAAGTTGTTTCATTTTGTGTTGTCCCAAAGTTCCCTTAGACTCTTCTCCTGCTTTTTAAATTTTTTTTTCTAGAAGCTGTTCTGCTGTGTATTTTTTCGTACCTTGTCTTCTATCTCCCTAATGTGGTCCTCTGCTGCCTCTAGTCTATTGAGTTCTTTATAGCAGCAATGTCATTTTTTCATTTCTTCTTGGTTCTTCTTCATGCCCTTTTGGTTCTTGCACATATTATTGAGTTTGTCTTCCATTATTTTCATCCACCTTAGGATCATTTTTCTGAATTCTTTCTCTGGCCTATTGCTTGCCTCCATTTCATTTACTTCCTTTTCTGGTGATACCTCCTTTTCTTTCATATGCCGGCTGTTTCTTTGTCTCCCCATGATCTCTCTTCTCCAGGTGTCTGGTTATGTATTTCTCTTTCTCCTGCATTGATTTAAAGGCACACATTACAACACAACAAGGCACTGAACACAAATGTATTCACAATACTAATAACCCCAAATAAAGGTGACCACCAGAGAAAAGAGAATTGGGAGACAAGAAAGAAAAAGGAGAAAAAAATAGTGCAAAAGGAAATTGGGAAAAAGGGGGGGGGAAGTAAGGGAGAAAAGAAAGAGAATTAAAAAGAAGAGGAGTAAGAACAATTTATATGGGGAGAAAACTCCAATAAAACAGCCACTAATCCCAAAAAATGCCAGCACCATATACCTACAGATAAATGCAATCTACAACTAACAACCAATATCAAGCAAGGCAAGGAAAACAGAAGCAAAAAAACAAAAACTAAACTAAAAAAGAAAAAGGGAAACAATCTCACAAACAAGCATAAAAAAAACAATATAATCAACAGTCAAGCAAACAACAACAAAAGGACAGATATAAAAAAATATTTGTAAAGTAAAGAAAGAGAAGAGAGATGTGTGTATGCACTTAGATCAGGGGATTTGAAATTAGATATATAAGTGGGGTATAATTTTAACATGGAGTAAAAAGAAGAAATGGGGAAAATCTAAAGCAGGAATAGGGTAAGAGAAATAGGACACAAAGGGTAAAGTGAGGCAGACATTGATGGCATAAAGGTAAAGTTGAGATAGAGTAAATGATGCTAAAGGAAAGATGAAAATAGAATGTAGAACACTAATCCCAAAATAAAATAAAAAGAAAGTAAAATGACACTTTAAAAAAAAATAAAATAGTAGTAGTAATAATACTGATTACAAATAAAAATGTAATAATTATAAAGGTAAAATCAAGTGAGAAAAAAGAAAAATATATAGTTTCTTAAGTAAAAGATTAAGAAAAAATAAAAATAAAAATGTTCAGTAGTGAAAGTCATTCACTTCCTCTACTGTTCTGTTTGGCTTGCCTGCTTCATAGTCAGGATAGTATTGAAGTTCCCTGTGTTCCACTGTTCCTCAGTGTTGTAGGCCACAGTCCTGATTTTCAAGCAGGCAGTACTTTGTTTCTTATAAGCCTTTGTTTGTGTTTACACAAGAGTCAATTTGTGATTCAACCCCTGAGTGGCAGTGTTTTTGGATTGATCTCTGGGTCTATAGGTCCTCTCTAGCTAGTGTTTAGGCTTTGTTTTCCCTGTGGCACTTAATACTGGTTTGGGGGAATGGGCTGCCCCAGAGCTAGTTCTCTGATCATTATTCTCCACTCTGATTCCAGGTTCCACAAAAACAACTTTTCCCTGCACTCTCTTAGAATGTCCCCAACTGGGTAATCCTATGTGTTGGGCTTAGTAATCAAAACCAAAGGGAGAGAGAGAGAGAGAGAGAGAGAGAGAGAGAGAGAGAGAGAGAGAAGAGACAGAGTAAGTATGTGAACTCTGGTGCTGTGGCACAAGTCTGTACAATCTTTTTCCCCCTTGGGTATAAGCAGCCAGCACACTGTTATAATTTTTAAGTTGTCTTTTGCACCCAGTTCAGCCATTGGTTGCTTTTTAGAGTTCCCTTCTGTTAGTAGCCCTACGAGTCCCCTTCCACATTCGCAGTTCACGCCAGCCCCAAAGGCCGGGGACTTTTCTGGGCAGAGACTTCCCCATGACCTCCAGCTCCCACTGTGCAAGGTTCTCTCTCCTTCATGGACCACAGACCTTCACCTTATCCCAAGCGAAATCTGACCTTTCCATAAGGAGGCATAGAGCTCCTCCAAATCCACATGAGCCTCTTGGGGACCAGTGTTCCCAGGTTTGCAGCTGTTAGCTGGGTGCCATTGTTGTATATTCCTGGGATTTTTCAGGCTTCTGACAACATTCACTCTCCCCTTCAAGATGGTATGGTCTCTGAGTCAGAGCTTCTTACTCCAGGAGGGATCACAGCAGCAGTGGAGGCTTCCCCGTCTTGGGAACTCCCTCATAGTACCCTGGAGTAAAACTGTTCCTCAACTCACACACACACACACACACACACAAAAAAAAAAGCACTCCCTGTGGGACCACACACTCTCCCTTCATCCTCTCACTCACACACTATCTTGAAGTCTGCCTTCCCATCAGCAGCCATCTTCCTTTTTAGTCTCTCATCAATGTTTCTAACTCTGTATCCCTATCTGTCCCCCTTCCTCAATAAAATATTTTTTTAAAGAAAAAGAAAAGGAATAGAGACAGCAGCAACTTGGGTTGACATGTTTATCTCCCTCTTGCATTGCTTTTGTGTAGTCTATTAAATTGTTTGAGCCTCTGTTGAAAGGTTATACTGACCTCTCAATTCTTAGATCCTCTGCCAGCTATTTGATTGCTAAGAAATCTAGAATATATTTACCATGTAGCCCAGTACTATACTAGACTGTGAAGTTTGAATTCCCTATTCAGATCACTAGAATGTAAGCTGGATCTAAGCAAGAGTGACCAAAATACTACATCGTTTCCTGTGCTAAAAGATGTGCCTTTTGAGGACAGGGTATAATGTTTGCTCATTAATTTCACCTACATATACAAATATGTATCCTGTGCTTTCCTTTTTTTGAGATGGTTCACCTACAGATGATCACAAAAGCTTATTTCATAGGTAACTTCCCCATTTTCTGGTTAGGACAAATGATCACTTTTACACAGAGCTCAGCAGTCTGGAACTTTTGTTTTGCTATCAGTAAATGCAGAGGATAATGACCAAGATTTTCTGGGGTTGGATAGGAGAACATTTGGGCATATACAGCTTTTCAGTCTTATCCACTAGGCCTGGAGTTCCTTTAGTGGGACTCCTGTGAATGCTTACAATAACATGGTCTTCTCTCCTCTCAGTGAACCATTTAACTGAGCTAATTAATGACAAACACCTCACAGGTGAGCCTTCTGTTGAAAGAGTCTGAAGACAGATAATCAAAACGCAGACAACTGAAGGAGGCTTCTTGGACAAAAATATTTGGAGTATAATTGGACTGACCTGTTCTTGTGTGCGGGTGCATGCAGCTCCCTTCTGTTAAAATAGTCTACTTCTGCCCTAGCTAGTTTAGCTCAGTGGATAGAGGGCCAGCCTTCAGACTGAAGGGTCCTGGGTTCAATTCCAGGCAAGGGCACATAATTGAGTTTCAAGTTCAATCCTCGGTTGGAGGGCGTGTATAAGGCAGCCAATCAACGATTCTCTGTCATCATTTATGTTTCTATCTCTTTCTTCCTCTCCCTCCCTCTCTGAAATAAATTTTAAAAAATAGTCTGCTTATTTAAAGATAGTTGAAAAATTTTTGACAGAGTTGCTTTATTGTCTTGTCATGTGTACAGATGGAATGTTTTCCTCTGTGATTTTACTCACAGCCCATTTCTCAGTTAAAGAAGAAAACCCTATTTCTGTCAAGTTGTTGGTTGGAAGAGAATTTCTATAGGGCCTTTCATTTTGTAGCATGTGACTGGTACCCCAGGAAGGTATTCTTTTTACTCTCTGCTACTGTGGCCAAGGAACACCTGAATGGTATCTGAAAACAGACATCTCTTTGCTGTGGCCATTCAAGCTGGCTCTTTTGTGGCTGAGTGCCTGGAGCTAACTAGCGAAAGAGTAAACCCAGGGACACCATTAGAAAATTTCTTAATATTTCTTTATTATATTCATGTGGGAAAGGAGCGATGGTTAGGACTGTTGAACCAGACTAAAGTTTACTCATACCAACCATTTCAGCACAATTAAATATTCCCATAACCTAATCACCATGCTGTGATCATGTTCACCTAGTCCTGAATCCTTTCTCAAAGCAGTTTTCTATTGAAGATTTCTCATTGAACCCTCCCAAGAATCCAGTGGAAGTTCCACTCATTAGGGACTGCCCAATGGATCAGTTTGTCAACAGCTATGCCAATTGCTTAGGTGTGTTTGGTCAGGTCAATTGCTTAGGTGTGTTTCCAGATTCCCTGAGGTTTATGGAATTGGAGTATTATTGGTTCAGCCAAATATAAACAGAGCCTAAGCAAAGTGACCTCACAGTTGTATATTTTGTTTTGTTTTATGATTGGTGACCCTAAATTCACAGTAGATAACCAACAAAATACTTCAATTCATCTCTCAATTCTTTGATTTTGTTGTACAAGTCTTTCAAGTCTATTACTTTCTGAACCAATGCATTGTTGATTCCAAGCACTCTACCTCTAAAAATGCTTAAAACCAAACACTAAATAACACATTATACTAGTGCAGCCTTGCTTGGTGTCATCAAAGGACGGTGTTTGATAGCTCCCCTTTCCGTCTCCTATGAAGGAAGCAAAAAATGATGAACATATCTGAAGATCTCATTCTTCACAGGATTTACCATATGCCCATTCAAGGAAGAGGACTATGTCTTAGTTAAGCCCATAAACAGAAAATACAAATCATTATATTGTCCTTTCTCCTGAAGAGAACTATAAGAAAAAAAATATGACAGCTGACATTTTATTAAATGTCACGAAAGCTGCCCCCAACTTTTGGGTTGGACATTCATGTCTTTGATGATTATGACTAAATTGTTTGAGCAGGAGAGGGATTCCTGCCTATTCTATAATGAATCAGCGATGTGTGTTGATGCTTCTCCAAGCATATGGAGTAGGGTTAGTATCCACATGAGTGCGAGGGTGATGCAACTTTGATATTGCATTCACTTCAACTACGACTTAGAGCACAGGTTCTCAGCCCTGCTTGCACATTAGAATCACCTGGATTCTCAGGACCAGCCCTGACCCCGTTTTAGCTTGGGCTATCAGAACAAAATATCATGGACTTGGTGTTTTAACCAACAGAAATTTATTTTCTTACAATTTTAAAGGCTGGAAATCCAAGATCAGGATCCCAGCATGGTCTGGTTCTGGTGAGAGGTCTTTTGAGGCTTGCAAATGGACACTTTCTTGCTGTGTTTTTTATGTTCTCGCATGATGGAGAGAAAACAGTGATATCTCCTCATCTTCTTATAAGGACAACATTTTTTTCTAATCAGGGCTCCACTCTTGTGACCTCATTTAATCCTAATAATCTCCTCAAAGACCCTTTCTCCAGTATAATCACATGGTGGAGATGAAAGCTTCAACATATTAATTTTAGGGGAACACAATTCAGTCCATTGGATACCCTAAACCAGTGGTCTGCAAACTACAGCTTGTGAGCCACATGCAGCTCTTTGGCCCTTGAGTGTGGTTCTTCCACAAAATAACACGGCCTGGGCGAGTCTATTTTGAAGAAGTGGCATTAGAAGAAGTTTAAGTTTAAAAAAGTTGGCTCTCAAAAGAAATTTCAACTGTTGTACTGTTGGTATTTGGCTCTGTTGACTAATGAGTTTACCAATTAATTAAATCAGAGACTCTGAAAAAAGGACCCTGACAGCTGTTGTTTTAAAAGATCCTCAGGTGATTCCAATATGCAGCCAAGTTGAGAACTACTAATTTAGAACTCTACTGCTAAAATTGCAGCCCATAGAACAGCAGCATCAATATCACCATGGAGGTCATGAGAAATGCACTCTTGGATCTCATCCATGACCTGCTGAATCAGAGTCTGCATTGTAATAAGATCCCCAGGTGATTCACATGCACATTACAGTTTGAGAAGTACAGATTGAGAGCATCTAATATGTTTATATTCTAGAGATTCTTCATCCTTATATAGTCAAGTTTTGTGAGCTCTTTACATACTATAGTATTATCTCCAATACCAGGTGCTTGACTATTCAGTCTTCTGACAATTGCTTGATGATACAGATTACATGAGGTAGTGAACTGGAGTCTGATCACTTTCTCAGTTGTCATGCACATTGCTGGGTTACCACAGATTCTCTTCTGAAAACAAGTATAGATAGTCCCTTTTTTCTGGTGATTGATTTGTTTTTGGATTGGTTTCACAGAATTATTGATATTTTCTCTCAAAACCATTTGCAGCTTCTTGGTCAGGCTATGTATTTCACTGAAATGGGTTGCTTAGTTTTTTATTGCAAAAGTTTTTGTTTATGAAGAGGGTTTACTACCCAATCTATATGCTTCATGTAAGTATTGCTCATACTGTTCATGCTTAGCTTTTTCCTTAGTTTCCATATATAAGACCACAACCTTTTTGTCTTGTTACAAGGTTGTTGTTAATTTCATGATGGAAAAATGTTTCTCTTTGGCTCCAGGTACTCTGGACAAAGGTGTTCTTTGCTGCTGTAAAAATGTTTTATATTAGTTTCAATTGGGGAAGATGAAAATGTTTTGGAGATGGATAGTCATGATGGTCACATAACAATGTAAATTACTTAATGCCACAGAACTGTACACTTTTCTAATTTTATTTTTCAATTACAGCTTACATTAATATTTTCTATTAGTTTTGGTATATAAGATAGTGGTTAGACAATCACAAGAACTGTATACTTGAAAATTAGTTGAACTGGTAAATTTCATTAAGTAGTTTTACAAAAAAAAAAAAAATGTTTAAAAAAAAAAACCCACACGATTTAAAATATGGTAATATTACATGCAATAAACATTAATATCTCAATAAAAAGATTTTAAATATAATAATATTACCAAAACTCTACTAACATAGTATAATATCGCAAAACATGTAGGTCAGTGGTCGGGAAACTCATTAGTCAACAGAGCCAAATATCAGCAGTACAACAGTTGAAATTTCTTTTGAGAGCCAACTTTTTTAAACTTAAACTTCTTCTAACACCACTTCTTCAAAATAGACTCGCCCAGGCCGTGTTATTTTGTGCAAGAGCCACACTCAAGGGTCCAAGAGCCACATGTGACTCATGAGCCACAGTTTGCTGACCACAGATGTAGGCAATATTAAAAATCTGCAAAAAGCAGAATTACTTTTATTCTGAAACATTTTTTCTGACTATTTTTGTTCATCAGTTTATGTTGTTCATTATATTCCACAAATGAGTGAGATCATAAGATATTTATCTTTCAACAAACTGGCTATTTCAGTTACCATAATGCTCTCCAGATCCATCCATGTTCTTTCTTTTTTACAGATGCATAGTATTCCATTGTGTAGATCAAGCATGTCAAACTCAAAGGCTAACACAGGCCAAATAAATAAGTTTTAAGTTTATGTGGGCTGCAAAAAAGCAAAAGTTTCAATTCTCATAGACACAGGTTTATTTTGCTAGAGACATGCTGAATACAAAGAGCTGAAATAAGTAATTGTTAACATAAAATAATAGGACATTTTAATAAGAATTAATATTTTTCTTTGAACATTAACTTACCAGACACTGAATAACTGCACAAATTAATGAGCATAACACAAATAAACCTATTTTTCTTGTTCTCCAAAAGCAAAGTATTTCCTGTTGCACACACCAAATATGTCAGTCCAAGACTAATGACATTACAATCAGCTGCTAAAATATTTGCTGCTAGAATTAGTGGAGAGAAATGGTGCACCTGCATGTAAGGAGTGTAAGGGAAATGAATGCAACATGAGTATGGTAATAAGCCATTAGTGAAGATAGTAGTTCATTATTAATAACTAGAGGCCCAGTGCATAAAATTTGTGTGGGGTGGAGGGGATGTCCCTCAGCCCAGCCTGTACTCTCTCCAATCTGGGATATCCCTCTCATAATCCAGGACTGCTGGCTCCCATCTGCTCACCTGCCTGCCTTCCTGATTGCCCCTAACTTCTTCTGCCTGCCAGCCTGATCACCCCCTAATTACTCCCCTACCAGCCTGATTTATGTGTAATTGCTCCCCTGACAGACTATTTGCCCCTAACTGCTCTCCCCTGCAGGCCTGGTTTCCTCCAACTGCTCTCCCCTGCAGGCCTGAGTCCCTCCCAACTGCCCTTCACTGCAGGATTGGTTGCCCCCAATTTCTCTCCTCTGCTGGCTTAGTCACCCCTAACTGCCCTCCCCTGTATGCAGGCTTGATCAACCCCAACTGCCCTCCCTTGCAGGCCTGGTCCCTCCCAACTTCCCTCCCCTGCTTGCCATCTTGTGGTGGCCATCTTGTGTCCACCTAGGGGCAGGATCTTTGACCACATGGAGGCAGCCATCTTGTGTGTTGGAGTGATGGTCAATTTGCATATTACTCTTTTATTAGATAGGATAGAGGCCTGGTGCATGGGGAGGGGGGCGGCTGGTTTGCCCTGAAGGATGTCCCAGATCAGGGTGGGGGTTCCCTTGGGGCATGGTGTGGCCTGGCCGAGGGTGGTTTGCAGGCTGGCTACACCCCCAGGGAACCCAAGCGGAGGCCTGGTGTCTGGGGTTTATTTATCTTCTACAATTGAAACTTTGTAGCCTGGAGCGGAGCCAAGCCTTCTGCTTCCTCCATGGTGGCAACCATTTCTGTTGGGATTTATGTATCTTCTATAATTGAAACTTTGTAGCCCTAAGTGGAGGCCTGGGCCAGCCAGGGTGTGCAGAAAGCTTGGCTTCCTCCATCACTGGGGGCAAGCCTAGCCTGCTCTTTCCAGCTCCATGGCTGCCACCATTTCTGTTTGGATTTATGTATCTTCTATCATTGAAACTTTGTATCCTTCAGGGGAGGCCTAGGCTAGCAAGGGCTGGCAGAAAGCTTGGCTTCCTCCATTGCCAGGGAAACCCAAGCCTCCCTCCTTCTCTCTGTGGCCGTAGCCATCTTAATTGGGTTTATTTGCATATTCACTCCTGATTGGCTGGAGGGCATGACTTGTGGGTGTAACACAATGATGGTCAATTTGCATATTACTCTTTTATTAGATAAGATTATGTAAAACAGGATATTGTAAAAATCAAGTTATGAAAATTTTATTAAAACATTTTTTACATACCATGACATTGGCTGGGCCACAAAAATTTTTATTGTGGGCCACATGCGGCCTGGGCTGTGAATTTGACATGCTTGGTGTAGAGGTGCCACTGATTAATAATTCATTCATCTGGTAATGGGCACTTAGGCTGTTTCCATATCTTAGCTATTGTAAATTATGCTGCTATGAATATTGGTGTCAGGAGCACACAGCAGTATCCCTGCACAAGCTCTGGTGCTCTGAGTACCTCTAAGTTGTTCTGAGTTCATGAATTCTTCTAAATTCTCCTATCTGACTACACCAGGGCTATTCTTCTGGAACCCTGCCCACTATACTAACTGTTGGGAACTTAGTCCAAATTCCTCCTTTATTCTCTGCTAACCAGTAAAAGGTGTTGGATATGAGCCCTTCTGCCTTGGGCTGGACCTCATAGGACACCAGGTATTAGAGAAGCCATGAGAGGTTTGGGTATATAAGAATGAGTCTTTATTGCTGAAGCCTGTAGCCATATAGAAATCAGACAAGAACAGTGGTCACAGCAAAGTCCATACAGGTAGGCAGCCAGACACTGGCTGGTGAACATATATCTTTAACATAAAGCAGCATCAGTCTCTGTACCCACAGTTATTATCTGAGCAGCCACACGCTGCCTTCTAGACTTAACTCCTCACATCATAGTCATACCTGAACTCTTCGGCTCAGCAGCTTCTCCAATCTTTCCTGCCCAGCTGCTCTCTCTCCATAATCCAGCAGAATTCTTCTCACTCCCACCTCAGCCAACTAGACTGGTCAATAAACTACTTTTCTACCATTTATACAAAAACAGGTATATATGCCAATAGTTACATCAATCATATTGGCTACTGAAGGGCACAATGTACCATGTGTCCTTGAATTGTCGTTTTGATTTGCATTTCTCAAATGATTAGTAACTTTGAGTGTGTTTTCATATCTCTTGGCCCTCTGTATTCCTCTTTCAAAAAGTGTCTATTTAGGTCCTTTGTCCATTTTTTTTTTATTGGATTGTTTATCTTCCTTTTGTTAAGTTGTATAAGTTCCATGTAAATTTTGGAGATTAAACCCTTATCAGAGATAACATTGGTAAATATGTTCTCCCATGCAGTGTGCTTTCTTGTTTTGTTGATGTTTTCTTTTTCTGTGAAGATGCATATTATTTTGATGCAGTCTCATTTATTTCCTCCTTAGTTTCCATTGGTCTAGGAGCTGTATCATAAAGATATTGCTATGATATATGTCCACTATTTTGTTGCCTGAGTTCTTCTAAGATTTTTATGGTTTCCCATCTTACATTTAAGTCCTTTATTCATTTTTAATTTATTTTTGTGTATGGTGTATGTTGGTGGTCTAAGTTCATTTTTCTGCATGTATCTGTTCAATTTTCCCAAAACCATTGATTGAAGAGATTGTCATGACTACATTGAATGCTCTTGCCTCCTTTGTCGAATATTAATTGAGCATAGTGGTTTGGGTGGATTTCTGGATTCTCTGTTCTGGTCTATATGTCTGTTCTTGTACCAGTACCAAGCAGTTTAGAGAACAGCAATTTTGTAATATAGCTTGATATCTGGTATTGTGATCCCTCCAACTTTGTTCTTCTTTCTCAGCATTGCTACTGCTATTCAGGGTCTTTTTATTCCATATGAATTTTTGGAGAGTTTGTTCTAGGTCTGTGAAATATGTCATTGTTATCTTAATGGAGATTGCATTGAATCTATAGAGTGTTTTGGGTAGTATGGCCATTTTAATGATGTTTATTCTACCAATCCATGAACAAGGTATATTCTGCCATTTGTTTATGTCTTCCGCTATCTCTTGTTTCAACATCCTATAGTTTTTCTTTTTTTTTTCCCCCAGTTTATTTCAGTCTTTTTTTATTGTTTAAAGTATTACAAATAGTAGTACATATGTAGCCTTTTTTTCTCCAATTGGTCTTCCCCCAACCTCCCCTACTGCCCGGCATATGCCCTCACCCTCCTTCCATGCTTATATGCATGCATACAATTCCTTCAGTTGATCTATTTCCTCCTCCCGACCCGCAACCCTCCCCAGCATTCCCATTGTGATTTGACAGTCTGTTTGATGCTACTCTGCCTCTGTATCTATTTTTGTTTATCAGTTTATGATGTACTTTTTAATTTATAAATGCGTGAGACCATGTGCTATATTTCTTTCACTGGTTGGCTTATTTCACTTAGCATATGCTCTCCAGTTCCATCCATGCTATTGCTAATGGTAAGAATTCCTTCTTTTTTATAGCAGTGCAGTATTCCATTATGTAGATATACCACAGTTTCCCAATCCACTCATCTGCTGATGGGCATTTAGGCTGTTTCAAAATCTTAGCTATTGTAAATTATGCTGCTATAAACTTAGAGGTGCAAATATCCTTTCTGATTGGTGTTTCTGTTTTCTTGGGATATATTCCTAGAATTGGTATTACTGGGTCAAATGCCAGGTCCATTTTTAATTTTTTGAGGAAACACAATACTGTTTTCAACACTGGCTTAACCAGTCTGCATTCCCAATAGCAGTGAAGGAGGGTTCCTTTTTCTCCACATCCTCTCCAGAACTTGTGGTTTGTTAATTTGTTGGTGATAGCCATTCTGACAGGTGTGAGGTGGTACCTCATTGTTGTTTTGATTTGTATCTCTCAGATGATTAGTGACTGAGCATGTTTTCATGTGTCTCTTGGCTTTCTGAGTGTCCTCTTTCAAAAAGATTCTATTTAGGTCCTTTGCCCATTTTTTCATTGGGTTGGTTATGTTCCTTTTCTTAAGTTGTATGAGTTCCATGTAAATGTTGTAGATTCAACTCTTATCTGAGATAACATTGGCAAATAGGTTCTCCCATGCAGTGGGATTTCTTGTTGTTTTGCTGATGGTTTCTTTTTCTGTGCTTAAGCTTATTATTTTCATGTAGTCCCATTTGTTTATTTTTCCTTGGTTTCCATTGCAGTGGGAGCTGAATCTTTAAATATATGACTACGACAAATGTCTGCTATTTTGCTGCCTCTGGCTTCTTCTAAGATTTTTATGGTTTCCCATCTTATATTTAAATCCTTTAATCATTTTGAGTTTATTTTTATGTATGGTGTAATTTGGTGGTCTAGGTTCTTTTTTTTTTTTTTCTTTTTTTTCTTTTTTTTTTTTTTTGCAAGTATATGTCCAGTTTTTCCAATACCATTTATTGAAGTATTGAAGAAACCTTTCTTGACTCCATTGTATGGTCTTGTTTCCTTTGTCAAATATTAATTGAGCATAATGATTGTGTCAATTTCTGGGTTCTCTGTTCTGTTTCACTGGTCTATATGTCTGTTTTGTGCCTGTACCAGGCAGTTTTGAGAACAATGGCTTTGTAGTATAACTTGATATCTGGTAGTATGATCCCTCCAACATTATTTTTCTTTCTCAAGATTGTTGCAGCTATTCGGGGTCTTTTTTTATTCCAGATGAATTTTTGGAGAATTTGTTCTGGGTGTTTGAAGTATGCCATTGAGATTTTAATGGGGATTGCATTGAATTTATAGATTGCCATGGACATTTTAATGATGTTGATTCTACCAATCCATGAACATGGTATATTCTTCCATTTGTTTATGTCTTCCTCTCTCTCTTTTTTCAGCATTCTGAAATTTTCTGAGTACAGGTCCTTTATCTCCTTGGTTAAGTTTATTCCTAGATATCTTAATTTTTTGTTGCAATGGCAAATGGGATTGATTATTTAATTTCTCTTTCTGTGAGTTTATTACTGGTGTGTAGAAAAGCTATAGACTTATCGGTGTTTATTTCTCATCCTGCTACATTGCTGAATTATTTATTAAGTATAGTAGTTTTTTTGGTGTCTTCGGGGTTTTCATGTAATATGCTAATAAGGACAGTATTATTTCTTCTTTTCCAATTTGGATGCCTTTTATTTCTTCTTCTTGTCTGATCGTAATGGCTAGTACATCCAGTACTATGTTGAACAGGAGTGGTAAAATTGGGTATCCCTGTCTTGTTCCTGTTCTTATCGGAAATGGTTTTACTTTTTGCCCATTAAGTATGATGTTGGCTGTGCATTTGTCATATATGGTTTTTATTATGTTGAGATATGATGCTTCTATTCCCAACTTGCTGAGGGTTTTTATCAAGGAAGGGAGTTATATTTTGTCAAATGTTGTTTTTTCTTCATCAATGGATATGATTATATGGTTTTTATCCCTCGGTTTGTTTATATTGTGTATCACATTTATTTATTTGGGGATATTGTACCATTCTTGCATCCCCAGAATAAATACCACTTTGTCATGGTGTATGATCTTTCTAATGTATTGATGGATTTGATTTGCTAGAATTTTGTTGAGGATTTTGGTGTCTACATTCATGAGGGATATTGGCCTGTAATTTTCTTTGTATTGTCTTTACCTGGTTTGGTATTAGGGTAATGCTTGCTTCATAGAAAGAGCTTCGAAGTTCTCCTTCTTTGTGAATTTTTTGGAATATTCTGAGAAAGATATGTTTTATTTCTTCTTTAAATGTTTTATAAAACTCTCCCTTTAAGCCGTCTGGCCCAGGGCTTTTGTTGGAAGGTTTTTGATTACTGCTTCAATTTCCTCCATAGTTATAGGCCTATTCAGATTTTTTTATTCCTCTGGCTGAGTTTTGGAAGGTCATGTTTTTTTTTGTTGTTGTTGTTTTTTTAGGAATATGTCGATTTTCTCTAGGCTGACCAGTTTGTTGGAGAAGAGTTGCTCATAGTATTTGTTTATGATTCTTCATATTTCTGTGGGGTCTTTTGTTATTTCGCCTCTTTCATTTCTGATTTTGTTTATTTGGGTCCTCTCTCTTTGCTTCTTGATGAGCCTGGCTAGAGATTCATTAATCTTATTTATCCTTTCAAATAAACAGCTCTTAATTTCATTGGTCTTCTGTATTATTATTTTTGTCTCTATGTCATTTATTTCCGCTCTGATCTTTTTTATTTCCTTCCTTCTCACTCTGGGTTTTTCTTGTTCCTCTCTTTCAAATCATTCAAGTTGCAGAGTTAGATGGTTTATTATCAGTTTTTCTTATTTTTTTGAGGTAGGCATGTAATGCTATGAACTTCCCTATGAGGACTGCTTTCATTGTATCCCAAAGATTTTGGATTGTTGTGTTTTCATTGTCGTTTGTTTACAGCATGTGTTTTATTTCTTCTTTGATCTCTTTGATAACCCACTCATAGTTTAATAGTATTCTATTTAGATTCCAACTGTTTGAATTTTGTGATTGTTTTTACTGTAGTTGATTTCTAATTTTATGTTATTGTGAGAAGATGCTTCCTATTATTTCAATCTTCTTGAATTTGGAGAAATTTTGCCCGTGTCCCCATATGTGGTCTTTCTTTGATAATGGCCCATTTGTGCTTGATAAGAATGCACATTTTGTAGTTTTGGGGTGGAATATTCTAAATGTTTCAATTAAGTCCATCTGATCTAGTGAGTCATTTACACTAGAAGTTGCTTTGCTAATTTTTTTTTTTTTTTTTTTTTTTTTTATGTAGAGGATTTATCCATTGATGTTAATGGGGTAGTAAAGTCTCCTATTATGATAGTGTTGCTGTCAATCTCACCACTTATATCTTCCAGAAGTTTTTCTTTTTTTAATGTATTTGAGTGTTCCTGCACTGGATGCATAAATGTTTGCCAGAGTTATATACTCTTCTATTGATCCCCTTAGAATTATGAAGTTGCCTTATTTGTCTCTAGTTCTGGTCTTCACTTTGAGGTCTATTTTGTCAGATATAATTATTACTACCCAGCTTTTTATTTTTCATTTCCACTTGCCTGATAAATATTTTTCCATCCCTTCACTTTCAGTCTGTGTGAGTCCCTTGTTCTGAAGTGGGTCTCCTGTAGACATCATATATATGGGTCATGTTTTCTTATTCACTCATTCAATTGATGTCTTTTGATTGGAGCATTTCAACCATTTATGTTTAATATTATTATTGATAGGTACTTGTTTGTAGTCATTTATGTACTTTATACCTGTGTTCCTTCCTCCCTTTCTATTTCATCTTTTTACAACATTCCCTTTCACATTTCTTGCATTGGTGGCTTGGTAGTGATAAACTCCCTTAGCCTTTTTTTTTTTTTTTTTTTTTTTTTTTTTTTTTTTTTTGCCTGAGAAGCTCCTGGTTTCCCCTTCAATTTTGATTGATAGTCTTGCTGAATAGAATATTCTTGGATTCAGTCCTTTGCTTTGTATCACTTTGTATACCTCCTTCCATTCCCTTCTAGCTTGATGTGTTCGTGTTGAGAAATCATTTGATAATCTGATGGGGATCCTTTGTAACTCTCTGTCTCTCTCTTGCAGCCTTAAATATTATCTCTTTGCTGTTTAACATTTGTCATTGTAATTATGACGTGTCTAGGTGTGGGTCTTTTGGGATTCATCTTGCTTGGGACTCTCTGTACTTGTGTAACTTTTTTCTTCCCCATGTCAGGGAAGTTTTCTGTCATTATTTCTTCAAATAGATTTTCTAATCTTTGCTGCTTTTCTTGTCCTTCTGGCAGCCCTATTATGCGTATGTTACTTCATTGTTGTTTTTTGTTTGTTTGTTTGTTTGTTTTTTGTTGTTGTCCCAAAGCTTCCTTAGGCTCTACTGCTTTTTAATTTTTTCTCCAGTTGCTGTTCAGATTGGGCTTATTTCTTTACCTTATCTTCTAACTCACTAATTTGGTCCTCTACTTCTTCTACTGTTGAAACATTCCATGGTGTTTTTTATTGTAGCTATAACACTGTTGATTTCTTCTTTTTTTTTTTTTTTTGCATAGGTTATTTTCTTGTCCATTCAATATATAACCTGTATGACCATTACTCTGAATTCTTTTTCTATCATGTTGCATGCTTCCTTTTCACTTATTTCCTTTATTGATGAATCCTCAGTTTCTTTCCTCTGGGGATTGTTTCATTGTTGCCCCACTCTAACTATCACTATAATGTTCAAATGTCGAGTTGCGGGGGCCTGAGCCATGTGCAGTGGGAGCTTCACACCATCAGAGTGTCACTGAAGAGCTCTGACACCAAGACATGTGGCTGCTGTGGGTTTGTGGGAGCCATGCTCAACCAGGATCAGAGTCACAGATGCTTAGTGTGGCCTTGTGTACGCACCTAGAATCAGGGGCCCTGCTTGCGCCACGCTGAAACAAAGACCCCGCTGGTGTGTTCTGAAAATCAGAATCTGCTAGAGCATGTCAAGTGTCAGAGACTCCCTGTGCCTGTGCCAAGCATTGAGTAATAGAGTCTCTGTTGTGTGGGTGGCCTTGCACAGAGAATCAGGTCCTTGTATGCACATGCAACAAGAATTATAGTCACTGGCTCTTAGTGTGAATGCACTGGGAATCAGGGATCCCAGGCATGTGCAATGAGAAACAGAGTCAAGTCCTTGGTGCTTAGTGCTGCCTCTCACATGGAGAATCAGAGTCATCAATCTGCTTGGGGAACCAGGTTGCACAGTCACACTGTGTATGCAGGAGGTTGACTCCAGCCCTGCAGAAAACAGCCTTCCATGTGTGCTTGCCTGAATCAAGGTCAGGTGGCTCTGATGTCCTGTGTGGGCATGGGGTCTGGTCCTGCAGGTGTGCATTTCTTGAAACAAACTCCCTGTGTCTGTGTACACAGGCTCAAATTCATCACAGCCTCCCTGCATGGGCCCAATGTCTGGTCACAGGAAACAAACTTTCTGAGTTCACACTCTCAGGCTCAAATTCAGTCACAGGAAACAAACTCCCCAAGATCTCACTCCCCAGTTCAGATTTAGCACAACCTCCCTGTGTGGGCGTGGGAAACAAACTTCCCATGTCTGCACACCCAGGCTCGAATTCAGGTAGAGCCGCCACTGCTGTGTGTGAGCAGGAGACCTGTATGAGGGGAGAGGATCTGGCAGTTCTTAAGCCACTGCCATGGGACCAGCAGGGAGGGGGGGTGGCTCTGTGACTCACAGAAATCTGCAGCCAGGGTGCCTGGGGTCTTGGTGTCTGTGGGTCTGCAGCTGTGGTCACAGGTCTTTTACCTGAGTGGCTGTGGGCACCTGGTTTGTGTCTGAGGCCAGATTGGGTAGTGGTGAGTTTAGGATCTTAGTCTCCAGCAGTTCTATTCTTCATGGTGTCATGGTCTCTGTGCCCATGCTGGCTGCCCCCAGAGTGTTTGCGGTGGCAGCGGGGTTTTTCCATCTAAAACTGCCTGGTTTGGTAGCCCCTTGGAAGACCTGCAGGATATAACTGTCCCTAGCTCTCACTCACACACACACCACACATGTCCACACACTCCTCTATCAATTTCTCACTATCTCACACACTCTCCCTCCTTAACTTCTTGTCAGTCACTATCTTGGGTCTCTCTGTCTTATAGTTTTTCAAGGACAGGTCTTTTACTTCCTTAGTTAAGTTTATAATTAATATTAATTTTTGTTGCAATGGAAAATGGGTTTGATTTTTTAGTTTCTCTTTCTGTAAGTTCATTATTGGCATATAAAAAACATATATTTTGAGGTATTAATTTTGTATCCTGTTCCATTGTTAAATTCATTTATTAAGTCTAGAATTTTTTATGGAGTCTTTAGAGTTTTCTATATACAATATCATGTCATCTGTGAATAATGGCAGTTTTACTGCTTATTCCCCAATTTGGATGCCTTTTATTTCTTATTGTCTGATTGCTATGGCCATCACTTCCAGTATTATTTCTGTTGAACAGGAGTGGTAAAGTGGACACCCCTGTCTTGTTCCTATTCTTAGAGGAATTGGTTTATTTTTTGCCCATTAACTATGATGTTGGCTGTAGGATTGTCATATTTGGCCTTTATCATATTGAGATATGCTCCCTCTGTTCCCACTTTGCTGAGAGTTGTTTTTTGTTTTGTTTTGTTTTTTAATAAAAAATGGTGTTGGATTTTGTCAAATGCTTTCTCTGTATCTATTGATATGATCATTTGATTTTTTGTCTTTCAATTTGTTTATGTGATGTATCACAATTATTGATTTGTGAATATTGTACCAGTCTTGCATCCCTGGAATAAACCCCACTTGATCATGGTATAAAATCTTTTTAATATATTGCTGAATATGATTTGCTAATATTTTGTTGAGAATTTTAGCATCTATATTCATCAGGGATATTGGCCTGTAATTCTCTTTCTTTGTAGTGTCTTTATCTGGTTTTGGAGTTAGAATTATGCTGGCCTCATACAGTATAGAGTCTGGAAGTGTTCCTTCCTTTTGGATTTTCTGAAATAGTTTGCAGAGTATAGGTGTTAGTTCTTCTTTGAATGTTTGGTAAAACTCCCCTGTGAACCTGTCCAGACCTTGACTTTTGTTAGGTGGGAGTTTTTTAATTACTGCTTCTATTTCATCAGTTGTTATTGGCCTATTTAGGTTTTCTGATTCCTCCTGATTTAGTTTGGGAAAGTATATTTTTCTAGGAATTTGTCTATTGCATCCACTATATCCAGCTTGTTGGCATATATTTGTTCATAGTATTTACTTAAAATCATTTTTATTTCTGTGGTGTCAGTAGTTATTTATGAACTTTCTATTCTGATTTTTTTTAACCTCTGTCCTCTCTATTTGTTTCTTGATCAGTCTGGCTAACTGTTTATCAATTTTGTTTATCCTTTCAAAGAATCAGCTCTTGGTTTCATTGATTTTTTTGTATTTTGTTTTAACCTCTCATTATTTCTGCTCTAATCTTTATTATTTCCTTGCTTCTACTTACTCTGGATTTTTATTGTTGTTCTCTTTCTAGTTCTTTAAATTGTAGGGTTAAATAGTTTATTGCTAATTTTTGTTGTATTTTGAGGTATGCCGGTAGTGCTATGAATTTCCCTTTGAGAACGGCTTTTGCTGTGTTCCAGAGATTTGGGGTCATTGTGTGTTCATTTTCTTTTGTTTTGTATTTCTTTATTGATCTTGTTGGTAACCCATTCATTGCTTAATAACATGCTACTTAGCTTCCATGTGCTCGAATGTTTTATGGTGTTTTTACTGTAGTTGATTTATAATTTCATTCTACTGTGATCTGAGAAGATGTTTGATATGATTGTAATCTTCTTGAACTTCTAGAGACTTGTTTTGTGTCCCAACATGTGATCTATCTTTGTGAATGATCCATGTGTATTTGAGAAGAATGTATATTCTGCTTTGTTGGGATGATACATTCTATGAATCTTGATTACATACATCTGATTCAGTGTGTCCTTTAGAGTCTATGTTTCCTTGTTAAGTTTTTGTCTGGAATATATATCCAGTGAAGTCAGAGGGGTGTTAAAGTCCTCTACTATAACTCTATTGTTGTTGTCGATCTCTCTGTTTAAGTCCTCAAAGTATTTCTGCTCTCACAGCTCTTATATTGTGTGCATATATGTTTACCAGGGTTATATCCTCTTATTGAATGGATTACTTTAGTATTATGTAATGACCTTTGTTGTCTATTGTGATGACCTTCATTTTGAAGTGTATTTTGTCAGATATGAGTATTGCTACTCCAGCTTTCTTTTCTTTTCCATTTGCATGGAAATTTTTTTTCCATCCCTTCACTCTCATCCTGTGTGAGTATTTTGTACTAAGGTTGGTCTCTTGTAGACAAAATATGGTTGGGTCAGGTTTTTGTATCCATTCAGCTACCCTACACCTTTTGATTGGAGCATTTAATCCATTTGTATTTAGGGTTATTATTGATAGGTACTTATTTATTGCCATTTTAATTCTATATGGTTAGGTTTCTCTTTCTTTTTCTCATTATAGCAGTTGCTTTAGCATTTCTTGTAATGCTGGTTTGGTGGTGATATACTCCTTTAGCTTTTTTTTAGTCTGTGATGCTCATTATTTGACTATCTATTTTGAATGATAGCCTTGTGGGATATAGTAACCTTGGTCTCAGATCCTTGCTTTCCATTACCTTGAGTACTTTATGCCATTCCCTTCTGGCCTGTAGAGTTTCTGGTGAGAAATCAGTTGTCAGCCTTATGGGAAATCCTTTGTAGGTACAGTTTTCTTTTCTCTTGCTGACTTTAAGGTTCTCTCTTTGTCTTTTATTTTTTGGCATTTTAATTATGATATGTTTGGGCATGGGCCTGTTTGGGTTCTTCTTATTTGGGGTTCTCTGTGTGTCCTGAACTTGTTTGACTTTTTCCTTTACCGGGTTAGAGAAGATTTTTGCCATTATTTCTTCAAACACGTTCTCTATTCTTTTCTCCCTTTCTGCCTCTTCTGGCACACCTGTTATTCTATTATTGTTACGTTTCATATTGTCCCACAGCTCTCTTAAGCTGTCCTCCTGTTTAATATTTTTTTTTCTTTTTGGTTCTCTGATTGAGTAATATTTTCAACTCTGTCTTCTAATTCATTGATTCAATCTTCAGCTTCCCCTAATCTGCTGCATATTCCTTCCAATGTGTTCTTTGTTTGTGTTATGTCATTATTTATCTCAGACTGTTATTTTTCATAGTTACTATATATTTTTTCATGCTGTTGAACACCTTTACCATCATTACTCTGAACTCTGTTCCAGATAAATTTCTTATCCCTGCTTCATTTATTGCTTCTTCTGGAGGATTCTCTAGTTCTTTCATTTAGGGGTTGTTTCTTTTCTCCTCATTTTAGTTGTCTGTTTGGGTTTGTTACTATGTATTAGGTAGATCCTCTACACCTCTCAATTTCTAGTGCAGGTTCATGTTTAAGGCTGTCTCTTACTAATTAGTTCAGGCAAAGAATCAAAGCATCCAGAGTCTGAATTTTGACTTGAATTGTCCATCAGGAAATCTTCCTCAGCAGTGGTGAGAGTTTTTTCAACAGGGTGGGGCAGTTTGTTTCTGCCTGGAATCTAATTGTTATTTTTAACCTTTTAAGTGGCCTCAGGGCAAGGTGTTTTCCAATAGGGTGTATCAACTGTCTTCCCCCCAGGCAAGGCAGATGTCTATGTGAGGAAAGATGTCCTCTGCTGCATGAGGGAATGACTCAGCCCAGGAAACTTGGGGTGTCTGTCTTCTGAGCTCTATCCCCTGAGTCCCTAGTCCTAGTTTCTGCTCTCACAGCTCCAGTCCACTTCACCTTCCCTCTGCTGGAACACAAGGTTTGCGGCTCCACAGGGAATTTTGTACATTGGTCCTTTAAGAAGGTGCCTGAATTTTCAGCTGCCACTCCTTGACAGACAGCACCTGGCTGCTTTTCACAGCCATATGTTATGTGGGTACCCTTCTCAGTTTTGGTGCTCTCTGCTGGGGGGCCCAGCTTGGGAATTAGAGACCAGAGTTCTAAATGGCAACCCCCCACAGCTGAGATATCTCTCCAGGACTTCAGTTGCTGTCTGTGAGCAGCCCCTTTCATGTCTACGCCTTTCCTACCAGTATCTATGCAGTCTTCACTTTTGGTCCTCCAATATCAGGGTTCTCCTGCGAGTTTTCCATTGATTATTCAGGAAGTTTTTCTGTATTTTAGTTGTAATTCCAGTTTGTTCCTTGGTGCAGCACCCACATACTCTGCTGCCATTTTTAATTTTACCACAAATTTTTAAATGTAGTGCATTTGACTAAATGTTATGAAGTATCTTGGTTTGTAACAGAAAAGTTCATTAATATAAAACCTGATGAAATCTGAATAAAGTATGTTTTGTTAATAGTAGCATAGCAAATTTAATTTCTTAGTTTTGATAAATGTACAATAGTTATGTAAGATGTTAACATTAGAGGAAACCAGGTTATGGAGGTATGGTGTATATGGGAAATCTAAGTTTATTCCAAAATAAAAGGTTTACTAAAAAAGAAAATATTGATTATATTATGACCCATTATTTTAGAAAGGAGGTTGGAAAGACTGAACAGTTTGACTGAAAATAGTAAGAGCTAGAGCCTTTTTCTTCTTCAGAGCTCCTAGATTGAGCCTTTAGAAATGATGACAGCTAAGATAAAATAGAACACTCCTTGACCATGATTGTGATACTTTGAAAATGACTTGTTCAGAGGGTACTTTTCTTTCAGCATTTTAAGCTGTTATATATTCATTGTGATACACATTTTCCAAGCTAATAACTGTAAGTAGTAATATAACTTATCTTTGACTCATTTCCCTTATATATAAAGTGTGAATGATAATGTCCCTCCTTCATAAGAGTTTTGTGATCATTAAATTATAACATCTTTGTGAGATGCCTAGCACAGACTTGACATACAATAAACTCTATAAATTAGTATGCATAGGCATTATAAAAAATGTTTTTTACATTTAGGTTACTTGTAAACCTCTATAATAAGTCTCATTTTTTAAATTTTTTACAACTTTAAATTATATATTACATATACAATGTCCCTAAATCATAAGTATAAAGCACAAATAATTTTTACAAAGTTAACACATTCATATAATCAACAATTAGATTAAAATATAGAATATTTACTAATATCATCAGTTCAGAAGTCTCCATATGCCCACTCCCACGTATTACCTGTCACAATTAACTTACGTTGGTTTTGTTTCTATTTAGTTTCAGAGACCCTTCTTCCTCTATCATTCATAATTGAATATACTTTGGGGGGTAGATAAAACATTAATGTGGTTCAAAAGCCAAAGCTGTGCATTATTAATGTCTTCCCTCTAATATCTAATTTGACATATTATAACATGTAGTTTATTTTAAAATAAGAATCACATGTCACTTTGCCAGAAAATTACATGAATGGTAATTTCTGAAACATTCAGTTCCCTTAATTCAGTTCAACCAATATTAAGTGAGCACATACTAATGCAAAAAGCACAGTAGTGGAAAGAAAGGTGTACTAAAGACTTGTCTTTAGAGGTTCCAACCCCAATTAGGGAACCATTTTTTTAGACATTAGAACTCTACTTCAGTGCACACTCTAAATATAATAATATCGTGTTTCCCCGAAAATAAAACATCCTCCGAAAATAAGACCTACTTACAGGTTTCCTTCTGAGTGAAATATAAGGCATCCCCCCAAAAATAAGGCCCCCCTAGCCTCTGTCTCAGAATGAAAATTAATTTACCATAAACTGGTCGCTAGGGCCGCCCCGACTGGCATCTAGCAACCAGTGATGTTTCACAGAGTCCTGATGTCACTGCTGTGTGGAGAAGGAGCAGAGGTCAGAGTGAGCAGTGAGCGCGGAGTGGGAGAGAGGAGGAGACTTTCACAGATGCATGTAGAAGAACAGGAGGATTAGAGCTGATGGGACACGGCGAAGGTGGTGAGTGCTGGTCTGTCTCTGGTGACACTACCTGATGCTCGTGGCCTCCCTCATGTTGACTGAAGGTTCTCAGTCAGTGGCAGACCCTGCTCCAGCCCAGATCCAGGCCCCAGCAAGCCCAGTGACAGTCCCCAGGCAGGCCCCAGGGGGTAGATGTCTGATAAAGGGGTAGGGGGGATGTCTGGTGAAGGCGTTCAGTGGCACAGGGGTGGGGGGAGGGGGATCACTTAAAATGACACAGGAGGATCAGAGGGGGCAATCAAAATGACACAGGAGGATCAAAAGGGGTTACTAAAATGGTAATCCCCCCTCTGATTCTCCTGTACCATTTTGATTCCCCCCTCTGATCCCTCTGTGTCATTTTAAGTGACCCCCCCTCTCCACCTTGATACCCCAATTCCTTTTTTTTACCCCTAGAAATGAGTGCAAAAAGAAAAAGCTACTCCATAGAGTACAAGAAATGAATTGTGGAAGACTCTTGGGGCCAAAATATTACTGCTTTCTGCAAAGAGAAGATGTTGAGTATCCAATTGGTCCGAAAATGGCGAGCAGAGTATGGTAACCTCATTGAACAAGTGGACAAGGAAAATGCTAAAAAGCGCAAGTGTGGATCAGGTCGGCAGCCATTATTTTCCGAGCTGGAAGACCTGATCTGTGAATGGGTTGTTGACAGGAGAGCAGAGGCTTTGGTTGTGAATAGGGCTCAGATTCAAGAATTTGCCCTTGCAATGGCACCACAGTGTGACATAGCCCCCGAAGACTTCAAAGCATCACAACACTGGCTGGATAATTTCCTTCAGCTAAGTGAACTGTCTTTAAAAAGATCTACAACATTGTTTAGGTTGGAAGATACTCAAGTTATTAAGTGAGCCCTTGCATTCAAGTCCTTTATTGATGATGCTGACTTCTCTAAATACAATCTTTCCAACATGATTGCTATGGATGAAACTGCAGTGTTTATGGGCCAATCATCTCAAACAACAATTGAACAGCAGGGTGCCTCCTTAGTGTACATTCCCTCCACTGCTTAGGAAAGTGCATGTGTTTCCTGTATTTTGACAATTCGTCTGGATGGCACTAAAATCCCACCTTTAATCATTTCTAAGGGCAAGAAGGAAAAGATTGAACGTGTTTTGGGCGTTTTTATTTTTGGAACTGAAAAAGCCTGGGCCACCCAAGCAGTTATAAGGAAGTGGGTAGATTTAATGCTGCTGCTTGTTATGCCAGGGAACCAAAGAGGTCTGCTAGTCTGGGATGCAGCCAGCACTCACCACGCTAAAGACATCAAGACATTTCTTCACAAAAGAAAAGTAGATCAGATAATGATTCCCGCAGGAATGATGGCTTATCTCCAGACTCTTTATATTGCAATAAACAAGCCATTCAAAGACAATTTGCGCATGGAAATTCATGACTACATTGAAAATAGAATGGAGAGAAATCAGCGTGGAAGCTTTGTGGAACCTAAACTGCAAGAAGTTGTGACTTGGGTGAAGAATTCATGGGAGAAAATCACTGTGTACAGGTAATAAATTTCCTTTATTTTCATTTAAAAATAAATGTGTACTGTATTATTCTTCATGGAAAAATAAGACATCCCCTGAAAATAAGACCTAGTGAATCTTTGGGAGTAAAAATTAATATAAGACACTGTCTTATTTTCAGGGAAACAGGGTAGATGTTTCTCTCTCATCAATGTTTCTAACTCTATCCCTCTCTCTTCCTCTCTGTAAAAAATCAATAAAATGTATTTTTTTTTTTTAAAGAGAGAGAAGCAATTAGCTGCTTGGTTCTCAGGCCAAAAGACCTGAAGCACTCAAAGCTTTGAAAGAGAAAGTACTTGAAGATTTGTTTATCACTCTGCTTTAGAAGACAATTGGTGCTACTCTTGGCTATGGTAGGCTTCATTGGAGACTTTATTTCTATAGAATTCTCTTAACTTTTTCTGAAAGATCATCACCAGATCTAGAAGCTTTTAAAATCCCCATAAAACCAGAGAATGAAAAAAGTGTGATGGATAGAAAGATCAGGAATTCGTGGAACCTCCTGCCTACTTAACCTCCCAAACCAGATCCCTGGAATAGCCAGCTCCCTTTTCATCTCTTTCTCTCCCAGGTCCTAGGGTTTGGCTCATTTAGCTTCCTTTTCCAGGTGCCACTCTCTTCCTCCCCAACTTTCCACCTGGATTTCTCTCAGAATAGTTTCCTGATTTATCCCTAATTCTGCTTTCTCTGGGCTCCAGACAATTGTTTTAAGTTCTTTAAAGTGCTTTATCTGTTATTATCTCTAAGGGAACAGTTGGGCAGAGTGAGATATAACAAAAATGTAAATGACACTATGGAATTGGGGAACGTAAAAAGAACCAAAAACTCTGACAAAATGGGAGTCTTTAGTGAACTGTGAACATCTGAGCTACCTGCTCCCCTCCTATACATGCCATTGACTCTTCCCTGGGACTTGGCACCATTATCTCTGCATCTCCCTTGGAGTTGGATACTAGATCCAACTACAAGATCTTCAACCTGGGGGAGATGTGGTCTCACATTGTTAAAAGTCTGCTGCATTTTTTTTCTATGTGTGGATTCCCAGGTTACTCTCTCTAGCTCCAGATTTGTCTCTTTTTTTATTAAATTATTATCTGTGTACATATTTTACATTGCCCCGCCTTCCATACATACCCACCCTCCACAGAGTTTTGTGTCCATTGGTTGTACTTATATGCATGTATGCAAGTCCTTCGGTTGATCTATTATCTCCCCCAGATCTCCTCCTCTCCCCTCCCCACTCTGTAATTTGACAGTCTGCTTGTTGCTTTACTGTCTCTATATCTATATTTTGGTTCATAAGTTTATAAGGTTCTTTATTATCCATAAATGAGTGAGGTCATGTGGTGTTTCTCTTTCATTGACTGGCTTATTTCACTCAGAGTGATGTTCTCCAATTCCATCCAGGTTGCTGCAAATGATGAGAATTCCTTCTTTTTTATGGCAGCATAGTATTCCATTGTGTAGATATACCATAGTTTTTTTATCCAATCATCTGCTGACAGGAACCTAGGCTGTTTCCAAATCCTAGCTATTGTAGATTGTGCTGCTATGAACATAGGAGTGCATATATCCTTTTTGATTGGTGTTTCTAGTTTCTTGGGATATAATCCTAAGAGTGGGATTACTGGGTCAAATGGGAGTTCCATTTTCAGTTTTTTGAGGAAACCCCATACTGTTCTCCACCGTGGTTGCACCAGTCTGTATTCCCATCAGCAGTGTACGAGGGTTCCTTTTTTTCCACAACCTCACCAACACTTTTTGTTTGTTGATTTGTTGATGTTGGCCATTCTGACAGGTGTGAGATGGTACCTCATTGTTGTTTTGATTTGCATTTATCGGATAATAAGTGACTTTGAGCATGTTTTCATGTGCCTCTTGGCCTTCCTTCTGTCTTCTTTTGAAAATATTTTATTTAAGTCCATTGCCCATTTTTTAATTGGATCATTCATTTTCATTTTATTTAGTTGTATAAGCTGTCTGTATATGTTGGAGATTAAAACTTTATCAGTAATAACATTTGCAAATATGTTCTCCCACACCGTGGGCTTTCTTGTTGTTTTGTTGATGGTTTCTTTTGCTGTAAAAAAAAAAGCTTTTTTTATTTTCTCTTTAGCTTTCATTGCCCTTGGGGCAGTATCAGTGAAGAAGTTCTTTTGGCATATGTCTGAGATTTTGCTTCCTGTGATGCCTCTAGTATTTTTATGGTTTCCCATCTTATGTTTAAGTCCTGTATACATTTTGAGTTTATTTTTCTGTATGGTGTAAGTTGGTGATCTAGTTTCATTCTTTTGCATGTATCTGTCCAATTTTCCCAATACCACTTATTGAAGAGCCTGTCTTGACTCCATTGTATATTTGTGCCTCCTTTGTCAAATATTAATTGAGCATATTGATTTAGGTTGATATCTGGGTTCTCGATTCGATTCCATTGATCTATATGTCTGTTCTTGTGCCAGTACCAGGCTGTTTTGAGAACAGTGGCTTTGTAATACAGCTTGAAATCTGGTATTGAGATCCCTCCTACTTTACTCTTCTTTCTCAGGATTTCTGTGGCTATTCGGGGTCTTTTATTGTTCCAAATGAACTTTTGGAGAGTTCTTTCTAGGTCAGTGAAATATGCCTTTGGTATTTTAATAGGGAGTGCATTGAACTTATAAATTGCTTTGGGAAGTATGGACATTTTGATGATATTGATTCTACCAATCCATGAACATGGTATGTTCTTCCATCTGTTTACATCTTCCTCTATCTCTTTTTTCAGTGTCGTGTAGTTTTCCGCATATAGGTCCTTTACTTCCTTAGTTAAGTTTATTCCTAGGTATCTTATTTTTTTCTCTGTGATGATAAGTGGAATTTCTTTTTTAGTGTCTGTTTCTGTAAGTTAACTGATGGTATATAGAAATGCCATTGATTTCTTGGCATTAATTTTGTATTCTGCTACATTGCCGAATTCATTTATTAAGTCAATTAGTTTTTTAATGGAGTCTTTTGGGTTTTTTATGTACAATATCATGTCATCTGCAAATAAGGATAACTTTATTTCTTCTTTTCCAATTTGGATGCCTTTTATTTCCTCTTCTTGTCTAATTGCAATGGCTAGTACTTCCAGTACTATATCAAACAGGAGTGGCAAGAGTTGGCTTCCCTGTCTTGTTCCTGTTCTTAGAGGGAATGGTTTTAGTTTTTGCCCATTGAGTGTGATGTTGGCTGTGGGTTTATCATATATAGCTTTTATTATGTTGAGGTATTATCCTTGTATTCCTACCTTGTTGAGAGTTTTTATCAGGAAAGGGTGTTGGATTTTATCAAATGCTTTTTCTACATCAATTGATATGACTATATGATTTTTATCTTTCAATTTGTTTATGTGATGTATCACGTTTACTGATTTACGGATATTGTACCATCCTTGCATTCCTGGAATAAATTCTACTTGGTCATGGTGTATGCTCTTTGTGATGTTCTGCTGGAGCCGATTTGCTAGAATTTTATTGAGAATTTTGGCATCTATGTTCATGAGGGATATTGGCCTGTAATTCTCTTTCATGGAGTTGTCTTTATCAGGTTTTGTTATGGAGTTTGGAAGTGTTCCTTCCTCTTAAATTTTTTGGAATAGTCTGAGGAGGATAGGTTTTAGTTCTTCCTTTAATGTTTGGTAAAACTCTCCTGTGAAGCCATCAGGCCCTGGGCTTTTGTTTGCTGGAAGCTTTTTGATGACTGTTTCAATTTCTTCCCAAGTCACTGGTCTATTGAGATTTTTAGATTCTTCCTGATTGAGTTTCGGAAGGTTGTATTTTTCTAGGACTATGTCCATTTCCTTCAGGTTGTTCAGTTTGTTGGAATAGAGTTCTTCATAGTATTTTGTAACAATCCTTTGTATTTCGGCAGGGTCTGTTGTTATTTCACCTCTTTCGTTTCTGATTTTGTTTATTTGAGTCCTCTCTCTTTGTTTCTTGGTTAGCCTGGCTAAACGTTTATCAATCTGGTTTATCCTTTCAAAGAACCAGCTCTTGGTTTTGTTGATCTTATGTATTGTTTCTTTGGTCTCTATGTCTTTTATCTCTGCTCTGATTTTTATAATTTCCTCCCTTCTGCTTACACTGGGTTTTTCTTGTTGCTCTTTTTCTAACTCTTTGAGTTGTAGAGTTAGATAATTTGTTACTATTTTTTCTTGTTTTTTGCAATAGGCTTGTAGAGATATGAACTTCCCTCTCAAAACTGCTTTTGCTGTGTCCCATAGATTTTGGATTGTTGTGTTTTCATTGTCATTTGTTTCCAGGATGTTTTTAATTTCTTCCTTGATTTCTTTGGTAACCCAGTCCTTGTTTAATAACATGCTGTTTAGTCTCGACGTGTTTGATTTCTTTGGATTATTTTTATTGTAGTTAATTTCCAGTTTTATGCCACTATGATCTGAGAAGATGCTTGATATGATTTCTATTTTTTTGAATTTGAAGAGACTTTGCCTATGTCCCAACATGTGGTCTATCTTTGAAAATGACCCATGTGCAGTTGAGAAGAATGTATATTCTGTGCATTTGGGGTGGAATGTTCTGAAGATGTTGATTAATTCCATCTGGTCTAGTAAGTCATTTAGGATTGATATTTCTTTCCTGACTTTTTGTTTAGATGATTTGTCCAAAGGTGACTATATATTTACCAAGTTTATTTCTTCTTTTTGGATTGCTCCCTTTAGTATTATGAAGTGGCCTTCATTATATCTTGTTATGTCTTTCACTCTGAGATCTAATTTGTCAAAATTAAGTATTGCTACCCCACCTTTTTTTTCATTTTCATTCACCTGGAAAACCTTTTTTCATCCCTTCACCCTCAGTCTGTGTGCATCTTTTTTTCTGAAGTGGGTTTCTCATAGACAACAGATATATGGGTCTTGTTTTCTCATCCAATCTGTTACCCTATTTCTTTTGATTGGAGCATTTAATCCATTTACATTTAAAGTTATTATTGATAGGTACTTATTTGATGCCATTTTTATTCTATACCCCTGTGTTCCTTCTTTGCTTTCTATTTCTTTATTTTTACAGTAGACCCTTTAGCATTTCTTGCATTGTTTGTTTGGTGGAGATAAATTCCGTTAGTCTGTTTTTTTCTGTGAAGCTCCTGATTTCACCTTCAATTTTGATTGATAGCTTTGCTGGGTACAGTATTCTTGGATTCAGACCCTTCCTTTGCATGACTTTGTATATTTCGTCCCATTCCCTTATGGCCAGATGAGTTTCTGTGGAGAAATTAGTTGCTAGTCTGATGGGGGTTCTTTTATATGTAACTTTCTGTCTCTTTCTGGCTGCTTTTAAGATTCTTATTTTGTCATTGGTGTTTGCCAGCTTAATTATAATGTGCCTTGGGGTCGGTCTTCTTGGGTTCATTTTGCTTGGGACTCTGCGAGCATCTTGGATTTGTGTGGGTCTTCTCTATCTCAGGAAAATTTTCTGTCATTATTTTTTAAAATACCTTTTCCATGTTTTTCTCAATTTCCTTTCCTTCTGGAACCCTTATTATTCTAATATTGTTTTGTTTTGTATTGTCCCAAAGTTCCCTTAGACTCTCCTCCTGCTTTTTAATTTTTTTTTCCCAGAAGCTGCTCTAATTGGGTATTTTTTTCCATCTTGTCTTCTAGCTCACTGATGTGGTCCTCAGCTTCTTCTAGTATACTCTTGAAGCTTTCTATTGAGTTCTTTACAGTAGCGATGTCATTTTTTCATTTCTTCTTGGTTCTTCTTCATTTCCTCTTGGTTCTTACTCATATTGTCAAATTTGTCTTCCATTCTTTTTAGCCATCTTATGATCATTACTCTGAATTCCTGCTCTGGTAGGTAGCTTGCCTCTAACTTGTTTACTTCCTTTTCTGGTGATGCCTGCTTTTCTTTCATATGCGGGCTGTTTCTTTATCTCCCCATGATCTCTCTTTTTAGGATGTCTGGTTGTGTAGTTCTCTCTCTCCTGCTTTGATTTAAAGGCACAAAATACAACACAACCAGGTACAATACACAAGGCACTGAATAGAAATGTGTTTGTATATTAATAACCTCCAATAAAGGTGACTAGAACCCAGCTTACAAAAACTTACAATCAAACAAAAAGAATAGGCATATCAATCTTACACAAAAAGCATAAAACTTCAATATAGTTAACATTCAACAGACAACTACAAAGGGATAGAGAGAAAGACTGTTTTTTTTTTTTTGTTTTTTTTTAGGACAGTGACGAGGGAGGTGTGAATGGGCTTGGAGTAGGGGGTTGGAAATTAGATATACACAAGTAGGGTGAAATTTTAGGATGCGGTAAACAGAAAGAATGGGGAAAATCTAGAGCAGGAAAGGGTTAAGATAAACAGGGCACCAAAGGAAAAGTTTAGGAAGAGAGTGATGGCATAAAGGTAGGGTTGAGATAGAATAAAGCTTTGGAGAAGGAAAGATAAGTATAAACTGTAGAACAGTAATCCCGAAATAAAAAATAATAATAATAAATAATAATAATAAACAAAAGAAAATAATATAAAAAAGGTAAAATAGTAGTAGTAATAATGTTGATTATGTATACAGTGTAATAATTAAAAAGGTAAAATCAAGTGAGGAAAAAAGAAAAAAATAGTTTCTTGAGTAAATGTTGCAAATAATGAAAAAAAATAAAAAACAAAAATTAAAAAAAAATTTCAAATAAAATTTGCAGTAATGAAGGTCATTCGCTTCCTCTATTGTTCTGTTTGGCACGCCTTTTTCCCAGTGGGACAATATTGCAGTTCCCTGCATTTCACTGCTCTTCTAGGTGGCAGTGTTTCTAGGTTGACTTCCCAGGCTCTAAAGACTCTCTAGCTTTTTTTTTTTTTCCCCCCTCTCTGTGGCAATGGTTTATGGAGGTGGGGAGGAGGCAAGTAATCTCCTGTAATTCTCTGATATCTCTCCGAGGCAGATCCAAATGTGTTGCTCTTTAGATATCTCCCCTATTGGGAGCCATGTCCACTTTCACGGGTGACACCCGCCCAACAGCCAGGGGCTTCTACTTGTAATCATCGCCCCTATCCTCCAGTTTCCGCGCCCTTGGTGCACAGGCTTTTGTCTTCTCCGCGAGCACTCACTCACCCTCTCCCCACGAAGTCTGACCTTTTCACCATGCGGTAGTTCACTCCCGTGAGCCACTTGGGATCAGCATTCTGGGGGTCACAGCTGCCTGGTTTTTGCTGCTGCTGTGGATACTCAGGCCTCTGACACGATCCAACCTCTTTTCAAGATGGCGAGATGGCGAGATTTCACCGTCCAAGCCAGTAGGTAGCTCCGGGAAGGGACCTAGTCCCGCCGTGGGTGTTTCTCTGTCAAGGGCGCCCTGGTCAGCTGCCCCCCAGTTTCTTCTGGTGGTTGGCTGTCTCTTGGCTTGTTAATAAACGTTCACAGCACGACCCTCAGCTGCTCTCTCTTTCTGCTTCGGGACAAGGCTCAGAATCCGCCTATCTATTCTTCTGCCATTTTGTCTCCCTTCCAGATTTGTCTTGATAGAGTTGACTCAAGTACTAAATGCTGTACTAATTTATATCTATAACTAGTTCAGACTTCTCACTTTGAACAATGCCAAGTTTTCTAATAAATCATTTGTTTATCAGGAATTGCTAGCTCCTCTCCAGCTCACTCTCCAGCCTGGACTCCTAGATTAGCTATGTCAACAATGCTCTCATGTTCTCCTATTGGAATTATCCCTTTACCTCAATCCCAGTATTTCTAACATATGTGTCAGTGCCTAACTCTGGAAAACCCTACCTGCTTTTCCTGCTCCTGCTCCTGAGCTGCCAAGTATTATTTGAGGAAGTTTCCCCCACAAAGACATGTTTTCTAGTGTCAGCAGAGCTCTCAGGGCTGCTTGGCAGCCTTTCACACTTTTTTAATAATTGACTTCCTGCCATGTTTTCCACAGCATCTCCTCCTGGTTAATTCCAGTCATTCTCTACCTCAACTACTTTCACTTTCTGTGACCTGACTTTCTACATTTATTGAGAAAATTGAGGTCAATTTGAAATGGACTTTCTCCAATGTTTTAGACTTACCAAAACTTGTCTTGAGTCTTGTTCTTTACTCATTCTCCTTCACTCTCTAGTTTGGAGGAATAAAGGACACTCCTCTGTCTCTAAAACAAACCTATGAACATTTCTTGGGTTCAGAATCATATCCCTCCTGCTGCCCTCTGCCTGTGTGTACATAATTCATCTTTCTGACTCAGACTGGGAAGTCAAGGCCCATGTTACATTTATCTCTGTGTTTACAATATGTAGCACCATGGCTGATACAATGTTTACTGAATTGGTGACTTATGAAGGGACCGAGTGGATTGACATGAGTTCTTTGTCCTTTGTACATCTACTTTATTGGTTAATAAAAGTACCACTTGGCCCTGCCTAGTGTGGATAAGTGATTAGAGCATCGGCCTGTGCACCAAAGGGTCATGGGTTTGATTCCCAGTCAGGGGCATGAACCTGGGTTGCAGGTTTGATCCCCAACCCCAATTGGGGGAGCATGCAACTAATCAATATGTATCTCATTTCAATGTTTCTCTCTCTCTCTCTCTCTCTCTCTCTCTCTCTCTCTCTCTCTCTCTCTCTCTCCCTCCCTCCCTCCTTCCCTCCCTCCCTCCCTACCTTTCACTCTCTCTAATGAAAAGTATCAATGGAAAAATAACCTTCAATGAGGATTAAGAAAAATAAAGCAAAATAAAGACACAACCACAGGCCCAAAATGGCTTCACTTGGGCTAAAAGCCCATGATACCAATCTTAGATTTTTTTTAAAGTGCCACTGGAAAACAAGGAGGAGGATGGGAAGGATTAAGAGCATTCAATAAGCTCCAGACTTAGGGTTTTTGTTGAAATTTTATTACATTTTGTGAAAACATTTGACTTAGAATTGACCTGTTACTTTATTTATTTTTTTAATCTTTTTATTTTATTTTATTGATTTTTTACAGAGAGGAAGAGAGAGGGATAGAGAGTTAGAAACATTGATGAGAGAGAATCATCGATAGGCTGCCTCTTGCACACCCCCTACTGGGGATGTGCCCACAACCAAGGTACATGCCCTTGACCAGAATCGAACCTGGGACCTTTCAGTCCACAGACCGACGCTCTACTGCTGAGCCAAACCGGTTTCAGCTGACCTGTTACTTTAAAAAGGAAGTGGTGGAAAGAGTACTAGATAGAATAAGAAAATCTGGCTCTGCTGGTCATAAACTGTGTGGCCATGGACAAGGGCCTTAATTACTTGCTCTAGTACATTGTGGGTAGGATTATTATGAACATTGAATGGAGTCATAAATATGCAAATATTTTAAAATCAGAAGCACTTCTCCAAGGCAAGCTTGTAGCTCTTATTGATGCCACTAATAGCTATGGAGCTTTTATTTTCTTCTATACACATCTGCTCCCTCTACCATAGCCCATCTTACCTTTTGCACCAAGAAATTAATTTCACCTCATTCCTCACCCTCCAAACCCCCCTTTTCATGTCCTTTTTGGCCTGCATCTATCTGTGTAGATGACTTTGGAGAAATATCCCAATATGTAAATTATCCCAACTTCTTGAATTCAAATTCATGGCTGGCTGGGAGGTGTATGGTGGGCTATGCCAGAATACCAGCAGGTCCTACCATTTTAGCTGATTCCTGTGCCTGTGGGCACATGTATTTGGGTTGGAATGTGTATCTCTTTATCTGCATGGGTATGTATATGCGTACTCCTCTGATTCTAAATGAATACAGGGGTGTGGGTTTTCACGAGAATACCACTGAGACTATGTAAGTTCTTCTCCTCTCTGTACTTTTCTCCCTTCCACTTTCAGAGCTCCCTGACTTCTTTGGCAAAGGAGTCCTGACAGACAAGTTCTTTGATTTTATCCTTTTTTTCTTATTCTGCTTACGGAGCACTAGTTGGATACTCCCTGTTATCTTCCATTCCCAAAACTTGATGGCTTCTCACCAGAGACTCGGGAATCCAACATTGATCCAGAAGCAATCAGTTCATACCAGCTCAGTATTAGACCAAAGGTTGTTCAGTATACCAATGGTGGGTAATTTATTATGTCAAAAAAAATGCTACAAATATTTCTTGTCTAATGGAATAGATACACTATAGCAAAAAGTGTTGTGAAGTGAATTTCTGTCAATTCCTGTTTCACTTTGATTTTTATTATAAAGCCATGGCTATGTTTTGCTAGAAAAAAAAATTGACTCCAGGTCATAATTAAACCATGTATTTTAAAATAAAGTGCAGGTCCTGACCAGATAGTTCAGTTGATTGGAGCATTGTCCCAATATGCCAGGGTTGTAGGTTCAGTCCCCTGTGAGGGTGCATGCAGGAGTTAAGTAATGAATGCATAAAATGATGGAAAGACTAGTTGATATTTCTCTCTACCTCTCTATTTCCTTCTTTTCCCTCTAAAATCAAACAATCAATGATTTTTTTAATTAAATAGAATAAACCACATATTTTTAAAACGATAATAATAGGATAATAATGTAGGGCCAATCGTTTTTTAAACTATAATGAGATTCCTGCGCTAGACAATGTGTCCCCACCTTCCACAGCTTTAAATTCTGCTCCTCAGTATATTAGTGGATAAAAAAAATGCTGTGGTACATTTACACAATGGAATGCTATGTATCTGTAAAAAAGAAGGATTTCTTACCCTTTGCAACAGCATGGGTGGACCTGGAGAGTATTATGCTAAGCAAAATAAGACAGCCAAAGAAAGACAAATATCACATGATATCACTTATATGTGGAGTTTAATGAACACAATAAATTGATGAACAAAATAGGTCCAGAGACATGGAGGCATGGAACAGACTGACATATCTCAGAGGGAAGAGGGGTATGGAAAGATATTAACTAAAGAACTCATATACATATATGCATAACCAATGGACACACAATAGTTTGGTGAATGCCTAAGTTGTGGTAGGGGCTAGAAGGAGGGAGGTAAAAAAGGGAGGAGTTGGGGTATATCTTTAATACTGTCAATAATAAAATTAAAATTTAAAAATTCTGCTGCTCTTTTTATGCAATTTTTTTTCTATTGAAACCTCCCCCTCATTTAAGGGCTTACTGCCTTATGAGCCCCAAAAATGAGGTCTGTAGAGAGTATTTTGAAAATTGAGGGTTTGTTTAGTAGATTTTTTTCTCCAAAAGAAAATATTTGTAAATGGAATGATGCTCAGTCCCTTTTCACATACATTGTCTCAATTGGTGCTCAAAGCAATCCAGAACATAAGGTGACAAGTAATATTCCCTTTTTGCTGATGAAAAAACAAAAGCCTGGCGATTAACCAATTTTCTCAAGATCATACAGTTAGACGTGAGAGCAAAAAATGGGACTCAAACCTTATGATTCTTCATTAAACAGGAGAATTTTGAGAGGGGAAGGCAACATCAATCCAAATTTACTAAAAGAGGCCTGTGCCATCAAATCACATGCTTATTGCCCTTTTAAATTTTAAGAAGGGAAACAAAATTATGGCAAATTAAGAATTGCGCCAAAACCGGTTTGGCTCAGTGGATAGAGCATCGGTCTGTGGACTGAAAGGTCCCAGGTTAGATTCCGGTCAAGGGCATGTACCTTGGTTGCGGGTACATCCCCAGTAGGGGGTGTGCAGGAGGCAGCTGGTCGATGTTTCTCTCTCATCGACATTTCTAGCTCTCTATCCCTCTCCTCTCCCTTCCTCTATGTGGAAAATCAATAAAATATATTTTTAAAAAAAAGAATTGCAAAATTTTCAACTCCTATATTAGTTTTAGGTTAAATTCATTTCAAGCAGAGCTATATTTATTTTCTCATTCTGAAAACTCAGTACATGCTTTGTAGTACATTGGCATTCTGTGTAGACTATATGCACATTTGAAGGAATATGGGGGCTCATTGAACCATTTGTAATGATTACAGAGGTGTTTGGTTGTTCTGTTTTATTTTTATGGCCAACTATTAGTCATGTTTACATTTTTATTTGATTTTTGTTTCTTTTAATTCCCAATTATAATGTTATCATAAAAGTCATTTTTTTCTGGTTTCTGATGTGCTTTTATGAACATGTTATAGACCTAAAAATTCTTCATCATCTGTTGTGGCTCTATCTAGCAGACATCGCTGCTTTATGCTATTTTTAACAATTATTGGCATTTCCAGAGGTATGGGAAACTATAACATGTTTAAAGACAAAATTCTCCAATTTCTGCTCAGCACAATGAGCATCAAATTAGTATGCTGTGCCTGTATATCCTTTTCTGCACCTAACTTAATATGCTAGCATTGGGGAACTCATTACACACCAGAATTTGTCTACAAAGGCCTACTAAACTATCCATTGTCCACAGGCCAATTAAGGAGGCTACTTTGATTGTGGAACAAAAAAAATTTATCATCATTTTAAGTTCTAGGTAGTGCCATTCTTGAAGTCCTTTTATGACTTAATTTATTAACTCCATTAATTGAATTTTGTTAATAATACCTGTTCCAATGAAAAGATTGGGAAAATTGAGATAAATTGTTCTGTTATCAATGAAAATAACATTTTATTCCCAGAATACCTATTACTGCCTCATCAACTGGCTTTTTTTTTTCTATATTCTGAACATTATTCAACCCAGAGAGACAATGTAGCTTGGTGGAAGAAACAGAGGCTTTGGTATCAATAAAATTAGCTTCACCAATTGCTTACTGTGTGACCCCAGGCAAGTTTTTTTTACCCTCTCTGTATTTCAGTTTCATTGTTTTTAAAATGAGACTAATAACCACGTTTTGGGGGCTGTTAGAGGATTAAAGGAGATGGGTTAAAAAATATAGCACTTAGTAAGTGCTTAGTTAAAAAAAAAAAGTCACTATTATGTTTTATAGAGAAATGTGAATAAACAGATAGAAGGAAGGGAAGTAGAGTGCTGCCTAGCAAGAGTTAACTTTATCATTCTGGAAGGTGTCTTTCAAAAAATTTCAACATGTTGACAGTAGCCAGTGAAATAGGTGTGTGTTTGTGTGTGTGTGTGTGTGTGTGTGTGTGTGTGTGTGTTTGCAAACAAAACATGAAGATGCATGGCTTCATACCTGGGCTGGCTGCTTCAAACACTGATTATAGCTTAAGAACCAGATTAGTATGAATGCATATAAGTATAACCAATGGACATAAACAGTAGGGGGTGAGGCATGTGCTGGTGGTAGGAAAGTGGCCAGGGAGAGGTCAAGGGGGGAAAAAGGTGACTTATGTAATACTTTAAACAATAAAGAATTTAAATTTAAAAAACACAGAACATAAATGTGTTTTCACTTGGATGTTGAGAGCAAGTTTTTATACAGCTTCTTGACTATGATAAACACAGAATTTAGGGGGTTCACTCTTTGATAAACAGTGATCGCTTTTTTTATTGATAGATAGGAAAAGTCAAATTGCAGATGATTCTAACAGTATCAAGCTGAACCGGTCTTCCTAGGTCACGAAATGGGTCTGTATTTCTGTATGATATGAGTCTTTATCTGACATACTCTAGACATATTCTTCACCTACTAGTGTTCTTTCTTCCTTATTTACTCTGCAGACAATTATAGTTCATTAGTGCTGTTACCAGGGGAGTGGGTTGTAGGGTTCTATTAATGGTTGTTTCCATTTGTTCCAACAGATGGAGCACAGAGTTGATTGGGAGGCCCTGACTCCAACTCTGCCACTGACCAACTGTGTGACATTTCCAAGCCCTATGACTAAACCATTTTTCAGTTTGGTGCCCACAAGTGTATTGTGATGCTCTAAAGCAGGGGTTCTCAACCTTTCTAATGCCGCAACCCTTTAGTACAGTTCCTCATGTTATGGTGACACCCAACCATAAAACTATTTTTGTTGCTACTTCATAACTGTAATTTTGCTACTGTTAATGAATTGTAATGTAAATACCTGTGTTTTCTGATGGTCTCAGGCTCTATAGCAGCGGTTCTCAACCTGTGGGTCATGACCCACAGGTTGAGAAACACTAGCAGGGTCGCCTAAGACCATTGGAAAACACAGTGATTTACACTATGATTCATAACAGCAGCAAATTTACATTTATGAAGTAACAACGAAAATAATTTTATGGTTGTGGGTCACCACAACATGCAGAACTGTATTAAAGGGTTGCGGCATTACAAAGGTTGAGAACCACTGCTCTAAAGGAAGTCAAAAGGAAAAGTGTTTTGAAGTGTCTTAAGTACTCTTCCCTTAGGGGTGTTATCATTAATTTATTTCTTACAATATATTTCATGGCTAGGAGAGAAACCACAACTTCTTAGGCCAGAATTTGTTAAGTTATTGTATCTCCTCCACCCTTGCCCCATAGCTCAGATTGGAATTCTAGTTGTAAAGTAGGAACCAATTATAGAATTTGTCACCTAGTTCCTAGGCTGGAGGTCAGGGATCTCTGCTCTCCTTTCCCAAAAGACCACAAGGGAGTTGTCAGGATAACAACAAAGTTTTTAATCACATTTTCCCCTAGCTCAGGATGGGGAAACTTTTTCTTGACAAGGGCCATTTGGATATTTATAATATCACCCACAGGCCATACAAAATTATCAACTTAAAAATTATCCTGCTATATTTAGTCAAACATTAATTAACTCACCCCTAATACCTTGGCAGGAGCAAACCAAATGATTTAGCAGGACATTGCCCACCATTGCCTACCTAATGAGACTTGGAAATGTCCTTGTCAAAGATGCCCAAGTGTACATTTAATTCTGTATTTTCACTCATTATACAGTTATGCTTTACCCCCACAATTATCTTTTGACTGTCTACTGCACAGCAGGCATTGCAGCTCCAGAGATACCATGGAAAACAAGTCAACTGGACTCCTTGCCCTCTCAGAACTTCCAGTGTAGTGGGAGAAACGGGTACTGAACATTTTCCTAAATGGTCCCTAGGCATCTTAGCCCCCATCTCTTCAAATATGAACCCTTCATCATCCACATGAAACTCTTCTCCTAGGCTTCCTTATATAAGTCAAGAAATCCATTCAGTTTCCCAATCAATAAACCTAGAAGTCATCTTTCACACCTTTCTCTATTTTATCTATCAATTCCAATATAACTCTAAGTATTGTCATTTTTTAGCCTCTGAGATATCACTCAAATCTATCTTCTACCTATCTCCACTGCTATGAACCTAAAGCAGGACACCATTATTTTTCTTCTGGAGATCACAGCCTTTTCGCTGGGTTCTCTGTGTCTGGTATTCCATTTTTTTTCTGTTGTGATATATATAGAGAGAGTTAATACTACATGAACTTGGGTAAGTCTCTGTTCCTTTTTAGGCTTCAGCTTCTGCATCCTGAACTGGATGGTTTTCTGTCATGTACATATCTCTTTTTTTGTGGTTCTATGATTAGAATGTTCTTTGTTGCATTTTTGTACAGCTATCTAGACGTCCAAATAAGATATTTCTATACCTGGGACACTGGACTCTCAGTGTGTATATTCACGCTTTCATTTTTCCATTCATTCAGAAAATATTTACTGTGTACTCATTGTGTACTAAGTATTGTATGTCGTACAGGTGATTCAGTGGGGAGTAAGTAAGACATGGATCTTATCCTCAAGAAGCTCAATCTGTTCAGGGGTATGGATACAAACAGGCAACCCAGCACATATTGTGGGTGGGAGAAATTATGGAAAACTCCCTGGAGTAACGGGTATTTTGATTAGAGCCTGAATTATAAACAGGAGCTATCCAGGATAGCAGAGGCATGCATGTACAAAGGCCCTGGGTCAGGATGTCAGGAGAGGTTAAAGTAAGACCAATTGGGAGGCTATGGGGATCCCCTAGAGTAGAGGCGAGGAGACCATGAACTAAGGCCACAGGGACAGAGAGAAATGGACAGGTTTTAGTTACATTTGGGAGGTGGAATTGATAGTTCTTGCTGGTAGATTAGATGTGGAATATGAGGAATAGATGAGGTCATGGAGGACACTTGGATTCCTGGCTTAATCAAATTTATGGATGGACTGACATTTACTGAGTTTATTCCATTAACTCAAAAGGAAGGAGCTGGTTTGGGGAATGGACATGGGAAAGAAGATTATGAGTTCAGCTTTGGTAATTTTGGGTTTGTCTTGGAATATCCAGTAGGAGAGGTCTGATAAGCAATTGTCTGTAAGACTAAGCATGCTAAGAAGAGAAATCTGGTTTAGAGGTTCAGATTTGGGAGTCATTAACATGTAGATGAAGTCATGTTAGGAGAATAAGCAGATGCTGAAGAGCCAAGTGCCTATAGAGCAAAAACACCAGGGCTAAGAGGGAAAATGCTCTCACAGATACTTCTCATTCCTAGGCACACATATCTGTCCCAAAGATGGTTTCTCAATAATGTCTGTTCATCTTCTGCTTAAGAGAAGGAGCATTAAGTACCCAATCATAATTTCTCCATTTTATCATAAATAATATCTAAAGAGGAAATGAAACAGATATTTTATGCCATCTACCAGGTGTTTTAAATTAATTAACTCAAATGTTCACAATAACCCTACACCAGAGCTATTATTGCTCAGAGCTCTAGAAACTTGAAGTAGTTTTTAAGTCACTTGCCTAATGATATCAAAACTGGTGAGCAGGAATTCTTCCCAGGGTCATGTCTTATGGAATCAAAGAATGAAGCTGCTGCCCTGGCCATTGTGGCTAAGTGGATAGAGCATAGGCCTGTGGACTGAAGGATCTTGTGTTTGATTCCGGTCAAGGGCACATACCTGGTTGTGGGCTCAATCCCCAGTTGGGGCATGCAGGAGACAGCTGATCAATGATTCTCTCTCATCGTTAATGTTTCTATCTTTCTTACTCTCACCATTCCTCTCTGAAATCAATAAAAACACATTTTAAAAAATGAAGCCGCAGACCAGAGGAGTTCAAACAAGGCAGGAATTTATTGCAAGCAAACAGGCTTCCCACTCGGGAGGGGAGGGTATCTACATGGATTGCCATAGAAGTATTCTGTTCTTCCCCTTATGCCTGCTAAAGGCCTGCTTTTTGTTTGTTTGTTCCACTCTCTGGTTCCTGGCCTTTTTTGCAACATTTGATTTTTCTCTTGCAAGAAAAAAATATTCTTGTTTCAAAACACCCTATTTTTCTGCAAACCATTTTGTGGTTTCAGCTAGCTCCATGATTCCTCCTTCTTAACCCCTTACCCTCTCTACCTAATTCTGCTTTAACTCCTTACACTAAGGTCACATAGTTTTGAAATGGCAGCAAGCAGATTTGACTCTAGGTCTGTCTGACTCCAGAGCCTACTCCATTATACCACCTAACAGCACTGTACCACCTCCTGTAATATATTAATAATTGGATCCATAGGAAAGCCTATGCCCACTCCTTGTCTTTGTTATGCTTTATAAATTCATTTGCATCCCCTAGTTTAATGCTTTACTCTCCATTAAAATGCGAATTCCCCTGAGAAGTAAAGCTCTAAGTTGTTGTCAGTCATTTATGCCTCAGTGGGAATGAGTTTCAAATTCTCCCTTAGAAACAAATTTAAATTTTATAAGAGGACACTGGAAAATTGGGGGAGGGACAAAAAGGCAGGAAAGGCCCTCATAATGAAAAATCATTCTCCTATCAGTTTCACAGTCCTACCAAATTTGAGGCATGTATTTTTCAGATTCTTAGATGCTATTTCTGCATATGTGTAGTACTTTATATGCAGACCTATTTCTGGGTCTGTTACTCCAGTTATCTGGGGCTGGGACTGGGGCTATGGGTGTGTGTGGTCTGATATAATACCTTAATAATATATATACTGATCCCAACCCACTGCAGTCATCAGAAGGCAGCCAGCCTCGCTGCAGTTGTGAACCTGCAGTTTCTGGCCTTAGGCACAAGTCCCAGCTCATTCTCTGGAGAATTAGACCCTGGTGTGTATATTAAAAATCCTGAGCAGATGGAGTCAGAAGAGCTTGTTAGAAAGACTTAGAAGTGTCCCTTCCTCCCTCTTTGGGTTTATTTGCCAAAATAAATGACATGTATCAGGGTAGGGCATTGGTCCAAGCCCATTGAAATTCTGCTAGCAGCCCAAACAGTGATTGTGTTTCAGATTGTTTCTGTGAAATGATCAGTGTTAGGAAGAAAGAAATGATGTGTGAGCATCTGGCTGCTGCAGCCTACTGATGGGGAAAGTCCCAGGGGCGGACCTGGGGTTAGGGAGCCAGATTCAAGGACCCCCTAGGACATCTGCCACTGGCAAACAGGGGAAGAGCCACAAACTGGCATGGGCAATGTGGTTAGAGATCCACACTGTTCCTCAGTAGCTATGTGACCTAAACAAGTCATTTCTTTGGCTTCATTTTTCAAAATGTACAAAATAGAGGCTGAATGAAATGGTCTCTAAGGGTCCTTCCTGCTTGAACATTCTGTGACTTCTGAGACACAGGTTGATTTATTTTTCTCTGTTGTGAGGCCCACTCACCTCATTATCTGTAGCCACTATGTTTTCACACTGACCTCTGCTGGCCACTCTGAAAAGTGACACTGATTGCTTTTTGGAGGAAAATCCCTCCCAATTCAGTACAGTATTAAGCTTCAGCAGTACACTGGGCACTAAAACCGAAACCCTATGCATTAGAGATATGAAAAAAGATAAGTACAAACTCTGCATATCTGGAAATGGTTGACAAAGCAACACAAAAAAGAAATGTATCTTATTTTTTTTCTTTGCCATCTTCAATTGTTTGTGGTGCTCTGTACCACTGAATGAAAGTACTTCAGTAGGTGGGAAGACTCCTTGTCTCATATCTTAAAACTGTAGGCTCTTGAAGGGCCTGAAACCACTCTAAGAAGGCAGTTCCGAGCAGTGCCCCAGAGGCCTCAAGACATCCCACAAGCCCTGCTACTGGCCCTCTCATCAGTCTGAGAGGTTTCTAGCTGGGGACAGCCCAGAAGTATACCTTCCTTTGAGGAGTGCCATTTCAAATATCTTTTTGGAAAAGAATTATAATTCAAAGCACCCCTGAGTTCTTTAAGAGATTCACTTTAAGTTCTCTGGCTGGAACTGAGGAGTCGGCTGTGCAACTGTGGCAAATTCAACATGCATACCCAGCAAAGGGGAAGGAATGGGCCGTGGAATCCTGCCTTTTCTGGATGGAATCAGATTTCCATTTAAGTCCAGCATTGCTTACTCTTGCTGATCATGCACTTACAAAAGGCAAGAGATCAGAGCTGGAGTTTGTCAGCCCATGTGCCCATGCAAGGCACTGCTCAAGCTGTAGTGATGTGAGCAAGATGGGAATTTGGTGACACCACAATCTTTTCTCTTAATAGCTGTTCAATAGTTTATCATGCGCTCCACCTCCTCTCTTTGATGCAGGAAAGCTTTGAGCAGGGTCAAACATTCTGTGCCCCGACTGCAACCTCTCTGCTAGTAATAACATGGTTTTGAGAAGCTTGTCCTGCACCCCACCCCAATCCTCCCACCAAATAGTTCCCTCTTCCCCCAACAGCTGTTTCTTATCTGTTTCCCTTGTTCCAGCCTCAGGCAGTCTGCCCTGGACTCATGCTGACACACACATGTTCTCTTGAATGCTCCTTGATGAGTTTCAGCCCTGAAACACAAAGCCTTCCTCCCATCCTTCCCTGACCCCAATCTTCTAAGGGTTCCCTACTTCCCACCACATCAATTTGTCAACTTTCCTGCCTTGCTTTCCAGGCCCACTCCAGTTGGGGCCCACTCAGCCTTTCCAGTGTGGCCTATGACTCACTCTCAACATACACCCCCACCCGAGTTATTGACAGAATGAAAGCATTACCAACTGCATGTTCAACACTTTCCTTGTGTTCTTATACCATTTATGCTAGGTTCTGGACATGTACTGTTTGTTATGGGTTTTTTAAAAAAAATATATATATATTTTATTGATATTCCACAGAGAGGAAGGGAGAGAGATAGAGAGCTAGAAACATCTATGAGAGAGAAACATCGACCAGCTGCCTCTTGCACACCCCCTACCGGGGATGTGCCCGCAACCAAGGTACATGCCCCTGACCGGAATCGAACCCGGGATCCTTCAGTCCGCAGACCGACGCTCTACCACTGAGCCAAACCGGTTTCGGCTGTTTGTTATGGTTTTGATGAGTACATTAGTCTTGAAAGCTTAGGCCTATATTTTAAACTTCATTAATTCTCAACAGCATCCCTCCACTACTTTTTAAAAGTATTGTTCTTTTTCTTTTTAGTTTCATATATATACTGAGTGGCCAGATTATTATGATCTCTGAATGCATAATAATCTGGCCACTCAGTGTATATATATTAGAGGCCCAGTGCATGAATTCATGCATGGGTAGGGTCCAGCCAGCCTGGCCAGAGGGAGAGGACAGGGGCAGTTGGCCAGCCTGCTTGCTGATCGAACTCCTGATCAAGGGGACAATTTGCATATTATCCTTTTATCACATAGGATATACACTGAATGACCAGATTATTATGTGTTCAGAGATCATAATAATCTGGTCACTCAGTATATATTCACAAAAGTAATAACAGAATCATTGTAAATAAAATTTCAACAACAAAGAGTAAGAGTATAAAAAGTTAAAGCTCAACTCCCACCCATCATTCCCAGAGATGAGCTCATTAAAAAGACTGTTGGACCTCAAAGGGCGGATAGGGATAAAAGGGAGAGATCAACCAAAGGACTTATGTGCACACATATGAGCCTAACCAGTGGTCAAGGACAATAAAGGGGTGGGGGGGATTGGAATGGGGGGGGGGTTGAGGACAAATATATGATACCTTAATCAATAAAAAAATTAATTTTTAAAATAAAATAAAAATAAAAAGTCTGAACCCTAGCATCATTTGTAGGCTGTGTGCATGTTGGGTGTTGGGGAATTGCATCTCCTTGGGAAGAGCATCTTTTACTTTTTTACAAGAATCCTAGGTCTTCATGGACCTAATTGACACTGAAAATTGTACTTTAAAAGCCCTATACAGCTGGTGTTCACTTGCATCTCCAGTACATGATGCTAGCCACCACATAAATGGTCTGTCCTTTTTTCAGGCTTTTAAAAAGTAAAACTTGAAGGTGAATATTAAAGGGCATGTTTAATGGGTTTTTCTCAGAGCTTTTCACAGATATGTAGAAAATTGCAGGCAATCAGTAAAGGTACAGAGAGGTGGTGATGGAAAACATTTATGAAAATAAGCTTTCTAACTGATATGGTGTTGTGTTCTCTGAAAGGTAATGAACATTACTAATGGTTTTCATTTTTCTGCCAAGAAAATTCAGTCCCTGCTGGTGTTTTTTTCTAAATGATAGACTAGTCCTCTGTGTGGCACCCACTGGAGTTAATTCTCTGTCTCTGTCAGCTTTAAAATGTCAGCCTGAACTCTCAGACTTCATTGCTACACATACTTTATAACCAGGGCATTCAAAATCTTCAGGTTGCTTCTTTTTGCTTTCATAATTGGTATTTGATGTATATTCTCAGGCTTCTTGGATATTACACCTTCTACAATATGCAGTTGGCAGGAGTAAAGGGAAGGAAGAGAGAGAGGGAGGAAGCAAATAAACAGTGTGTGTGTGTGTGTGTGTGTGTGTGTGTGTGTGTGTGTGTGTTCCCTGTGAGCATCTGTTTCCAGTTGCACTTATGGGGTCCCAAAGTCTGCCAACAAAGATGAGCTCTGACATATTGGTCAGCCCATGGGTTTCTGGGTTCCCCCTCTCTGACCCTGGAAACAGTGTTCTTTAAAGCACAGCTGTTTATGGACTTCACAGAAAGCATGTGGTTGGCCATTTGGATGTGAGTTATAAAATGTCATGATACTCTCTAGCGTTCTGTTCTTTTGCTATTTTGACAATCTGATGGATGACCTGGCATTAACCAGGAAGCAGACATTATTATCCAGCTTGAATAACTAATCTCCTAAGAAGTACAAAGTTGAAGGATATTGGTGCACATGAATCTTATTAAATGTGCTTACAAAATATGTCCTATCCAAATAATTTTAGCAGCCCCTAAAATAGCCTTTTCTGATCTGTGTCTGGAACTTTGGCATACTTCACAGATCTCTAAGCCAAAACTATTTAATGAAGTGATGACAGTGTTTTTTGTGCATGGGAAAATGAGCAATGTTGATGTTAAGTCCTTTGGTAACTAATTATACTCCTTCTGTCCATCTTAGGGGCAACCAGGACCCATTGGAATTCAGGGTCAAACAGGTCCTCAAGGATTTTCTGGCCCCAGTGGTTTATCAGGGTTCAAAGGAGAAAGGGGCTTCCCAGGCCCTCTGGGAGCATATGGACCAAAAGGAGATAAGGTAAGAGCACCAAAGCTTGATTTTTCTTTGACTTATGGGTCACAAGTATGAAGGTGAAAGGTTCTAAATATCAGTTCTGTTGTGGAAATAACACTAATCCTGAATACTATAGAGTTGGGCTACATGTTTTAATACGAGACAGGTTGAGTGGTGTACTACTAATGGATCAGCCCATTTCTGGAGAAACTCTCATAAGAAGCAATCAATAAAGTGCATGTATTAACTACTTGTTAGACAAGTGGGCTCACTGTGGTGTGAAGTCATATTGGTTTGAACTGGGTATGAGTCAAAACTCCAATCATCTTGGCAGTAGAAGTCAGGAATTCAAGGCAAGGCCATTTGGAAGCAAGGGCTCAGAATGCTTAGAAGCAATCTGGGCCACAAATATAGGAAAATATATGAAATTATGGAGATTGGTCGTGTCATGGTGGCTGACTGAGATTAGTGTTCAATTTATGTATCCTGTTGATTTTTGTCACCTTCTCTTTACCCCACTGGTGAGGGAGGGACTCCCACCCTAGGGTTCTGGGGTTGGCCAAAAAATATGACACCTGACATTGAACAGAATGGATGTACAGCAGGTTTATTAGTTGCATACACTGAGTGGCCAGATTATTATGATCTCTGAACCCATAATAATCTGGCCACTCAGTATGTATGTGTGTGTATATATATATATATATATATATATATATATATATATATATATATATTAGAGGCCCGGTGCATGAATTCATGCTTGGGTGGGGTCCAGCCAGCCTGGCCAAGGAAGGGGACATGGGCAGTTGGCTGGCCTGCCTGCTGGTCAAACTCGCGGTTGAGGGGACAATTTGTATATTAGCCTTTTGTTATATAGGATATACACTGAGTGGCCAGATTATAATGCATTCAGAGATCATAATAATCTGGGAAGTACACCACAGGGCCACACAAGAGTTTCCCTTGGGATAAAAATAAACCAGAAGTGGCTATGGGAGGCAGATGTTGTAGTGTCAAGGAGGTGAGATATCCCTTGGTTTCTGAGGAAGAATGTGATTGGCTTGTTTGACTAATTCGATGGGCTAGCAGGGAACTAAACCCACTACTCAGGGATAAGTAGGAACTACATCTGGTCTGTTTGATTAGGATGGTCATTTGCCTAGGAGACCCTATCTATAGGAGCAGAGTGGAGAGGGGGAGTTATGGTTAGAACATTTAAGGCCATCCTGGTTTGCCCAGATGTCAGGGCAACGTATACTTTTATTGTATAATTGTATGTATGATGCAATTATGTAATAATTGTATTATATAATCCAATTGTATAATCCATTGCCTAAAATAAGAACTGATCTCATAATACACATGGGTCTGAGACTTCAGGTAGAGGCAAGTGATCACTTCAAACTGAAGTAGGAAGCAATGTGGAAGAGGAGGTATAAAATGCTTCTTAACAACTTAGGTCATAAATTACATGAAAAATTAACTATCAATAAATCAAATGGAGATCAATTGGATTGTCTTTAACTTTCCTCTCCCTACTCCTATTTTTAGGGTCCCATGGGAGTTCCTGGTTTTCTTGGCATTGATGGGATTCCGGTGAGTGTGTCCACAAAGGCATTTTGGTTCTGCTCTAGGTTCTGCTCATAACTTAAGCACCTTTGGCCTTAGCAACATCCCATCTTATGCAAACATGCTCAGGGTCAAGTGTTGAGATGTGTGTTAAGATCTGAAGGGCAGTGGTTGCACAGTTTCCCTGGGATTCAATTATAGGCAGCACCAACTGAAACAGTTGGGGGTGCACATGTGAAAATATAAGAAGCCACCAACATCTTAGCAAAATGAGATAGTTATTGTAGGTTGAGGGGAGCTTTAATTGGGAATAAGAGACTGGCTCTGAAGTGCAGAGTCAGTGTCACATTAGAGCATGAACATACTCATTATAAGAAATTTAAGAAAGTACATGAAATTGGGTATTAGAGTATCTTGATACATTTTGTTCCTATAATTTATTCTATTCAGACTCCTCTCATTTCAGAGTGAATTTCCCTTTAGTTTTTACAAAATGACTACTCCAAAGATCAGCCTCTTTTATCCATCCTGAACAACTGGCTTTGCTGGAGATAAGTGGGGAGTTTGGTGCCTGCAGACATCTTCTCCCATTTCATCCAACCCAATTGCATAGTTTCTTCATTTTTACCTCATATTCCTACTAATCTCACCACTGGAGATCACATGGAAACATTTTGTCAATCTTTAAAATATAGTGTTTGTACTTGCTGCTATCACTTTTTAGTTACGTCCTTTGGAATTTCTTTATATATTTAAACTTTAGCCTGGGTTGTTTGTCTATAGCAATGGTTTTCAACCTTATTTAAGAGAAGAACCAAATCTTGTGTGGAAGCTCTAGACAAAACAGCTTCTTATGTGACACTACATAATCCTCTAGTATTAGGGAAGGAGGTTCAAATCTCTTTGTGCCAGTCTATAGGTATTTCATGAGAACCTGCTATATATACTAACACTCTACTATGATGATACAGAAAAAAAAAAAAATATATATATATATATATCTACCCATCTACACTAATAAAAGGGAAATATGCAAATTGGCCATCACTTTGTGACACCCACCAGCCAATCAGGAGTGAGTATGCAAATGAACTCCACAAAGATGGCAGCAGCCTTGCCCCCCTCGCCACTCTAGGCCTCTGGGAAGGACACATGCTGACGCAGAACAGCCAGGCAGGGCAGGACGCCTGTTATGAGGGGAAGGGCATGGGGTACAGGGAGTTACAAGAGTGGCACTCCAGCCACATCAAAGACTGAAGGCTCTATCTGGAGCAAAGACAAAAGGTGGTAGCCAGAGCAAAGGCCTTGGTCCTGGTTGCCAGAGGAAAACCGGTGCTGCCAGCCAGGGGAAGGAAAGCCTATTGCACGAATCTAGTAAATATATAATCATCTAATCCATTTCCTCTCCAAATCTAGTATTATACATTTATGAATTTTGAGAACAGAAGGCTCACTTACCTTGTATTTGTTACATGTATCAATAAACTGGCCATCAGATATCTGCATTTTATTTAAGTCCAGACCCTGCCAAATGAGGAAATATGGTAAGTGTATGGGGTTGGTCATTCTTTTGTGATGTCCCCTGTCATTGTCTCATGCTTGTGTTCCTATAGCCATTTTATGTATAGTTTCCACTCAGAATGTATATCTTCAAGAAGCCAGTGGGTAAGGGAAACTAGCAAACTGGAGGCTGCCTCTTCCATTCATCCTGTAAAGCTGGCTTCACCAGAGATGAGTGGGGAGATTTAGAGATCTCAGTGGTACTATCTCCTTCCCCCTGTAGTCTCTTTTTCATGGCGAAAGGAAGGAAGTGAATCCTGTGTTGCAGAGGCTGGTTCCAATTCTGAGCTGGATCCTGCCCCAGAGTCCATCTGGACATTTCTGCCTGCAACCCATAACTTGGAGAACACTAGGGCTTGCAGGAATTGATACGTCTCTTTGGGACTTCATTGCTTGGGAGAATGAGTTGCAGGTGTCCAAATTCCTTCAGATAAGCATGCTGCTCCCAGTACAAGCCTCCACTCCCTTATACCTTCACTGGCCCTTTCCTTGACCAAAGGTTATATACCCTTACTTTTGACTTTTGTTTGCTTCACTTACTCCATAAAATTGTTCTCCCTTTATACTTCCAGTTATTCATTGTGCATTTATTAAGCACCTCATGTTTACTGCTTACCACTTCCTTTCATCTGCAATTTTTCAGGAGTCCTTGATATCTGCCCCCACACCCTCTAGCTCCTTATTACATATGGCCAACAATACTAATTGATTGTCTTGTGTAATAGTATTATTTAGCTCCTGGAAAACACAAGTATGTTTTCTGATCCTCTCTGGGGCCTCAGAGACTCCAGGACTGAATTCATCATATACAAGGAACTCTAAAATTATTTGGGAAATGGATTCCAACCTCCAGAACCTAAAAAACAACAGTTCTCAGACTGGCAGGACTCCCTCAGACAGAGGAATAAAACAGACATTGGCCTACTCAGACATTATTTTTCTCAACTTTCAGTGGCATTTATTAAGCAATTTGGCTGTAATCAACAGCTTCCCAAACACATCTTACTAAACTGGATCACTGCATAGACCTGATTTCCATCTTAATAATGGCTGATCGCTAACATATATGCCACTGGTTTCACTCCCAAAACTCCATTTTTGCTGTCATGTAGACAATTTCAACATGAAGGATCAAGTAGTCATTCATGATCACCCAATTCTGTGCACTAAGGGGCACAGCAACTTATTGAGAGAGTGAACAAATAAGCATTCATCAACATATTCAACATTAAAACAACATAGACTAGGGATAGTAAGGCTGTGGCTTTTAATGATATCATAGCTGTGATTTGAGGTTGCTGGCACCTTTAAGAAATGTATGATTTTTGAGTGTTTTTAGTTCAGATAATTTGAGAGAAGTTTTCAAATCTTCCTTTGAAATTTATGTTTAGCTTTTCCCATGGAGTCAATCTTAAACATTTTTCTTCCTAAAGATGCGTAAATGAACATACCAGATTTATATCTTCAAAGTGAACACATGGTGCTCACCAAATAAAAACTATTCCTTTGAAATATGGGTTCTGAAGAGAATTGCTTTTCTGGACTACAGCAGATCCTCCTAGTCTATGTGCTCAGACATTTCTGGTTATATAAAACAATTGTTTCCTCCCTTAAAAAAAGCTACTATGTAATAAAGCTACATTCTCTTGAAGAGCTGGCACACACATATGAAAAATCATTAGCAATAACCAGAAAGGTCAATGTGCCAGAAATGTGGTATTGAGAGCTGAGAGGAGACAGAACTCAGCCTGGTGGCTTATCCTTGCTGACTTGCTTGAGAGAGGAAGACTTACTATTTATTTAGCTCCTGTGTAGTAAACAGTCTCATGGAATTTTAAACATAAATTTTAAATTTTATTTAAATGTTAACAACAACCCTATGAGATACAAGTATTATTCATCTTCATTTTATAGATGAGAAAACTGAGGCTTAAGTTGAGGAGTGGAAAAGCTAGGATTCTAGTATAAGTCTGACTGATTCAAATGCTTTATCCACCATCTCATTGTGTCAGCTGAATAAGAAAGGGTTGACAGGTCTGTTAGAAGTCAGAGATTAATACCAGAGAATTTGGTTAAAGTAGAAAAGAGTGAACAGGTGTCTCTGGAATTCTGTAGATAGGAGCTATCAGGAGTTTAGGCAAGAAAACTACAGAAGGATTGGGAATAAGAAAAAAATGTGGATACCAATGTGCAAGAATAAAACAAAGATTTTGCAGTCAAACAGAACTACTGTAAAACCCCTAATACTGAGCCAGCCTGTTGTGTTGCCTTAACTCATCCCTGTTACTCAACTGAGAGATTGCTTCTAGCAAGCTTAGCTGGGACATTTTATTTATTTTTTTTTCAATTACTTAGCATTTTCTCATATCAATAATACCTCCACATGCCCAATGATACACTTCACACAAAAGACATTTCCAAATAGGTCAACCAGCCTCATCCAGGCCCCACCCAAGGCACTCACAGATCAACACCCCAGCGCTATACTAACTCAACATATCCAGATCTAAGCCTTCATCACTTGATTCAGCAGACCCTCAAGTTCCCGCAAAAGTTTCCAGCCATGTCTGAGAGGCAGCCGTGGGGCAGGGGCAGGCTAGGAGCGAGCTGTTCCGGGCCTGGCTGCTCCAGGCCTGGCCTCTGTTGCTCTGGTTCGTTCCACAACCAGCTGCTCCGGGTCTGGTCACTGCCGCTCCTGACCTAATTGCTCTGGACTTGGCTGCTGCTGCTCCCGGCCTGGCTGCACCCGACCCAGCTGCTCTGGGTCCGGCCGCTCCGGGCCTGGCCGCTCCCAGCCTGGCAGCCACTGCTCCGGGCTTGGCTGCTCCCAGCCTGGCAGCCGCTGCTCCGGGCCTGGCCGCACCCGACCCGGCTGCTCCGGGCCCGGCCGCTCCCAGCCTGGCAGCTGCTGCTCCGGGCCTGGCCGCTCCCAGCCTGGCAGCTGCTGCTCCGGGCCTGGCTGCACCCGACCCGGCTGCTCCGGGCCTGGCCGCTCCCAGCCTGGCAGCCGCTGCTCCAGGCCTGGCCACTCCCAGCCTGGCAGCTGCTGCTCTGGGCCTGGCTGCTTAGCTGGGACATTTTAAAGTGGTGGCCAGGATCCTAGAAAGAAGTATGTACTACACTTGAAAAAGTTAACACAAGAGTTGAGTAAAAATGTATATTTAAAGGATTTAAAGATCAGGATTAATGGAAACAACAATGGATGGTGAAGCAACTAACAAAAAGCTGTTATCAAAGGGGAAAGAAGCAATGGTTATACAGTGGTGCCTCGCATAACGAACGCCTCGCACAGCGAACTTTGGACAGGTTTTTCATGAAACCATCGGCCAAAAAGCAGAAAATGGATGAAGATGTGCAAGATTTGGTAGACTCTACTTAGTCTGTCTTAAAATTAAAAAAATGTGTGTTTTTTTTTTAAAAAAAATTATGTTTTTAGATGTATCTAAATAAAAATATGTCATCTTAGCATATTTTTTTTATGTCATCTTAGCATATTTTATGCTACAGAACGAATTATTTTTTTTAACATGTATTGTTATGGGAAAACGCGTTTCACATAACGAACTTTCCGCATAACAAGCTTGCTCCTGGAACGAATTAAGTTCGTTGTGTGAGGCACCACTGTACTGGATACCTGTGTAACCTGGAGCCATGAAATAACAGTTTTCCCCATGTGACCAAAGGGGAAAGAAGCAATGGTTATACTGGATACCTGTGTAACCTGGAGCCATGAAATAACAGTTTTCCAACAGGAGCTAAGCTTGTATAGAAATGTTGCCATTTCCAAAGATATAGCCAAGGAAGGAAGGCATAAGGGAAATAAATAGCATGTGCTCTTTCTCCTCCTACTTTAGTGTCAAATAAAACTAGGAATAAGGGAAATGGAGCTTACACAGTGCTGTCCATAAAAGTCATCCTCCCAAGGCACATATTTGAGGAAGGTAGAATGTAAATCTTCAGAGGGAAAATAAGAATAGCCATATCATTTGGTAATAAAATGATGACTTAATAAGTTGTCTCATTTTCCCCAGTGCAAGTAAAAATCATCACATGAATCTAGAAAGCACAGATTACAGCAAGTTTACTGAAAGGATAAATTTACTGACTACTCTTCTATACTCAGTATTCTATGAGTCTAGCAGTATAAAATCATACTTTTGTATTAACAAACTATTTATCTCCTACAACTTATTAACAATAAAAATGAAACAATTCTATGGAACATATTCTCATTAAGAATTTGATAAAAGTTTGTTTCCTCTAATAATTTGAAAAGTTGACTTTTGAATTCATGACATATTTCCCTCAAATCATTGCATATATACTTGGATTTAAAAAGTGTGTGAGAGAGGGTGATAATATATGTTTTATTGACCTATCTAGATTTCTGGTCTTTCATGTCATCTATTTGCTGCTTACCCAATACCCAACCTGCTTTTGATAGATTAAAAAAGAGATATTCCCTTCCAAAAAAAAAAAAAAAAAAAAAGCATGCTCTATGCACCAAGAAAGACCAACTCTGGAAAATTATTGAAATCATACCAACTGTATATAAATGATTATTAATAGTCCAGCAAATCAACTGCCTCATTGGTGAGTATGGAGAAGAGGGGAAGATAGCATTCCCTAACTGAAGCAATAGCATGATATAAATATAAAATAGGATTGAAAGTGTAATTTTTTCAGGAACATATTATTTTTTAACAAGCTGCTTTCAGGAGAGGTGCTGCTGAAAAAATTGCTTCTGCTCAGTTGACCAAAATTCAGCATAACTTTTTATGCAAAACTTTCAATACAGAAAGCCATCATAGGTTTCCCAGGCTGCAATCTGTTCTGAGGAGTCCTAAGGCCTGTCATGATTCCATGTTGGTAGCAGTTCAACTTCCAGAGAGCGAAGCCTAACTTAGTATATTTTTGTACCCAGAGAAGGTGAGGCTGCAATGCCCTGAGAGTCCTATCTCTTCATTTTGATCCCTTTGGTTTCAGTTTGGATCCTATAAAGCATTACCACTTTTGGAAGGGGTAACACTGAACTGTTATAAGAAACATACACCTGAGTATAAAGGAAAGCTATGAGAGCATCAGTGATGGGCTTAAGAATGAACAAGGGCCAGAGTTTGGCAGCATGCTTGGATCCTCTCACTGTTGAGTTCATCAGAGAGTAGCTGAGAGTCCTGTGCCTGACTCAACCCCTTCTTTTCTCCTTAAACAGGGACACCCTGGACAGCCAGGGCCCAGAGGCCCACCTGGCCTGAATGGCTGTAATGGAACTCAAGGAGCTGTTGGATTTCCAGGATCTGATGGCTATCCTGGGCTGCTTGGACCACCTGTATGCTTCCAGATCTTTGTATATTATTTCAAATGGTTTTTCTTTCCTCAAAGTGTCCCCCCTTTTTCCAAACTGGAGATCTCACTAAGCATCTATGGGGCAATCCCTGTAGCCTCTTGTCTAATTTAGAAGTCTGTGCTGGCAGCAACAAAACATTAGAAGTCTAAAGAATAATACCAATTGCAGAAGGATGATACATGCTACACTACTTAGAATTATTTTATTTTACTTTTTTTAATTTTACAATATTTTATTGTTTAAAGTATTAGAAATAGTAGTACATATATCTCCTTTTTCCCCCATTGACCTTCATCCAGCCTATCCTACCCCCTGGCACATGCCCTCAACTCCCCCCACCCCCAGTGTACTGTGTCCATTGGTTATGTTTATATACATGCATACAAGTCCTTTGGTTGATCTCTTTCACCCCATAACTCCCCAGCCTTCCCACTTTAATTTGACAGTCTGTTCAATGCTTCACTGCCTCTGTATCTATCTTTTTATTCATCAGGTTATAATGTTCTTTATTTTCCATAAATGAGTGAGATTATGTGGTATTTTTCTTTCATTGCATGGCTTATTTCATTTAGCATAATGCTCTCCACGTCTATCCATGCTGCTGCAAATGGTAAGAATTCCTTCTTTTTTATAGCAGCATAGTATTCTATTGTGTAGATGTACCATAGTTTTCTAATCCACTCATCTTCTGATGGGCAATTAAGCTGTTCCAAACCTTAGCTATGGTGAATTGTGCTGCTATGAACATAGGGGTGCATATATCTTTTCTGATTGGTGTTTCTAGTTTCTTGGGATATATTCCTAAAAGTGGGATGACTAGGTCAAATGGGAGTTTCATTTTTAGGTTTTTTTTAGAAAACTCCATACTGTTCTCCACAGTGGCTGCACTAGTCTGCATTTCCACCAGCAGTCCACGAGGGTTCCTTTTTCTCTGAATCCTCACCAGCACTTGTCATTTGTTGATTTGTTGATGATAGCCATTCTGACAGGTGTCAGGTGGTACTGCATTGTCGTTTTGATTTGCATCTCTCGGATAATTAGTGACTTTGAGCATGTTTTCATATGTCTCTTGGCCTTCCTTCTCTCTTCTTTAAAAAAATAATTACCTATTTAGGTCCGTTGCCCCCCCCCTTTTTTTATTGGATTGTTTATCTTCCTTTTGTTAAGTTGTATGACTTCCCTGTAAATGTTGGAGATTAACCCTTTATCAATGATAACATTTGCAAATATGTTCTTATTGTTTTGTTTTGGATTTTGTTGTGGTTATTGTTCAGATAATTACAGTTGTTCCTCTTTTTTCTTCTCATAGCTCCCCTCCACCCTGTTCCCACCCCAACCCATGCCTGTCTCCCACTCACTGTCCTCAGCCATAGGTGTATGATTTTTTCCAGTCTTTTCCCGCCCTGTACACCACTTTCTCCCCAAGGATTATCATTCCACTCCCTTTCTATGCCCCTGATTCTGTTATATTCACCAGTTTATTCTGTTCATCAGATTTTTTATTCACTTGATTTTTATATTCACTTGTTGATAGATATGTATTTGTTGTTCATAATTTTTATCAATGCCTTTTTCTTCTTCCTCTTAAAGAATACGTTTCAGCATTTCATATAATACTGGTTTGGCAGTGATTAACTCCTTTAGATTTTTCTTATCTGTGAAGCACTTTATATGACCTTCAATTTTGAATGATAGCTTTGCTGGTTAGAGTAATCTTGGTTGTAAGTTCTTGCTATTCATCACTATAAAATAATAAAGATCAGAGTGGAGATAAACAACATAGAGACCAAAAACACAATACAAAAGATCAACAAAACAAAGACCTGGTTCTTTGAAAGAATAAACAAAATTGATGAACCTCTAGCAGAGCTTACCAAGAAGCAAAGAGAGGACACAAATAAACAAAATCAGAAATGAAAGAGGTGAAATAATCGATTCCACAGAAATACAAATGATTAGCCGAAACTGGTTTGGCTCAGTGGATAGAGCGCCGGACTTCAGACTGAAAGGTCCCAGGTTCGATTCCAGTCAAGGACATGTACCTTGGTTGTGGGCACATCCCCAGTAGAGGGTGTGCAAGAGGCAGCTGATCGATGATTCTCATAGATGTTTCTAAATCTCTATCCCTCTTTCTTCTTCTCTGTAAGAAATCAATAAAATATGTTTTAGGGGAAAAAAGGAAAAAAAAAGAAATACAAATGATTATTAAAAAATATTTTTATCAACTCTATTACAACAAAATGGACAACCTAGAGGAAATGGACATATTCCTAGAAAAATACAAGCTACCAAGAAGAATAAAAAACCTGAATAGGCTGATAACTACCAAAAAAAATTGAAATAGCCATAAAAAATCTTCCAGCAAGCAAAAGACCTAGTCTGGATAGATTTACCGGGGAGTTCTACCAAACATTCAAAGAACTAAAACCTATTCTTCTCAGACTATTCCAAAAAATTCAAGAGGAAGGCACACTTCCAAGTTCTTTCTAAAAGCCAAAATTACCCTAATCCCAAAATCATATAAAGACATCACACACAAAAAGAGAACTACAGGCCAATATCCTTGATGAATGTAGATGCTAAAATCCTCAACAAAATTCTAGCAAATTGGATTCAGCAATTCATTAGAAAGATCATACACCATGACCAAGTGGGATTTACTCCAGGGATGCAAGGTTGGTACAATATCCACAAATAAATAAATGTGATACATCACATAAACAAACTAAGAGACAACAATCACATAATCATATCAATTGACACAAAAAAGGAATTTGACAAAATAACACCATTTCGTGATAAAAACTCTCAGCAAAGTGGGAATAGAGAGATCATACCTCAACATAATAAAAGCTCTATATGACAAACCTGCAGCCAACATTATACTCAATGGACAAAAACTAAAACCATTTCCCCTAAGAACAGGAACAAGACAGGGATGCTCACTTTCACCATTCCTGTTTGACAGTTCTAGAAGTACTAGCCATAGCAATCAGACAAGAAAAAGAAATAAAAGGCATCCAAATTGGAAAAGAAGAAGTAAAACTGTCCTTATTTGCATATGGCATGATACTATACATAGAAAACCCCAAAGACTCCACCAAAAAACTACTAGACCTAAATGTAGCAGGATACAAAATTAACACCCAGAAATATAAGGTCTTTTTATATACCAATAATGAACTCACAGAAAGAGAAATAGAAAAAAAATCCCACTTACCATTGCACAAAAAAAAAAAGAAAAAGAAAAAAGAAATTAAGATACCTAGAAATAAACTTAACCAAGAACATAAAAGACCTGTAGTCAGAAAACTACAAGACATTGAAAAAAGAAATAGAGGAAGACATAAACAAATAGAAGAACATACCATGTTCCACGTTCATGGATTGATAGAATCAACATCATTAAAATGTCCATATTACCTAAAGCAATCTATAGATTCAATGGAACACTTATTAAAATGCCAATGGAATACTTCAAAGATCTAGCACAAACTCTCCAAAAATTAATCTGGAATAAAAAATAAAAAAGACCCAAATTGCCACAGCTATCCTGAAAAATAAAAACAAAGTTGGAGGGATCACAATACCAGATATGAAGCTATATTACCAAGCCACGGTTCTCAAAACAGCCTGGTACTGGCATAAGAGCAGACATATAGACCAATGGAACAGAATAGAGGACCCAGGAATTGATCTGACCCATTAGAGTCAATATTTAACAAAGGAGGCAAGAGCATTCAATGGAGCCAAAACTGCCTCTTTAATAAATGGTACTGGGAAATTTGGTCAGATACATGCAAAAAGTTAAACTAGATCACCAACTTACACTATAACAAATTCAAAGTGGCTAAAGGACTTGAATGTAAGACAGGAAACCATAAAAATCCTATAAGACTACATAGGCAGCAAAATTGCAGACATTTGTCATCGCAATATCTTTATAGACACAGATCCTAGGGCAGGAATGGCTAAGGAGAAAATAAGCAAATAAGACTACATTAAAATAAAAAGCTCCTGAACAGCAAAAGAAACCATCAACAAAACAACAAGAAAGCCCACTGCAAGGGAGAACATATTTGCCAATGATGTCTCTGATAAGGTTTAATCTCCAACATTTACAGGGAAATCATACAACTTAACAAAAGGAACATAGACAATCCAATCAAAAAATGGGCAAAGGACCTAAATAGACACTTCTTGAAAGAGGACATTCAGAAAGCCAAGAGACACATGAAAACATACTCAAAGTCACTAAACATCTGAGAGATGCAAATGAAAACAACAATGAGGTACCATCTCACACCTGTCAGAACAGCTATCATCAACAAATCAACAAATGACAAGTGCTGGAGAGGATGTGGAGAAAAAAGAACCCTCCTTCACTGCTGGTGAGAATGCAGACTGGTGCAGACAGTGTGGAAAACAGTATGGCGTTTCCTCAAAAATTTTAAAATGAAACTGCCATTTGACCCAGTAATCCCACTTCTAGGAATATATACCAAGAAAACAGAAACACAAATCAGAAAGCATATATGCACCCCTATGTTCATAGCAGCCCAATTTATAATAGCTAAGATTTTGAAACAGCCTAAATGCCCATCAGCAGACGAGTGGATTAAAAAACGGTGGTACATCTACACAATTAAATGCTATGCTGCTATAAAAAAGAAGGAATGCTTACCATTTGCAGCAGCATGAATGGAACTGAAGAGCATTATGCTAAGTGAAATAAGCCCAGCAGTGAAAAAAAAATACCACATGATCTCACTCATTTATGGATAATAAAGAACATTATAATCTGATGAATAAAAAGATAGATACAGAGACAGAGAAGCATTGCACAGACTGTCAAATTACAGTGGGAAGGCTGGGGAGTTTTGGGGAGGGGAGTTAGGAGATTAACCCAAGGACTTGTATGTATGCATATAAACATAACCAATGGACACAGTACACTGGGGGTAGGGGGAGTTGAGGGCATGTGCCAGGGGGTAAGAGAGGCTGGGGGAAGATCAATGGAAAGAGATATATGTACTACTAATTGTAATACTTTAAACAATAAAATACAATTTAAATAATTAAATTGAATTTAAAAACATCTATGGTACATTTACACAATGGAATACTACTCGGTTGTGAAGAGAAAGGAAATGTTACCCTTCGTGATAGCATGGAGAACATTATGCTAAGTGAAATAAGTCAGCCAGAGAAAGATAAGTACCATGCATTTTCACTTATATGTGGAATTTAATGACCACACTGAACTACTGAGCAAAATAGGGACAGGTTTATAGATAGAGAGAAGGCAAACAACTCTGATGGGGGAGAGTGTTGAGGGAGGGGGAGGGATTGAGCAAAAAAAAAAAAAAAAGAGGAAGAACTCATGGACAGGAACAACAGTGTGGTGATTATGTAGGGAAAGATGGGAGTAGGTGGAAGAGGTTATAGGAGGAATGAATGGTGATGGGAAAAATAAAATTAATAAAATTAAATATAAAATAAAATATGAAAGTGAGACATACATACAAAGTACAAGCCCCAGCTTCTTATAAATAACCTAGACATCTAAGGATCAAACCAATATGCAGCAACTGGTGGGAGGGTTGTATTACCAACATAGTATGAGTTGTTTATGTCACACAAAGTTCTTCAAACACAACCATGGAAACAGGAGAGGAGAGCAAATCACATATGTGTGACGAAAGTGAATATCTAGGAAATAAAGGAAGTGCTATCCCCAATAGTAGGAAAAGAAATCCTGAGGTAATGAACATCTGAGAGTGAAAGGAAAAAAGTAAAACCTAATCCTGTCCCTAAACCTCCCTTTAAGTCTAAATAGGAACTTAGACATGTATATTACTAAAAAGAACCTTATTAACCCTGCTGAATCCTGAGTGGGTATTATTTGACATTTCTTTGATGAAAGTAGTGGCCATAAGTATTAAGAGAAACAGGAAGTATTAGGAAAGAAACTGGTTTGTCCTTTTGGGACCTCATTGGTCTTTTAATATATCTGTAATTTTGAGCTCAAAAAATCATTATTCAATCAATGATTCCATACCCAAAGTTAACCCCAGTACTAATCCTGACTTCCAATTAAGTATGAAGATATTGACTTTCCCCAACAGGACAACATCTAGCAGACGTTAGCTGGCATCTGTCAATGAGACAGTAAATTTCTGGTTGATAGATGGGTTGGGCATACTTCGAACTGTTTTCTGTGTTAGTGAGACACACTTGCCTCTTAGACAGGTGTTGAAGTTGAAGTTGTGTGGTAGCAGCGCAAGATAGAAATAGTTTTGTAGATATCTCTTAGACCAGGGGTCAGAAAACTATCTAATGTGACCCTTGACCTGTGGTTGCTTTTTACATTTTTAAAAGATTATAAAGATAAAGATAAACTATATGGGACAAAGCCCAGATATGGCCTGCAAAGCCAAAATTATTTACTATCTGGTTCTTAACAGAAAAAGTTGACTGCTCTGAATAGATTCAAAGTCTCCTCCTTTCTAATCCCTTTAGAGATTTTGGAATTAGGAGAGTGGGCATATGATTTTGAGACACAGCAGCTGTTCAGGGGATGTACTTTGGCCCTTATAATAGCCAATTCTGCCATAGAATAATCCATATAATTTCAGCCTCTTGCTGTTTCATCCTCTATCCTTATCAGAGGATGAAACACATCTTATTAACAAAATTCTGTGTGTGTATGTTTTTAAAAGTTTTTTTTTTTCTGATTTTACTCAGGGGTTTCCTGGTAAGAAAGGATCTAAAGGTGAACCTGTCCATACCCAAGGTAGTTTCAAAGGAATAAAGGTAAGAGCCTCTAAGGCAGACTGCTGAGTAGGCTACAAACTGAGCTCCCCCAGATTGGGCCCCAGCTCCAATAAAAACATTTCCAGAACTGTGTCTCTATTTAAGGAGCAGATCGAGCTGTATTTAAAAAAGACCCTGAGCATTTTGTGGTAGAAACACTGACAGAAATGTTTATAACCATACTGTCAAAGATATTTGCTATATAGGATCTAGACCAAAAATAAGAGACACATCAGCAAACAGTTTGCATGCATATCATTTTCTTTGACAAGTCAAGACATTTTATGGAGGTAGATACCTTTTGTCTGCTCTAGAATCCTTGATGTCTGCATACCTTGGTTTGAAGCCATGTATGTCTCTGCCCATCTCAGCATGGCCACCAGCCCAGGATCCTGGCCCTGCCCATCACCCTTATCTGGGCCCCTGGCTGTCTGCAAAAATTGCCCATCAACTTTACAGCTGGTTAGAAACTTTCATCTCTTCATTGATAAAAACCTTCTGTATTCTTGTGACTGAATTCTTGGTTTGTACTGCCTGGTATCCTATGGGCCCTCAATAAACTCTGTTACTAAATGATTGACCCTTTTTCCCTAAGGAGTGGGAAGGGAGCCCATCATTTCCTTGTTAGCAAATCAGAACCTATGTGTCCAACATGAGAGGAAGATGCATCCAAGCACATTCAGCTGAGGATGGCACAGAACCTGGAACATTGGAAGTCACTTTGGAATGGAGTGATTGGGGTGGGTGGATGAGAACTGACAAAGGCACAGTATTTGAGCTCTTGGCTGTAGATGCCACAGCAGAAGATAAAATGTAAGAGTTGGGGAAAACCTCATGATTGTTAGATTCATGTTGCTCATTTTACAGATAGAAAAACTGAGGTGATACTGAAGCTATGTGACTTGCTCAGATTCACACAGCCAGTTAGTGTTCTTTCCATGCTGCAGAGAGCTTACTTTTTACCATAAGCCAAGTGCAGTAAGACTAGCAGGTATCAAAATATGGCCATTGTCACAGCAAACATTGATTAGTTTGGCCAAAAATATAAAAGACCTTGGGCCCAGTAGAACATAGCAATTTTCAAAGATGGTTATATTATAGATTTATACAGTGACTTAAGATGGTGCAAAGTAATTAAAATGTAATCAGAAACTGTATACTCTGTGGATTCTCCCTTGAAATGTCTGATTTACATTATATATATATATATTCTCTGAAGATAAGGGCACATGGGAAGGTGGTTTGCTTTCCTCCAAAAGAGAATGGAAATCACCAGCCCACAGAAGCAGTTTCTAATTGATAAGTTCCTAGAAAAAAGTAAAAATTAATTCAAGTAAAATATGAAATCCTGTTCAACCAAAGCTATAATATTTGCCTTTTAGAGTCTAGATTTTCTCAGGAAAAAAAGTAAATTATTGAATATGTCCAATTCATACATTATTTTAAACACAGGCCCTTGCCGAAGCCTGTTTGGCTCAGTGGATAGAACATCGGCCTGCGGACTGAAGGGTCCCAGGTTCGATTCCAGTTAAGGGTATGTTCCTTGGTTGCGGGCACATTCCCAATAGGGGGTGTACAAGAGGCAGCTGATGGATGATTCTCTCTCATCAATGTTTCTAATTCTCTGTCCCTCTCTCTTCCTCTCTGTGAAAAATCAATAAAATATATTAATTAAAAAAAAACAAAAACAAAAAACACAGGAACTTGACAGAAGAGGATTAAGTTTCAGCAAAGCTTTTATGCCCATGCATTTTAGGTTAATTATCTATGAAATACCACAGACTTGGTATATTAATCTCTTCACTGTTTTCCTGTTTCTCAGGGGGATCCTGGGCTGCCTGGACTAGATGGAATCACTGTAAGTTGTTACTTATGTGTTGAGCTCTCAATGTTTAGTCAACAGTTACTGATTGTCCCTTTTCACTCTTCCCTTCATTGTTTGTAGACCTTCTCAAGAAAAAAAATGTAGAAAATGGGTCACATTATTGTCTTTTTCCAGATGAGAAAGTAGTGATAGGATGGACTGTCCACCTCAAAGTTACACAGCAGGCAGACTTTTAGACCTTTAGACCAGGAAAATGTATATTCCCTTGTACAGAATTTTGCATTTCATTCAGTAAGCATTTAGTTTCTTGTGTGTTGAGAGTGTTGTCAGTAAAACAAAAGTACAACACTATCTTTAAAAAGTATTCTGTATAAAACAAATTTTAAGGGACTCTAAATAATAGTGAGTCTATGAAAATCTGTGAATTGTATTAATAAGAGCTTTCTGTTTTCCTTGAGTTTCTACATTGTCATTTTCCTTTGAAGTGGCTTAAGAAAAGCCCCTCCTTTCTTTGTTATTGCCTATATCAGGGTTCCTTCTTTTCTGCTTTATTCCAGAACAGATACTAAACACGTACTCTCAAAAAAATTCTATGAGCCGAAACTGGTTTGGCTCAGTGGATAGAGCATCGGCCTGCAGACTGAAAGGTCCCAGGTTCGATTCCAGTCAAGGGCATGTACCTTGGTTGCGGGCACATCCCCAGTAGGGAGTGTGCAAGAGGCAGTTGATCGATGATTCTCTCTCATCAATGTTTCTAATTCTTTGTCCCTGTATCTTCCTCTCTGTAAAAAATCAGCAAAAATATTTTTTTAAAAATTCTACGAGTGATCCCTGAGATAATGCACATATGGTCTCTGCCCCCTCCTTGACCCAGAATGTGAAACATTATTAGGAATGTGGCATAAGAATTCCACAAAAGCTTTGAGGAGATGCTGTCCACCTAAATATACATCATGAAAGACTTCATATTTAAGACTAGCTGTACCCGGCCACGCATTGCTGTGGCTCAGTCTGGTTAAATAGAAAAGAAAGAAAAGAGAAAGTGCACCTTTTTAATATGTTTAATTTCACAATGCTTGTGGGTATGCAATATTTTTTGTTGTTCTGTTTCCTGTGTAATATAGAGAGTGACTGGTTTGCTGACTCTAGAACATGCAACATATAATTGTCCATGTGAAAAGCAATCCGTGTCTAGATCTAAACCGCACAATTCTAAAGATTGGCCCTGAGCTTTGTTGATGGTGATTGCAAACGCCAATCGAATTGGGAATTGCAATCTCTTAAATTGAAATGGCATATCCGTTGGAATCATAGGAGTGCGAGGAATGAGGACATCTTCATCTTTGAAAGTTCCTGTCAAGATTGTTGCTTAGTTAATTTTTTTACTGCAAGCCCCATGCCATTGCAAAACTTTGCCTGGTTGATATTTTGCAACATGATGATTGGCAAGCCAATTTTTAATTGCAGTATGTGCGATGTCACATCCCTGGCAGGTCGAGTGAATTCAAAAATTCTGTTGGATAAGTAACTGCTTCATCTGCTTCCACAACAATGTTGATGGACTTGTATGTGACTGCCTTGCTTTGAATGTTACCGAATAATACTGTTAAGTTCGTAGACGTCTTTGTTCTTGGCTGCAAGAATAGCTTGTTAACTCAGCCAATAATGATTCTTATAATTTGTTTGAATATTGGGAAATACTTTTTCAACCAATTCTTCTTTTGATGTGACTAAATTGCAGAAGTTATGATGCAATGAAATTCAACCTGAGGTCAGATCAAATGGCACCTTTCTGTTCCCAATTTCCAGCAATTGATGTGAGAATATCTCAGCTGATCGATCGTTTTGCAGCTGGACACACATATTTGTAGTTAATTTTAACATCTTTATGTGTTGCCACAAAGTAGAGTATTTCAGGCAAGCATTTATTTTGTCCTATGGTGTTGATCGAGGAATTACAGGTAATGTTTGCCTGAAATCTCCTGCAAGCAATATAAATGCGTTCCCTAATGGTCTGATGTTTCCCCGCAAATCTTGCAATGATTGGTCAAGAGCCTTGAGTGATTTTTTGTGCGCCATTGTGCATTCATCCCAAACAATAAGTTTGCATTTCTGCAATACTTTTGCCATGCCTGATGCTTTGGAAATGTTGCACTTGGGAGTTTCAATGAATTGCATGTTCAATGGCAATTTCAAAGCGGAATAAGCAGTTCTTCCACCTGGTAGCAATGTCGCAGCTATTCTGGACAACACAAGAGCTAAGGCTATGTCATTTTGGGATCAAATTGCTGCCAAAATCAATCTAATTAGGAGCGTTTTACCAGTTCCTCCTGGCGCATCTAAGAAGATTTCTCCAACCCCATTATTGACAGATTGCATTATTTGATCATAAATGCCTTTTTGCTCAAGCGTTAACTTAGGAATATTTGATTGCACATATGACAAAAAATCACCCATGTTGTAATTTTGTTCACGACGCAATTCTACATTGAATGAAGCAGCAGCAGATAGATTCGGTGATGGCATTCCCAATTGATTGAGAACTTTGTTCGTGATTTCTAAGCACAAATCTTCAATCATTATCAACATTGAAATGGAATCATAAAATTGGAAATTGGAAATGGATTGTAAATCAGAATCATTGAAATGGAATCATAAAATATTTAGTATAGCATGTGTTGTTTTTATGTCCAACAGATGGTGATGTTTTTCAAAAAAAAGCATGTTTTTTACCTGTCACATATGTGACATCTATGTAATAGTAGGTATAAGGTATATAAAAACAAGCGACCATTCGAATTCAACATTGTTGTGTTGAAATTTCAAAGCAATCATTGAAGAACTTTCAGAGATTTAAGATTTTGAACAAAAGAACATTTACATTTTTATTTATATAGATAGAGAAGGTAGCCTCTGAGAAGTATAGATGATGTTTAGGCTGCCTGGCAATGGGAGGAAGCTTTCTAAACAGAGAGCAGTGTGAGAAAAGATAGGCAATAAATGAGATGTATACAAGTACACATGCAAACATAGATGAATGAGTAAGGACCAAGGACACCCAGTCCCCTACAGCTAAACAGTTGCTTTAGGTCAGTGGTCGGCAAACTCATTAGTCAACAGAGCCAAATATCAACAGTACAACAGTTGAAATTTCTTTTGAGAACCAAATTTTTTAAACTTAAACTTCTTCAAAATAGACTCGCCCAGGCCGTGTTATTTTGTGGAAGAGCCACACTCAAGGGGCCAAAGAGCAGCATGTGGCTCTTGAGCTGCAGTTTAGATTGTGTGTTAACTAAATTTATAGAATAACTATATTTGCTGCATAGCTTCTCTTAGAAATCATTCCCTTACCTGCAAAGGTACAATGTTTATGTACATACATAGGCATAATAAATAAACCATGTAGATTTGAGGAGGGGAGTTTGGTGGCTGTGTATGAGATTTGTGATCAGTTAGGAGATCACAGGTTATTATTGTCAAAGCAATTTTCTACTATCATACATCCCTTGGGAAACTTCAAATCCCTAGTTTCTCTTCCACCTATCTAAGTCTTGATTTCACTTGGCCTCTCCATCACTTGATTTCACTAAGCACATATCACTTATTACTGCTCCTAATTTTAATTAAGCTTTATATTTCCCCATACCATCTTCCTCTTCAGATTTCATTGTCTTGTTTTTAATTTCATCACTATTTTCATTCCGGTCAAAATATCTTCTAGTTTCCCTTATGATTTTTTCTTTCAATGATGTGTTAACTTTCAAACATTTGGCAACTTTCTAGATATCTTCCTGTTATTGATTTCTACCCTGTTTTCCCAAAAATAAGATAGTGTCTTATATTATTTTTTTCTCCCAAAGTTGCACTAGGTCTTATTTTCAGGGGATGTCTTATCTTTCCATGCGCTAGGTCTTATTTTCGGAAGATGTCTTATTTTGGGGGAAACACGGTAGCTTATTTCATTGCAGTTAGAGTACACACTCTGTATGACTTCAATCTTTTTTAAATTTGTTGGGGTTTGTTTTATGGCCTGGAATATGGAACTATCTTGCTGAATGTGCCATATGCACTAGTATAGACTATGTATTCAGCTAGTTTGGGGTATAGTGATCTAAAAAAAAAAAATAGATCAAGGTAATAATGTATTTCTTTTCTTTAATTAAGGTATTATATGTGTACATATCTTACCAATTCCCCAACCACCAGTCCCATTCATGCCCTCTGTCCCCAGAGTTTTGCATCCAATGGTTATGCTTATATGCATGCATAAAAGTCCTTCAGTTGATCTCTTATCTCCCCCATATCTCCCTACCCTCCCGGCTGTAATTTGACAGTCTATTTGTTGCTTTACTGTCTCTATATCTATCTTCTTGTTCATCAGTTTATAATGTTCTTTATTATCCACAAATGAGATCGTGTGGGTTTTTTTTCTTCTTTCATTGACTGGCTTATTTCACTTAGCATAATGCTCTCCAGTTCCATCTGGGTTGCTGCAAATGGTGAGAATTCCTTCTTTTTATGGCAGCATATTCCATTGTGTAGATGTACCATAGTTTTCTGATCCAGTCATCTGTTGAGGGGCACCTAGGCTGTTTTCAAATCCTAGCTATTGTAAATTGGTCTCCTATGAACATATAAGTGCATATATCCTTTCTGATTGGTGTTTCTAGTTTCTTAGAATATACCGTATTTTCCGGCGTATAAGATGACTTTTGAAACAAAAAAAGTCAACCGAAAATCAGGGGTCGTCTTATACGCCGAGTATATCCCGACAAACGTCTAGATATGCCTCTAAACGAATTTTCCAACTCGATCCCGCACCAATCACTGCAAGGCTGCTCATGATCCAAGCAGGCTTTTTATGCATGCAAATTATACATGTTCTGTACCCGAAGCTGCACTGTGTTCTAGTAAAAAGCCTGCTCAGATTGGCCAGAGTCAGAGAGGCAGTCTATTATAACCTTTGAACCTTTGCTTGTTGTGATTGGCTCACCTTGGTACATACAGTTGCAGCACAGGAACGTTCTGTATAGCCAAAGCTGCTGTATCAGGACACATACAGTGAGTTAAAAGGTACCGTAATAGAACATTCTGTGTGTAGCTGAAGCTACAGTACTGTATAACCCCGGCCTAAAAGATTAGTGGGTGTACAACAAATGGCTGGTAGAAAAGAACCCATCATGGCTCCAGCAAGAAGGAAATTTGAAGCCAGTTTCAAACTGAAAGTTGTAAACTTTGCCAAGGAACACAATAACTGTGCTGCGGCAAGACAATATGGAGTAACAGAAAAGATGGTCCGAGACTGGAAAGCAAATGAAGATGCATTAAAGAGTATGCCAAGGAGTAAGTGTGCATTAAGAAGAGGCACCCCTTATTGGCCAGAACTCAAAAAGCATGTAGCAGACATGGTTCTTGAGCATCGTCAAAACGGTTATGTAGTGACACGAAACAAAATACGTATGTTTGCACTTCAGTGGGCCAAATCTAACCCAGATAACAGCAAAGGATTTAAGGCCACTGTATCCTGGAGTACTAGGTTCTTGGAAAGGCACAATCTGGTACTGAGGCAAAATACCAAAATTGCACAAAAATTACCTACTTTTAGGCCGGGGTTATACAGTACTGTAGCTTCAGCTACACACAGAAAGATCTTGAGGGCAAAGTAAGTCTTTTCCATCAATATGTAATACAACAGTGCAAGAAACATGGCTATGCATTAAGTCAGATCGGAAATATGGATGAAACTCCTATGAATTTCGATATGGTTGGAAATAAAACTGTTAATCCAAAAGGTGCAAAAACAGTGTTAATTAAAACAACAGGACATGAGAAGTCCAGTTTTACAGTGGTACTAGCATGTACAGTTGATGGTGCCAAACTAAGACCAATGATTATTTTTAAAAGAAAAACAATGCCGAAAATCAAGTTCCCTGTTGGAGTTTTTGTACATGTGAATGAAAAAGGATGGATGGATCAAGAAGGGGTAAAGCTATGGCTTGATAATGTATGGAGTAGGAGACCAGGTGGACTTCGTCAAGAACGTAGCCTACTGGTGTGGGATATGTTCAGGGCTCATTTTTTTTTCAGTTTATTTTTTTTTAATAAGTTTTTATTGTTCATATTATTACAAATGTTCCTTTTTTCCCCCCCACCATTGCTCTCCTCCACCAGGTTCCCACCCCACCCTCTGCCCTTTCCCCACTCCCCATTGTCCTCATCCATAGGTGCATAGTTTATGTTAAGTCTCTTCCCACGCCCCCCTCTCCCCTTTCCCCCAAGAATCATCAGTTCACTCCCCTTCCATACCTCTGATTCTATTATATTCAACAGTTACTATTGTTCATCAGATTTTTTTTTTTAATTTCCTTGGTTTTTAGATTCACTTGTTGATAGTTACATATTTGTTGTTCATAATTTTTATCTTTGTTTACTTTCTCTACTGAAAGAACCCCCTTCAGCAATTCATATAATTCTGGTTTGGTGGTGATGAACTCCTTTAGCTTTTTTTTTATTAGTGAAGCTCTTTATCTGACCTTCGATTCTGAGTGATAGCTTTGCTGGATAGATTATCTTTGGCTGTAGGTTCTTACTATTCATTACCTTGAATATTTCTTGCCATTCCCTTCTGGCCTGTATGGTTTCTGTTGAGAAGTCAGCTGACAATCGTATAGGTGCTCCTTTATAGGTAACTACCTTCTTTGCTCTTGCTGCTTTTAATATTCTCTCTTTGTCTTTTGCTCTTGGAATTTTAATTATGAGGTGTCTTGGTGTGGTCCTCTTTGGATTCCTTTTGTTTGGAGTTCTGTGCGCTTCCTGGACTTGTAAGTCTAATTCTTTCACCAGGTGGGGGAAGTTTTCTGTCACTATTTCTTTCAGTATGTTTTCGATATCTTGCTCTCTCTCATCTTCTGGGACCCCCATAATTCTGATGTTGGTTCGCTTGAAGTTGTCCCAGAGGTTTCTTACATTATTTTCAATTTTCTGGATTCTCTTGCCTTCTAGCTTCTGTGGAGGAGTGTCTTCTGGCTCTTTATGTTCCAAATCTTTGACTTGATTCTTGCGATCTTCCCTTTTGTTTTTAGGACTCTGTAAAATATGTTTTATTTCAGACAATGTATTCTTTATTTCTTGTTGATCCCTTATCATTTCTTGTTGATCCTTTATCATTTCTTGTTGACTCATTAATTCTAGTTGATCTCTTTTCATATCCTCATAGGTCTTATCCATCTTTTCTAGGAAATTCTTGAAAAACCTTATAAGCGTAGATTTGACCTCTATATCCAGACGCTTTTTGTCCTCCATTTCTTTCGTTTGTGATCTATTTTGTTGTCGCATTTCGCAGTTACAGATGGGATGGGGTTTCAGGGTGGAGCCTGCAGCTTTGGCTTCCTTCAGCCCCGCCCTATACGGGTCCTTCAGTGCTCGCTGTCTGCGCCTCTGAGAGAAAGGTGCCCTCGATTTTCGCCTGCTGCCAAACAGTCTATGCTCTCCCCCAATGAGCCTGGTATTGGGGTTCAGTTCAGTTGGAAGTGGAGTTGGAGGTGGCGTTCAGAGCAGTCTGGAGCCCCAGTCTCCTTCCGGCCAGGGCAATCCTGCGGCACAGCCGACCGTCCCTTCTCTGCATGCAGTGTGCGCGCCTCCGGGACCTCCTTTCGCGGCTTCCCCGGAGTCCCGCCTTACAGCCCGGCTCCCTATGGATGAGCCTGGGTCCCCGGGGTCTGGGGAACTGGGGTTCAGAGCAGTCGGGGGCCTAGCACAGTCGGAGTTTTATCTCCTTTCCGCTAGGGAACGCCCGCCAGGCACTCCGCCTCCCCCTCCTCTCTGGCTCCGTCCTCTCCGCGCGCCGCGTCTCCGTACCTTGGTCTTTTCCAGCTCCTCCGAGCCTCCTTCTGGTTTTCTCCTTGCTTCTCGCTGTATAATTTTCAGTCAGTCAACCTTCCTGTAGTTCTGGGCAATGTCCGTTTTATATTTTAGTTGTATTTTATTGAAATTGTTGTGTGCGGCTGCGGCTAGGTCTTCACCTGGGCGCAGCCATCTTGGATCCTGTTCAGGGCTCATTTAACTACCAGCACAAAGAACAGGCTGGCAAGAATAAACACAGATGCAGCAGTTATTCCTGGAGGATTGACATCATTGGTACAGCCACTGGATATGTGCCTAAACAAGCCATTTAAAGATCACATTAGAGAACAGTGGAATGAGTGGATGGTTAGCGGTGAAAAGTTATTCACAAAAGGAGGAAAACATACGTGCACCACAATTCGATGTTTTGTGTAACTTTGTCATAAAAGCCTGGAATGATATTACTGAAGAAACAGTAATCAGGTCTTTCAAGAAGTGTGGCATATCAAATTCTTTGGACGGTATGGAGGATGACTTCTTGTGGCAAGATGAAGGGGAAGCCGAAGCTGAAGCCACACCATCTGATTCGGAATTTGATCCATATGATGACTGTCTTACAAATGTACCACAAGAGGTTATTGATGAACTTATGATGTCAGAAGAAGAACATGATGAGGATTTTGAAGGATTTTAAGCTCACAATGCTCCTCTGCCTAGAAAAACCTCTTATCATCCCAGTCAGTCACAAACAAGCGTTTTCTGCAAGTTCTTCATGTAATTTTCTTTCCAAATGATGCCATCATTGTTAATGTTCTCTTTTGGATTTCTTGTTTCTCGGTCAAGTTCATGGCATTGCCATTTATGAAGAGACCTTCCATTTATCGTATCAATGTACGGTATATTACGGTATGTTAGAAAAATGTCATTCATTAAAAATTTAATTAAAAAAAGAACTGGTGTTACCTTGGAAGTGGGGGGTAGTCTTATACAGCTAATATAGGCCTAAACCTATGCTTTAACTGTAAAATTAGGGGGTCGTCTTATACGCCAGAAAATATGGTAATTCAGAGAAAATGACAGTAAATAGATGAGAACTTGCATAGAACATGTAGAAAACACTTCTCCAAGTCAGTTGTTAGTGTAGCAAATGTATCTAAGATCCAGGAAATCCTTAATTACAGTAAAGAGCTCATTAAACAGTGTATTAAATCTATATTATGTACTTAAAGGAGCACAGAACTATAAATGTGTGTCATATAAGACAGAAATCATTGAAATAGAAAAATAAACATATTTAAGCAGCTTTGGAAAGCCTTACACTTCACTGAAATGTAGCATTAAACTGTATAACAGAGTTGAAAGACAATATTTCCTAGCCCTAACCCTAACCCTAGCCCTAACCCTAGCCCTAACCCTAGCCCTAACCCTAACCCTAACCCTAACCCTAGTTTCTCAGCTTCATAACAGTGTGTAGCAAGTTGTTTGTCCATGTGGACAATGCTTATATTTGGACAAGAAGGCCTAATATATGAAACTACAAGAAGGCAGAGTAATACAGAGAAATTAACAGTAAATAGATAAGACCTCATATAGAACAGCTGAAACAGATTTCTCCAAGTCAGTTGTTAGTGGAGAAAAGGAATCTAAGATCCAGGAAATCTTTAATTAAGTTTAAGAGTCCATTAAACAGTGTATGAAACCTCTATTATTTACTTAAAGTAGCCTAGAACTTTAAATGTGTGTCACACAATGCTAGAAAGAGAGAAATAAGCACAATTAAGCAGCTTTGGAAAACCTTACACTTCACGGCAATGTAGCATTAAACTCTAAAACCTAGTTAAGAGACAATGTTCCCGAGCTTCTCAGGTTCATAACAGTGTGTAGGAAGTGTTTTGTACATGTGGGCAATGCTTATACTTGGACAAGAAGGCCTAATATAGGAAACTACATGAAAACATGAGTAATTCAGAGAAAATGACAGTATAGAGATGAGAACTCATTTAGAACAGGTGAAACAGATTCTCCAAGTCAGTTGTTAGTGTAGAAAAGGTACGTATCTAAGATCCAGGAAATCCTTAATTACTGTAAATAGCACATTAAACAATGTATGAATCCTATATTATTTACTTAAAGGAGCCTAGAACAGTAAATGTGTGTCATACAAGGCAGAGTATCCTTGAAATAGAGAAATAAGCACACTTAAGCAGCTTTGGAAAGCCTTTGACTTCACTGTAATGTAGCATTAAACACTATAACATAGTTGAGAGACAATGTTCCAGAGCTTCTCAGGTTCATAACCGTGTGTAGGAAGTTATTTGTCCATGTTCCCAATGCTTCTACTTGGACAAGAAGGCCTAATATTGGAAACTACAAGAAAACATCAGTAATTCAGAGAAAATAACAGTAAATCGATGAGAACTCGCATAGAACATGTAGAAAACACTTCTCCAAGTCAGTTGTTAGTGTAGCAAAGGTATCTAAAATGCAGGCAATCCTTAATTACAGTAAAGAGCTCATTAAACAGTGTATGAAACCTCTATTATTTACTTAAAGGAGCCTAGAACAGTAAATGTTTGTCATACAAGGCAGAATATCCTTGAAATACAGAAATAAGCACATTTAAGAATCTTTGAAAAGCCTTACTCTTCACGGCAATGTAGCATTAAACTCTATAGCGTAGTTGAGAGATAATGTTTCCGAGCTTCTCAGGTTCTTAACAGTGTAGGAAGTTGTTTGTATCGGGTCTAGTAATAATTGATGTCGTTTTTAAACATTCATTTAAAATCTTGCTTGGCGTTGACTTGTATTGACATAACCTTCAAACACGTGGTATCTACAGAACGTGTGAAGTGCAATTACAGTAACAAGTTTTGCTTGAAAAAGTTCGTGTTTGGTTTGGTTTTTGTTGCAAAACTAGGGCTAAGAAGATGGCGGATGAAGAGCATATTTGGCACTGCATGCTTTACGAGTTCCAATTAGGAAGAAAAGCAAGTGAAGCTGCAAAAAACATCTGTAGTGCTCTTGGTCAAGATGCAGTTAGCGCCAGAAAATGCCAGCGTTGGTTTGAGAAATTTCGCGAGGGAAATTTTTCGTTAGATGACAAGAGTGGTCGAGGCCGTGTGTCCAATTTTGATCAAGAAGCTCTTCAAGCTCTTTTGGTGCAAAATCCTCAAATTACCCAACAAGAGCTTGCGACAACTTTAAATAGTTCACAAAAAACAATTTCCAATCAATTGCATGCACTTGGCAAAGTCCAAAAGTTTGGAAAATGGGTTCCTCATGAGTTGACCGACAACAACCATAATCAAAGAGTCACAATTTGTAGTTCGCTCCTCTCTCATCAAAACCGTTTGCCGTTTTTAGAGCAAATTGTTACCGGAGATGAAGAATGGGTGCTGTATGTTAATTTGAAAAGGCGGCCTCAATGGTTGGACAAAAATGAGGCTCCGCAGCCCACGCCAAAACCTGACTTGCATGCGAAAAAAGTGATGTTGTGTGTTTGGTGGAATTTAAAGGAATTCTTCATTATGAACTTTTACCATCTAACCAAACCATTACAAGTGCAGTGTATAGTGCCCAATTGGAAAGGTTAGCCCAAGCTTTAAGAGAAAAAGAACTCGCGCTGATTAATCGGAAGGGCATAATTCTTCACCACGATAACGCACGACCGCATACTGCAAGAATCACTGCTAAAAAACTGCGCCAGTTGGAATGGGAAGTTCTCCCTCAACCTGCATATTCTCCTGATATTGCCCCTTCCGATTACCATTTGTTTCGTTCTTTGCAAAACTTTCTTCTTGGAAAAAAATTTAATAATGAAGAATGCCTCAAAAATGCATTGACCGAATTTTTTGCATCAAAATCACAAGAATTTTACAACAGAGGGATTAAAATGCTTCCTGAGCGTTGGGCACATGTAGTAGAAAACAACGGCAACTATATTGTTGATTAAATTTTGTTGTATTATTTAAATAAATTCGATTTAAAAAAGTATTAGAAAACGACATTAATTATTACTATACCTAATATATGTGGGCAATGCTTATACTTGGACAAGAAGGCCTAAGATAAGAAACTACAAGAAAACATGAATAATTCAGAGAAAATGACAGTAAATAGATGAGAACTCGTTTAGAACATGTGAAACAGATTCTCCAAGTCAGTTGTTAGTGTAGAAAAGGTATCTAACATCCAGGAAATCCTTAATTAGAGTTAAGAGCACATTAAACAGTGTATGAATCCATATTAGTTACTTAAAGGAGCCTAGAACTGTAAATGTGTGTCATACAAGGCAGAATATCCTTGAAAAAGAGAAATAAGCACATTTAGCATCTTTGGAAAGCCTTACACTTCACTGCAATGTAGCACTAAACTCTATAACATAGTTGAGAGACAATGTTCCCGAGCTTCTCAGGTTCTTAACAGTGTAAGAACTAGCATTGAACATGTACAAAACACTTCTCCAAGTAAGTTTTTTGTATAGAAAGGTATCTAACATCCAGGAAATGCTTAATAAGAGTTAAGAGCACATTAAAAATTGTATGAAACCTCTATCATTTGCTTAAAGGAGCCTAGAACAGTAAATGTGTGCCAAAGAAGGCAGAATATCCTTGAAATAGAGAATTAAGTACATTTAAGCAGCTTTTAAAGCCTTTGATGTCTTTCTAATGTAGCATTAAACACTATAACATAGTTGAGAGACAATGTTCCAGAGCTTCTCAGGTTCATGACTGTGTGTAGGAAGGTGTTTGTCCATGTTCCCAATGCTTATGCTTGGACAAGAAGGCCTAATATTGGAAAGTACAAGAAAAGATCAGTAATTCATAGAAAATAACAGTAAATCGATGAGAACTCACATAGAACATGTAGAAAACACTTCTCCAAGTCAGTTGTTAGTGTAGCAAATGTATCTAAGATCCAGGAAATCCTTAACTACAGTAAAGAGCTCATTAAACAGTGTATGAAATCTATATTATGTACTTAAAGGAGCACAGAACTATATATGTGTGTCATACAAGACAGAAATCCTTGAAATAGAGAAATAAACATATTTATAGGCTTAAACCTATGTTTCAACTGTAAAATTAGGGGGTAGTCTTATATGCCAGAAAATATGGTATTCCTAGGAGTGGGATTACTGGGTCAAATGGGAGTTCCATTTTCAGTTTTTGTTTTTTAGGAAACTCCATACTGTTCTCCACAGTGGTTGTGCCAGTCTGCATTCCCACCAGCAGTGCAGGAGGGTTCCTTTTTCTCCGCATCCTCCCCAGCACTTGTTTGCTGATTTGTTGATGATAACTATTCTGACAGGTGTAAGATGGTACTGCATTGTCATTTTGATTTGCATCTCTCAGATAATTAATGATTTTGAGCATGTTTTCATGTGCCTCTTGGCCTTCCTTCTGTCTTCTTTCAAAAAGATTCTATTTATCAATAGATCCTTTGCCTATTTTTTAATTAGATAATTTATCTTCCCTTTATTAAGTTGTATAAACTGTCTGTAGATGTTGGAGATTAAACCTTTATCAGTGATAACATTTGCAAATATGTCCTCCCATACAGTGGGTTCTCCTGTTGTTTTGTTGATGGTTTCTTTTGCTGTAAAAAAATCTTTTTATTTTGATGTAGTCCCATTTGTTTATTTTCTCTTTAGCTTCCATTGCTCTAGGGTAGGGGTGTCGAACTCAATCAGAGAAGGGGCCAAAATCTAAAATCCAGCCTAAATCGCGGGCCGAATAGTTTACTGAACAGTCATAAACTGACAATGTCATAAACTGACAGCGGAGTGCAGTGATGACTGCGCGGTGCGGGCCACATTGCAAGGCCTGGCGGGCTGGATTTGGCCCGCCGGGCCTTGTGTTTGACATATGTGCTCTAGGGGAAGTATCAGTGAAGAAGTTCTTTTGGCATATGTGAGATTTTGCTGCCTGTGGATGCTTCTAGTATTTTTATGGTTTTCTGTCTTATGTTTAAGTCCTGTATCCACTTTGAGTTTATTTTTGTGTATGGTGTAAGTTGGTTACCTATAATAGTTTCATTCTTTTGCATGTATCTGTCCTATTTTCCCAACACCATTTATTGAAGAGACTGTCTTGACTCCATTGTATGTATGTTCATGCCTTCTTTGTCAAATATTAATTGAGCATAGTGATTTTGGTTGATATCTGGATTCTTTATTCTATTCTATTGATCTATATATCTGTTCTTGTGCCAGTGTCAGGCTGTTTTAAGAACAGTGGCTTTGTAATACAGCTTGAAATCTGGTATTGAGATCCCGCCTACTTTATTCTTCTTTCTCAGGATTGCTGTGGCTATTCGGGGTCTTTTTTTGTTCCAGATGAATTTTTGGAGCATTATTTCTAGGTCTGTGAAATATGCCGTTGGTATTTTAATGGGGAGTGCATTGAACCTAAAAATTGTTTTGAGAAGTATGGACATTTTAATGATGTTAATTCTAGCAATCCATGAACATGGTATGTTCTTCCATTTGTTTACATCTTCCTCTATCTCTTTTTTCAGTGTCCTGTAGTTTTCTGTACTTAGGTCTTTTACCTCCTTAGTTAAGTTTATTCCTTGGTATCTTTATTTTTTTGGTTGTGATGGTAAATTGGATTGATTTTTTAACTAAGGAGGTAAAATACCTATATGTAAGTTCACTATTGGTGTATAGAAATGCCATAGATTTCTTGGCGTTGGTTTTGTATCCTGCTACATTGCCGAATTCATTTATTAAGTCTATTAGTTTTTTGATGAAGTCTTGGTTTTTTATGTACAATATCATGTCATCTGCAAATAAGGACAACTTTACTTCTTCTTTTCCAATTTGAGATCAAGGTAATAATGTATTTTGGATCTTCTATATTCTTACTGATAATTTTTGTCTAACATATTAATTACTGAGGGAAGGATATTATTGTAAAATATTCAACTGTAACGTGGATTTGTCCATTTCTGTTAGTTTTTGCTCCATATATTTTGAAGCTCAGCTATTAGATGTATGCACATTTAGGATTATTATATCTTCTTGATGAATTGACCTATTTATTCTTATGAAATGCCCCCTTTTATCTCTGGTAATATTATTTTCCTTGAATTCTACTTTACCTGATATGAATGTAATTGTTTTTTATTCCTTTTTTAAAATTTCCTTTTTTTACATCATTTTGATATGAAAATTTTCAAATATACAGCAAAATTGGATGAGTTTTACAGTGAATATCCTAACCATTAATATATTACTATACTTATTTTATCCCATTTCTATCCATCCATCACTCCATCTCATATTTACTAATGTTAAAGTAAATTGTATGCCTATCATTAGCTAAACTTCAAAATTTGTTTACAGTTTTTCTTTCTATGTAAAATTTACATACAATAAAATATACAATCTTAAGTGTACAAATGATGAGTTTTGACAAATATATACCCTTGTGTAACCCAAAGCCTTCTTAAGGTATAAAACATTCCCATCACCTTCAAAAGTTCTTTCCTGTCTCTTTCTAGTCAATCCCTGTTCCCACCTCAGCCCAAAGGCAACCACTATTGTGATTTTTTTTCCCACCCTAAATCATTTGGGTTTTTTTCTTTTTCTATTCTAGGACATCATGTAAAGGGAATAATATATAATATGTTGCCTTTAGGGTCAGACTTTTTTTACTTAGCACATTATTTTTGAGATTCATTCACATTGGTTCATATATCAGTAGTTTGTTATGCTTTACTATTATTTATCTTATTGTATGTATTGCAGTTCACTTATCAATTCTTGTATCAGTGGACGACTAAGACATTCCCAATATTTTAATACTATGAATAAAATTAATATGAACATTCTTGTGCAGTTTTTGTGGGAAAATTCTTTCATTTTCATTAATAAACTGTGTTGCTTTTATGACCTTAGTAAAAACTTGTCTCTGTAGGGCCCACGAGGAATACCTGGCTCTCCAGGAGCTGTAGGACCTATAGGATCACCAGGATTTCAAGTAAGTAACCTAAATCTACCATGTGATCATAGAATTCATTCACATGAATGCTTTACACACTAGAACATGGATTTAATGTGTGCCTGTGTAAATGTAGGTTCTCCTAGTGGAGAAGGCAACTTTCATTCCTGGAGGATTAAAATAAAGTATGCTCTTATAAGGAGCTAAGTATTGTCTTTATTTATTAGAGTCAATCTGACTATTCACTCTGTGCTTCCAAAGTCACCTAGTCTGGATCAACCTAAAATATAGCCCAGATATGACAGATATCTATTGTTACCATCCGCTCCCCTGATACTGCTAATTAATCATACTACCACCAGCATCAGCTACCCTGAGCACAGAAGATTTTTCAAAATCATTTTCAAAACTGCAACTTGAAAAGCTCTACCTACCTCTCTTCTTTATACCAATCCTGTTTATCATAGGTGGCATAGGAAAAGCATAGAGTCATCTGTGTGGTTCTGGGAAAGCCCAGCCACAGATTTTTCTCTCTCCAGTGCATGAAATCCTACCACTGATTACGTTGGTTTACCTTTACCAAAGGTCACCATTGGCCTTATTGGGAGGAATGACATATGAAACCTTCACTATCTTCACATGAATGTGATTATTGGGTCAATTTGGGGAATTGGAACCTTGAGAGAGGGAGCTAGAGTTTGCTTCACCAATGCCAGGCTATACCAAGGTGGGTAGAAGATGTTCAACATGCCCACATTTTTGTCTGAAACTAAAAAGTGCTGTTTACTTTCATTTTTAATATAGGGTCCTCCAGGCCCTCCTGGTCTCCCTGGTCCTGACGTAAGTATACTTTGGTTTCCTACCATTAAGTAATCATGTTTCCCCAGAGATATTCTGGTTTGATTAAATGCACTTTCTGGTGGGGAAAAAAAAGACTACATTCCTACTGAAGTTCCTGGAACTTGTTTAGTAATTGATTTTGTTTTTTCTCCCTGTGCCTCGTATCCCAGGGGAATATGGGGTTAGGTTTCCAAGGAGATAAAGGAGACAAGGTAAATAGATTTTTGTAAAATACAATCTGTGTTCCATATGCTCCAAACACAGTGTCTCTGACTACAACCTTGTGCTTGCTTCTGTAAGGGGATTTGAATCTTTGCCTTGGGAAATGAGCATTTTCCACCCCACATGGATCTTCTGGTGGGGTCCCTTGAGGGCTGCATGTGCACATGCCACACATAGGATATTGTGGTCTTTCTCCTTTAAAATATTGTAGTCTTTCTGCTTCCTACCTGTGAAGTGTGGATGTCTTACAAATATAACTTTCTTGAAATATATTATTTCTTCATTCCATTGGGGTATTTGTGTACTGTGTGACCTTTTCTTTTTTAGCTTGTTATATCCTTCCTTCCTTTTCTTCTTCCTTCTTTTCTTCTTTCCTCTTCCTCCTCTTGCTTCTTCTCTCTTTCCATCTCCTCTCTCTTGCTTCCTTAACCATGCATTACCAGTCCCTTGTAGCTCCCCTTCCTCATTCTATTTACCTCTATAGTGATTTGAGCCTCAAGAGAGACTACAAGATTGTTCTTATTCCCCTTCATGAGTGCACTGCCTCCAATGAGCAAATTCAGCTGCCAATGTTCTAAATGGTCTTTACTACCTCTGCTTGCGCTTTTGACAAGGGTTAGACTAACAACAGCCTGATCACAGTTGCAGAAAAGTGTCCATTCACCTTGCTCAAACCCCTTTTTTGCTCTCCTCCAAACACCCCTATGCATGACCATGGCAAGCATGAACGTGCAGCTTCCTTTATCTTGCTTCCTTCTTCTGTAGTGCTGAAGCATTTAGACAGGCTTATAATTCTTCTCACTCCTTGGCACTGATAGTTTTGTTTCCTCATTGATGCAAGGGCGAGGGTGAAGAGGCCAAAATGATGGACAGTTTATTTGTGAGTTACATACAGAGGACAAACCCACCCTCTGGAGAAATGGTCTGTGTGGTTCTGCTTTGCTTAAAGTTCCTTTTGATCTTACAGGGGGATGTTGGTCTCCCTGGCCCTGCAGGACCCCCACCATCTACCGGAGAACTGGAATTCATGGGGTTTCCCAAAGGAAAGAAAGGATCTAAGGTAGGGAATATTTAAGAACAGGAAAAGTTAATAAGCTTTTTCCTATTAATACCAAAGTTGAATTAAATAACCAGACCACACTACCCTGTTTCCCCAAAAATAAGGCTGTCTTATATTAATTTTTGCTCCTAAAGATGCGCTAGATCTTATTTTCAGGGGATGTCTTATTTTTTCATGCACTATGTCTTATTTTTGGAGGATGTCTTATTTTCGGGGAAACGGTCCTGAGCAATGGATTTTTTTTTTTTTGGGAAGTGAAAATAAAGCCTTTTTTGTTTTATCCCTCATGAAAGGCTTTTTTAAAAGGTTGATTTTGGGTATGTGGACATGAGTGTGCTTGGGTTTCTGAGTATTCATTTAAGTTATTATTTTCTGTGTTTCACTTTTGCAGATCCAATTATCAAGATGCTAAATAACTTAAATATTGAATAGTTGGGTTTTTCTCCTAACTCCTAACTTTCTCAATACTTGTGTTGTTCCCAAAGATTGTGACAGAGCACATACAATGTAAATTGTTGTTTTGCAGTATCTTTTTTAAAGTTATTTTCCCTTAAAACTTGAGCATACCAAAAAGAATATATTGTCACCAACTGGCTGTAGATGCCCTAATTTATCTGATATGAACTATCAAGTCTGAGGCTGTAGACCTGTTTAACCAATATGTGTTATACTCTGTATTTTGATATGAGTAAGTGTGCATATGGGTGTATTTGAATGGCTGTATGCTATTAAACTGTCGAATTATCTTTCAGTTATTTGCACTCCCTTTTTCCTGTGGTTTTCTTAAGTTTTATGATTTTGTGACTGTGGTCAACCAGGAGAAGGTGTTTAGTCCATTTCTTTAAGTTTGTCTTTGTGCAAACAATAGATCCAGGTTCCTTCCAGGTTTATAGGAAGTATCCATTGATTAGAAATAGTTTATGAGCATATAAAAGATTACCTGCATCCTGATCATTCCCAAACTTTAGAGAGCCCTTCCAGAGCACATGTAGGAAAATTATCATGTAATAGTTACTCTTTCCCTCAAAACCATTGATTTTTTGCAGTCTGTAATTTGCACCACCCTTTGGTGCCCCAATCCTGATACCCCATTTGTTTCCCACAGCACACCCCAACTAGCTCAAGAGAACCATCTCCTTCAAGTTCACTGCTTTCTGCTGCTACTCACTAATCTTTGCTTATTTTTCCAGGGGGAAGTGGGGCTTCAGGGTTCCCCAGGAACAAGTGGCCCTCCAGGACTTCCGGTAAGTCATTTTATTTGGTCAGTATCTATATATTGTTTGATTGGACAAAAGTTATAGCAATAGAAGGCTAACAGGAAGACTTCTTCCTATGGTTATTATAGAGAATTCCACCATCTTCATTATTAGAAGGCATTTGAAATGTTTTTTAAATATATTTTTATTATTGATTTTAGGGAGGAAGGGGGAGAGAGATAGGAACATCAATGATGAGAGAGAGTCACTGATCAGCTGCCCCTTGCATGCCTCACACTAGGGATCGAGCCCACAACCCAGGCATGGGTCCTGACAGGGAATCAAATAGTGATATCTTGGGTTCATAGGTCAATGCTCAATCACTAAGCCACTCCAATCAGACCATTCGAAATGTTCTTGTTTCTTGAACCCATGGGAACATTATCATGACTCTTCATGAGAATATATATCTTAGAGTTTATTAGCTCAAGCTCTAGAGTTAAAAAAGACCTAGTCTTGACTTCTGGTTTTACCAGTTTCTAGCTATGTGATGTTGGACAAGTTTCTCTTTCTCTCTCTCTCTTTCTTTCTTTCTTTCTTTCTTTCTTTCTTTCTTTCTTTCTTTCTTTCTTTCTTTCTTTCTATCTTTCTTTCTATCTTTCTCTTTCTTCCTTCCTTCCTTCCTTCCTTCCTTCCTTCCTTCCTTCCTTCCTTCCTTCCTTCCTTTCTTTCTTTCTTTCTTTCTTTCTTTCTCTCTCTCTTTTTAAATCCTCACCCAAGGATCTTTTTCCATTGATTTTTAGAGAGAGTAGAAGAGATGGGGAGAGACAGAGAGAAATGTCAATGTGAGAGAAGCACAGTGATTGGTTGCCTCCTGCAAGAGCTCTGACCAGGGCCCAGACTGGAGAGGAGCCTGCAACTGAGGTACGTGAACATTTCACATAGATTCTAGTCACCTCCAGTGATGCCTGTGAGGTATGCAAGGTGGGCTGGGGCTTATCTCCTTGTATTAAAGAGGAAACCATGGCTTGAACGGATGAAGAGGATTGATTGTCCAGAGCCACACAGCAAATTATTAGCAGAACTGAGACAGAAATTCAGCTTTCTTTACTTCTACCCAACTCAGAACTTTTTCCCCATACCACACTTCCCCCTACAGTCCAGTTCGTTCTTGTCATTATGGTGGTGGATCTTTGGTGTTACTGGCTTTACTGGCTCACTCTCCCTCCTTCTCATTCTCTTCCAGGGTTTACCTCAAATAATTCCCCCTACTGCATTTTCACCCTGTTCCCTTTGTCCTGTAAAATAAAAAGAGACTGGCTGGCAACAATGCAGGGTGATAGACTGCAATACCATTTGAAGCTCAGCATTTCCAGTGTTTTACAATGTGGGCTGAAAAATAGAAACTCCGGTTGATTGTACCAAGCTGAAAAAAAATGCCTCTCTGTATATAACATAGCTATTTCAAGAGGATGAGAATCAAGAAACCAGAGTTTTCATCCCACTTCGGAATAGATTTGATATGAAAACTTGCCAAATCATGTAATTCCTTCACTCTTAACATCTCTACCTGCTTAGTAAGAACATTCATAGGTACCTTATGTGTCTTATAACAGAAAATTTGTGAGAAGAAAGGTGATAATATGTTTGAGATACTTTGGGCTTTTCAGAGGAAATACACTTCTGAAATCCAAACCCCTCACATAAACTTTCAATTTCCACACAAGGCAGAGCTGAAAATGGAAATCTTTATGGAAATCAAATTGTTCTCTTTAACAATTTTTTAAATAAATCTTTATTGTTCAAAACATTACGTATATCTCCTTTTGTTCCCCATTAACAACCTCCACCCTGCCCCGCACCTCCCGCCCTTGGGATCTCACTGCTCATTGTCTGTGTCCAAGGGCCATGCATATATGCATATAAGGTCCTTGGCTGGTTACCTCCCACCCATCCACCCTCCGCCACCTTCCCTCCAAGATTCCACACTCTGTTCCAAGATTCGAGTCTCTGGATCCACTCTGTTCATCAGTTTATTTTGTTACTTATGTTCCACATATGAGTGAGATCATGTGATACTTGTCTTTCTCTGACTGGCTTATTTCACTTAACATGATACTCTCCAGGTCCCTCCATGCTGTCTCAAAAGATAAGAGATTCTTCTTTTTTACTGCTTCATAGTATTCCATGGTGTAAATGTACCATGGCTTTTTTATCCACTTGTCTATGATGGGCACTGGGGCTATTTCCAAATCTTAGCTATTGTAAATTGTGCTGCTATGAACATAGGGGTGCATACATTCCTTCTGATTCATGCTTCTGGTTTCTTAAGATATATTCCTAGTAGTGAGATCATTGAGTCAAATAAATGGAAGTTCCATATTTAAATTTTTAAGGAAACTCCATACTGTTTTCCATAATGGTTGCACCAGTCCACATTCCTACTAGCAGTGCACAAGGGTTCCCATCCTCACCAGCACTTGTCATTTGTTGATTTGTTGATGGTAGCCATTCTGACAGGTGTGAGGTGATACCTCATTGTCATTTTAATTTGCATCTTTCTGATTATCAGTAACTTTGAGCATTTTGTCGTGTCTCTTGGCCATCTGTATGTTCTCTTTGGAGAAGTGTTTATTTACTAAGTGTACTAGTTAATAATGTACATTTTTTTTCAATAGATGGAGTTACACATATGATGATATATATTCAATTTGATATATATGAAGGGTGATCGGGGCAGCAGCCACCACTCACACATGCTGACGACACCTGCCCCACAAACACCCGCTGCTGGTGTTGGCCCCAATCACTCTGTGCCATTAGCAGGTGCAAGCCCACCCAGCGCCACTAGCACATGAGAGTGGTGGTGACAGGAGCAGGACTACTGGCAGATGGGACCAGGGGGCTACAGTGGGAGAGGCTAGGTAGGGGTGCAGAGGATGGGCCAAGTCCCGCCCCTGTGCCCACCACAGCCTCATGGCCCACAGTTCCTTTCAAGGTGCACGGATTTCCCCAGGTTTTTTTTTTTTCATTTTTTTAAATTAAGGTATTATATGTATACATATCTTACCATTGCCCCCTCTCACCCCATGCAGATACATGCCAACACACCCACCAGTGTTTTGCATCCATTGGTTATGCTTATATGCATGCATACAAGTCCTTCAGTTGATCTTTTATCTACTGTACTTCTCCCTAAACTTCTTGTTGTAATTTGTCAGTCTGTTGGATGTTTACTGCCTCTGTATCTATCCTTTTGTTCATCAGTTTATAATGTTCTTTATTATCCACAAATGAGATCATGTGGGGTTTTTTTGTTTTTTGGTTTTTGTTTTTTTTTCTTTCATTCACTTAGCATAATGCTCTCCAGTTCCATCCCGGTTGCTGCAAATGGTGAGAATTCCTTCTTTTTATGGAAGCATATTCCATTGTGTAGATGTACCATAGTTTTCTGATCCAGTCATCTGCTGACGGGCACTTAGGCTGTTTTCAAATCCTAGCTATTGTAAATTGGTCTCCTATGAACATATGAGCATATATCCTTTCTGATTGGTGTTTCTAGCTTCTTGGGATATATTCCTAGGAGTGGGTTTACTGGGTCAAATGGGAGTTCCATTTTCAGTTTTTTGAGGAAACTCCATAATGTTCTCCACAGGGACTGCACCAGTCTGCATTCCCACCAGGAGTGCAAAAAAGTTTCTTTTTCTATGCATCCTCTCCAACATTTGCTGATCCTTTTTATTGTTTCATTGTTGATCTGTTGATGATAGCCATTCTGACAGGGGTAAGATGGTACCACATTGTCCTTTTCCATTTGCATCTCTCAGATAATTAGTGACTCTGAGCATGTTTTCATGTGTCTCTTGGCCTTCCTTCTGTCTTCATTTAAAAAGTACCTATTTAAGTCTGTTGCCCAATTTTTATTGGATCATTTATCTTCCTTTTATTAAGTTTTATAAGTTGCCTGTAGATGTTGGAGATTAAACATTTATCAGTGAAAACATTTGCAAATATGTCCTCCCATATAGTGGGCTTTCTTCTTGTTTTGTTGATGGTTTCTTATGCTGTGAAAAAAAGCTTTTTATTTTGATGTAGTCCATTTCTTTATTTTCTCTTTAGATTATATTGCCCTAAGAGCAGTATGACTGAAGAAGTTCTTTTGGCATATGTCTGAGATTTTGCTGCATATAGAGTCATCTAGTATTTTTATGGTTTCTTGTCTTATGTTTAAGTCCTGTATCCATTTTGAGTTTATTTTTGCATATGGTGTAATTTGGTGGTCTATTTTCTTTTTCTTTTCTTTTTTTCTTTTTTGCATGTATCTGTCCAATTTTACCAACACCATTTGTTAGAGATTGTCTTGACTTCATTGTATGTTCATGCCTCCTTTGCAAATATCAATTGAGCATAGTGGTTTGGGTGAATATCTGGGTTCTATATTCTATTCCATTGGTCTATATGACTGTTCTTGTGTCACTACCAGGCTGTTTTGAGAACAGTGGCTTTGTAATACAGCTTGAAATCAGGTATTGAAATGCCACCTATGTTATTCTTCTTTCTCTGGATTACTCTACCTATTCAGGGTTTTGTTTTGTTTTTTATTCCAGATGAATTTTTGGAGAGTTATTTCTAGGTCAAAATATGCCGTTTGTATTTTAATGGGGGTTGTATTGAATCTATAGATTGCTTTGGTTAGTATGGGTATTTTAATGACGTTGATTCTACCAATCCATGAACATGGTATGTTCTTCCATATGTTTACATCTTCCTCTATCTCTTTTTTCAGTCTCCTATAGTTTTCTGAGTATAGGTCTTTTACATCCTTAGTTAAGTTTATTTTTAGGTATCTTAATTTTTTTGTGTGTGCAATGGTAAATGGGATTGCTTTTTAAATCTCTCTTTCTGTAAGTTTACTATTGGTATATAGAAATGCCATGGATTTCTTGGCATTAATTTTGTATCCTGGTACACTGCTGAATTTATTTATTAAGTCTATTAGTTTTTCATGAAGTCTTTCAAGTTTTTTATGTACAATATCATTTCATCTGCAAATAAGAACAGCTTTACTTCTTCTTTTCCAATTTGGATACACTTTATTTCTTCTCCTTGTCTAATTGCAAAGGCTAATACTTCTAGTACTATGTCTAACAGGAGTGGTAAGAGTGGGCATCCCTGTCTTATTCCTTTTCTTAGGGGAAATAGTTTTAGTTTTTGCCCATTGAGTATGATGTTAGCTGTGGTTTTGTCATATATAGCTTCTATTATATTGAGGTATGATCCTTTATCCCCACTTTGTTGAGAGTTTTTATCAAGAACGGATGTTGGATTTTGTCAAATGCTTTTTCTGCGTCAATTGATGTGACTATGTGATTTTTATCTCTCAATTTGTTTGTGTTGTATCACATTTACTGATTTGCAGATATTGTACCATCCTTGTATTCCTAGGATAAATCCTACTTGGTCATGGTGTATGATGTTTCGGATGTACTGCTGGAGCAGATTTGCTAGAATTTTGTTGAGGATTTTGGCATCTATGTTCATGAGGGATATTGGCCCATAATTCTCTTTCATTGTGTTCTCTTTATCTGGTTTTGGTATTAGGGTGATGCTGGCTTCATAGAAGGAGCTTGGAAGTGTTCCTCCCTCTTTAATTTTTTGGAATAGTCTAAGGAGGATAATTTTTAGTTCTTCCTTGAATGTTTGGTAAAACTCCCCTGTGAAGTTGTCTGGCACCAGGCTTTTGTTTGCTAGAAGCTTTTTTATGAATGCTTCAATTTCTTCTATAGTTATTGGCCCATAAGGATGTTTATATTCTTCCTGATTGAGTTTTGGAAGGTTATATTTTTCTAGGAATATGTACATTTCCTCCAGGTTGTCCAGTTTGTTGGAATGTAGTTGTTCATATTATTTTTTAACAATCCTTTGTATTTTGGTGTGGTCTGTTGTTATTTCACCTCTTTCATTTCTGATTTTGTTTATTTGGGTCCTCTCTCTTCGCTTCCTGGTGAGTCTGGCTAGAGATTCATCAATCTTTTTTATCCTTTCAAAGAACCAGCTCTTGGTTTTGTTGATCCTTTTTATTGTTTCATTGGTCTCTATGTCATTTATCTCCACTCTGATCTTTATTATTTCCTTCCTTCTACTTACAGTGGGCTTTTTCTTGTTACTCTCTTCCTAACTTTTTGAGTTGTAGGGTTAGGTAATTTATTACCATTGTTTCTTATTTTTTGCAGTAGGCTTGTAGAGCTATGAATTTACTTCTCAGGACTGCTTTTGCTGTGTCCCATAGATTTTGGATTGTTGTGCTTTTATAGTCATTTGTTGTCATGATGTTTTTTATTTCTTCCTTGATCTCTGGTTACCCAGTCATTCTTTAACCATATGCTATTTAGTCTCCACGTGTGTGATTTTTTTTTTTTTTTGGATTGTATTTATTGTAGTTGACTTCCAGTTTTATGCCATTGCTATCTGAAAAGATGCTTGATATGATTTCTATGTTCTTGAATTTGAAAAGACATCGTCTATGACCCAACATATGGTCTATCTTTGAAAATGACCCATGTGCACTTGAGAAGAATGTATATTCTGTGGCTTTGGGGTGAAATGTTCTAAAGATGTCAATTAATTCTATCTGGTCTAGTGAGTCATTTAGGATTGCTGGGGTTTTTTGCTGATTTTTTTGTTTAGAGGATTTGTCCAATGGTGATAGTGGAATATTAAATTTTCCTACTATGATTCTAGTGCTATCAATCTCTCCCTTGATATCGTCGATGAGGTTTTTGTTGTTGTTTTTTTTCCCCCCCTGTATTTGAGTGCTCCTGTATTGGGTGCGTATATGTTTACCAGAGTTATTTCTTCTGTTGGATTTCTCCCTTTAGTATTATGAAGTGGCCTTCCTTATCTCTTGTTATGTCCTTCACATTGAGATCTAATTTGTCAGATATTATTATTGCTACCCCAGCTTTTTTTTTTTTTTTATTTCCATTCACCTGAAAAACCTTTTTTCATCCCTTCAACCTCAGTCTTGTGTGTCTTTTTTTCTGAGGTGGCTTTCTTGTAGACAGCAGATATAAGGGTCTTGTTTTCTTATCCAATCTATTACTCTATGTCTTTTGATTGGGGCATTTAATCCATTTACATTTAAAGTTATTATTGATAGGTACTTGTTTGTCGCCATTTTTATTCTTTACCCCTGTGTTCATTCTTCAATTTCTCTTTCTTCTTTTTACAGCAGACCCTTTAACATTTCTTGCATTGCTGGTTTGGTGGTAATAAACTCCCTTAGCCCTTTTTTGTCTGTGAAGCTCCTGATTTCACCTTCAATTTTGATTGATAACCTTGCTGGTTACAGTATTCTTGGATTTAGATCCTTCCATTGCATGACTTTGTATATTGAATTTCATTCCCTTCTGGCTTTATGAGTTTCTGTTGAGAAACCAGTTACTAGTCTGATGAGGGTTACCTGGTATGTAACTTTCTGTCTCTCTCTGACCACTTTTAATATTCTTACTTTGTCATTGGTGTTTGCCAATTTAATTATAATGTGCCTTGGTGTTGGTCTTTTGGGATTCATTTTTCTTGGGACTCTGTGAGCTTCTTGGATTTGTGTGGGTATTTTCCCTATATCATAGAAGTTTTCTGTCATTATTTCTTCAAAGAGGCTTTCTATTTCTTGTTCAGTTTCCTCTCCTTCTGGAATCCCTATTATTCAGATGCTGTTTTGATTTGTGTTGTCCCAAAGTTCCCTTAGGCTCTCCTGCTTTTTAATTTTTTTTTTTTTTTTTCTAGAAGCTGCTCTACTTGGGTATTTTTTACCACCTTGTCTTCTAGCTCACTGATGCGGTCCTCTGCTTTTTCTAGTCTACTCTTGATGCTTTCTATTGAGTTCTTTATAGCAGCAATGTCATTTTTCATTGATTTTTTTATTCTTCAATTCCTCTTGGTTCTTATTCATATTGTTGAATTTGTCTTCCATTCTTTTCAGTCACCTTATGATCATTTCTCTGAATTTTTTCTCTGACAGGTTGCTTGCCTCCATTTTGTTTTCTTTCTTTTCTGGTGATGCCTGTTTTTCTTTCATATGCAGGCTGTTTCTTTGTCTCCTCATAGTCTCTCTTTTCCACATGTCTGGTTATATAGTTCTCTCTCTCCTGGGTTTATTTATAGGCACAAATTACAACACACAAGGCACTGAACACAAATGTATTCACAATACTAATAACCCCAAATAAAGGTGACCACCATAGAAAAGAGAATTAGGAGATAAGAAATAAGAAGAGAGAAAAAAAAAAGAGTGTAAAAATGAAATTGGGAAAAGGAAAAAAAAAAGTAAGGGAGAAAATAAAGAGAATAAGAAAGAAAATGGGAACAAACTATATATATATATATATATATATATATATATATATATATATATATATATGTATATATATATATATATATATATATATATATATATATATATATATATATATAGAGAGAGAGAGAGAGAGAGAGAGAGAGAGAGAGAGAGAAACTCCAATAGAACAGCCACTAATCCCAGCAAATGCCAGCAACAAGTACCTGGAGATTAATACAAATTACAAACAACAACTAATATCAAGCAAGGTGAGGGGAAACAGAAGCAAAAAACAAACAGAAACAAAACCAAAAAAAATTAATAAGCAAAACAATCTCACAAAACATAAAAAATTGATATAATCAATATTCAAGAAAAGAACAGAAAGAAAAACAATTTTTTGGATAGTTACGACAGAGAAGAGAGAGGTATGTATGGACTTGGAGCAGGGGATTGGAAATTAGATATATAAATAGGGTGGAAAATTTTTTAAAATATATTTTATTGATTTTTCACAGAGAGGAAGAGAGAGGGACAGAGAGCTAGAAACATCGATGAGAAAAAGACATCGATCAGCTGCCTCCTGAACACCCCCTACTGGGTATGTGCCTGCTACCAAGGTACATGCCCTTGGCCGGAATTGAACCCGGGACCTTCCAGTCCGCAGGCCAACGCTCTATCTACTGAGCCAAACCGTCTTCGGCAGTAGGGTGAAATTTTAACACGGGGTACAAAGAAAGAATAGGGAAAATATAAAGCAAGAAAAAGGTAAGAGAAACAGGACACAAAAAAGGGAAAAGTTAGGAAGAGAGTGATGGCATAAAGGTAGAGTTGAGATAAAGTAAAACGATGATAAGGGAAAGATGAAAACAGAATGTAGAACACTAATCCCAAAGTAAAATAAAGAGAAAATAAAATGACATGTAAAAAAAAGGTAAATTAGTAGTAGTAGTAATAATACTTATTGAAAATAAAAATGTAATAATTAAACAGATAAAATCAAGTTAGAAAAAAAAGAAAAAAATAGTTTCCTAAGTAAAAGATGAAAAGAAAATGTGTAGTAGTGAAGGTCATTCACTTCCTCTATTGTTTTGTTTTGCATGCCTGTTTTCCAGTCAAGACAATATTTCAGTTCCCTGAATTCCACTGCTCCTCAGTGTTGTAAGCTAGTCCTGATTTTTAAGCAGGCAATGTCTTAATTTCCTGTATTCCTTTATTTGTGATTACACAAGAGTCAATTTGTGATTCAGCCCCTGGGTGGCAGTGTTTCCGAATTGATCTCTGTGTCTGTAGGAACTCTCTCCTGTACTTAAATCCTTATTTCCCTGTGGCACTCAATACCAGTTTGTGAGAGTGGATTGCCCTAGAGCTGGCTCTCCGACGGTCACTCCCCACTCCGATCCCCAGGTTCCAGAAAAATAACTTTCCCCTGTAGTCTCCCAGGGTGTCCCCAACTGAGTGATCCTATGTATTGGGCTCAGTAATCAGAACCAAGGCTTTGAAGAAGAAAAAGCCTAAGTGTGTGAACAATAGGGTTACACACAAGTCTGTGCAGTCCCTCTTTTCCTCCTTGGGTCTAAGCAGGTGGCACACTTTTAAAATTTTTTAGGCTGTTCTTTGGTGTCAGATCAAAACGGGCTGCTTTTTAGAGATCCCTTCTGTTAGCAGCTATGAGGAACCCCTTCCACATTCATGGATCACTCCAGCCCCAACAGCCACAGGTTTTTCTAGGCATAAACTTCCCCATGTCCTCCAGCTCCTGCAGTGTATGCATCTCTCTCCCGCAGGGACCAGAGATCTCACCTTATCCCAGGCGAAATCTGACCTTTCCTGGTGAAGTGTACAGCTCCTATGAATCCGCATGTTTGCGCCAATTGGGGACCAGTGTTCTCGGGTTCGCAGTTGTTCAATGGGTGCCACAGTTGTAGATTTTCAGGCTTTTGATAACATCCATTTTCCCCTTCAAGGTGGTATATTCTCTGCATCTGAGCTCATCGCTCAGCTCTGGGAAGGATCCCAGCAGCAGTGGGGCTGCCAGGTCAGGGAACTCTATCTAGCAGTTCCTCACCTTCTCCTGGAGCATAGCTGTGCCTTAACTCGCCAACAAATACTCCCCGTGTGATCCTCAGCTGTTCTTTCTTTCTGCTCCAGGACAAGGCTCTGGACCCATCTGTCTATTCTGCCACCATTTTTTCCTCTCTGTTCTCTTTAACAATTTGTTTCCCTTTCATATGATCCTAAATATTTGCAACAATTTCTGGCAGGTGGCAAACCTGACATATGTATGCCTCACCTTTTTTCTTCTTCACCCTTTGCAGTGATCAAATATTCCTGATTTTTGGCTCACTCCCAGCTTCACCCATTTCAACCCATTATCCATAGGAGCATACTCAGACTTATAGACTACTGATACTACCATGAAGATAGTCAGAATCATGCATCTGTGTGTTGTCTGTCCAGGGAACTAGCAAACACATGGTAGGGCAAAATAGAAGAGATGCGGAGAGAGAGAAGAAACTGGTAAATCCTGAGGTACCTATTGAGTGGATCTGAGGCTTGCCAACTATAAAATTCATCTTAGTGCTTTTAGAGTTTAGGGCAGCCTGAGCTGCCATAGCTTCCATGGACAGGACAGAGAACAATGCATGAAGTGCTTCACTTCAGAGTCCAATAGACACATTCTACCAGGTGGCAGCATACATTGGTTTCTAATTTGAGATCCATAACTGATATTTCAAATAAGTTTTGCATTCAGTTTGACCTGCAGGCCTTTTGAATAGAAATCCTATTCAACATTCAGTCTGAGTTATTTGACACACAACTGTGGATGTAGAGAACTGCAAATAGAAACCAAAGCCTGCTTTGAACCAGACCATTCTCAGACACACATTCTCCCCCAATAAAAACACAACAAAAGAGTCCACATAAAAAAAAAAAAAAAAAACCTTGGGCCTAGAAAGCTAAGGGCTATTCAGCTAGTTTTCAGTACCTATGGGAATACTCTTAGTACATAAGAGAAAGAAAACTACAAAGAGGATTTGTATAGTGCCTTCTCAACCAGTTGAGCCAGGTCACATCAAGAGGACAACAAGTAATGTGCCACAACATTTAGTGTCTTTCACAAGCTTACATGTAAGAAATCTTCACTGCCTCCTTTACTCTCATAATAGGCTTAAATGTTGTTTGCCAAAATCTGTACTCCAGAAAGTCCAATTTTAAGCAATAACAAAATGGCTTTGATTCAATTTGCTTGGAAAGTCTTCATCCACTTATGTAATGAACTCTTCTGTATCTTGGGGCCCAGAATGTGCTTGCCTTTGGCTCAGAGCAGAGAAAGCTCTTTCTCACTCACTCTGCTTTTTTTGATTTTTGCCTCTTCATAGAGAATCCTTCAGTCATGCCCACAGCTGTAAGCCCTCATCTCTTATAAGCAGGGCAAGAAGGATTGGAAAACATGTCACAGTCTCTATTTGGAATGCTCCTAGGGCCTGCAGGACTCTAGACCACACCCAGATAGAAAGAATTACCACTGAGAAGGATATTGTAATCATCATATCTCTTCTAGTATTGACCACCAAGAATAAACACAATTCTTCATTTGAGGGTCAAAGAACCAAGTTCCTAGATGGTAGAAGGAAGCCTATTCTCATGGTAAGGGTCCTGGAATAGAAGTCTGACAACCTGGCTTTCTGATTATGTAACCCATACAAGATGCTTAGCCCTTCTGACTGTTATTCCTCCCATCTGCAAAATCAATGGGGTCAGATATTTTATCATTTCCATGTTTAGTCCATGTTACTATAAATACATGAAATATTGTTTGAGGGATAAGACATTACTTCTAGAACCAAAATGTAACCTTGAATGAATGGTCCAAATTATATTCAGGTCATATGTACTTCTCAAGAAGTGACAGGAAACTCAGCATTGTGAGCCTCCCCAGTGAAACTATGGAAATGGTTTGAAATTACCACTGTGCTTTGAATGGAACTAGGAGACCTATAGGAGGAAATGAATGTTATAACTTATGGTGTTTTTTTTTTTCCTTTAGGGATTTGGAATTGCAGGAGAAAAGGGAGAAAAAGGCATCTCTGGTTTGCCAGGACCTAGGGTAGGTAGGGTAGGAACCTTGAATGTTGCTTGCCTGGGTCTGTTAAGTCACCTGATCCATTTTATTTCCTGTTTCCATATTTATGTTATGTAACTTTATGGCCACTTAAGCTTTTATTTTTTTAATAATTATTTTTATTTGTTTTTGTTTTAGACACTTTTTTTTTTAATCCTCACCCGAGGATATTTTTTCCATAGATTTTTAGAGAGAGTGGAAGGGGAGAGACAGAGAGAGAGAAACATTGATGTGAGGCAAATATATCGAATCATTGCCTCCCACATGCACCCAAACAGGTCAGGAATCAAGACTGCAACCGAGATATATGCCCTTGATCAAAATTGAACCCAGGACCCTTCAGTACATTGAGCCAAACCTGATAGAGCCACTTAAGCTTTTCTTTCTCTTCCTCAGCCTTCTGGCAGGCCCCTAAGATTACCTTCTCTCCACTTTTACCCATTCCCTTGAAGTAATGGCTCTTTTGAATAAAGAATGATGTACCCCCTATATAGGTGACTACTCAGACTATTTATCCCCATTGTTCCCATTCTGGGCTAAAGAATTATGTGACTGTTGTCTTGCTTTTATTTCATTCTATCTTGTGGGAATATGGGCAAAGGTGATAGTTGGGGGTGTGCAGAAATGGAAGAAGAGGTCCAAGTGCAATTTTTATAGAACAGAAACAATCCTGAGAAGTTCTAGATTGTGGGGATGTTTCAAGTCAACAGTTTCCAGTAATAATCTCACTTCAAGTGGAAAAATAACTTCATACACTTGGGTCTTACACTGTAAGCAAATGGCCAACCTTAGCCTTAAAGAAGCAACACTTTAGAGAATTGTGTTTTAGCTTCATCATGAAGCTTGTTAAAGAGTCTTAAATTTTCAGCAATGTTCATCCATTACCCTGCCATCTCTTTATCATCTTTTCTCTGCTCTCTAGTCTGGAAAAGGCACGATCACCAACAAATTATGCATTTGGGGTGAAAGACAAGCAGCCTTCCCACAGTCTATTTAAAAATCTAATAACTTGGAGTTAATGCAAACTAAGTATAATACCACCCAGTCCTTTTACCAAATTCCACCTAGTGCTTAGAATGTTCCCATTTATTTAGCTCTTTAAAAATGCTCTTTGTGGCTATTTAGCTTGATGGATTAGTACTTAGAAAGAAATCATTGAACCAGGTCTAGGAACATTCTCTTACTTGATTTTAGGAGCTGCTAAATCTTGAACTCAGTTGGATAGCTTTGTTATGTAAATCTAGTGGCTTTTTCTAGCATGCCTTTTTTTTTCTCTTTACAGGGTCCCATGGGTTTAGAAGGAGTTCAAGGACCTCCTGGGAGTCAGGTATTTTGGTGAATATTATTAAAACCTTGGTGTATAAAATCTGAATCAAGGTCCCACCACTTTTCTTAATATGGTCATCAACCCAAAGGAAGACATTGCTTTAATGAAAATTTCCACCTTCCTTTGATTGGTATAAACTCAACCACTCTCTTCTTTGTTTGCAACCAAGAAGATGAGTATCCAGTGTCAAGTTTGGTGCCATTCCATGGCATGCTATATGGTGTAGCCATACTTCTTTAACATGTTATCAGTGTTAGCAAGGCCAGCCTGCTTATATTCACCTCTAGCCTTTTGGCCCTTGTGCCTCCAAGCATGCAAGTTTACTACCTAGTGTGCCATATGGCCTTCTGTAACAGATTATAGAGTCATATAGGATCCATACATACCCTTGAATGCCAGCCAATGTTCCTGTGCCATTTGCACTAGTCTAATCCAAACACCAGCCCCTCTTATGTAGACATTCAACTTAGTTGTAACTATGTTCTGTCACAGGGCAAGAAGGGGTCCTCAGGTTTCCTTGGGCTTAATGGATTGCCAGGAATTAAGGTAATGTTGTTGGGAAGTAAAAATCCAGGGTTGGGGAGAAGGAAGAATAAAGAATTACCAGAAATGCTATTTAGTCCTTTCAGGCTACTATAACAAAATATCACAGATTGGATAGTTTATAGACAGCGGAAATTTATTGCTCACAGTTCTGGAGACTAGAAGTCTGGGATTAGGGTGCCAGTATGGTTGAGTTCTGGCGAAGGCCCTCTTCCAGCTTGCAAACTGCCTACATTTTCCTGTGTCTTATTATGATGGAAAGATTGAGCTATCTCTTATTGGGCCTTTTATATAATGGCACTGATTCTAATTGGGGCAGCTCTGCCCTCATGATCCAACTCCAAATACAATCACCTTGGGCATTAGGTTTTCAACATTAATTTGGGAAACGGGCACAATCATTAAGACCATAGCAAAAGTCTATATATGAAATAAAATATTTTTAAAGTATTTTAACATTTTATGTGTCATCATTTTCACATGCATCCTACTTTAATACACAAAACTGATGAGCATTATTTAATATTACTTGATAAGTGGTAGACTTAATGGAGAGGGAAACATGGTAGCAAATCAATCCCTTCAAGGAGGAATATTTTTTATTGACATTGCTTAGAATTGCCAACTTTTCAGTTTTATTATTTTTCTTAAATTCTCTACTGATAATGCATCCCCTTATTGCCTGCACCCAGGACTGAGAATTCCCACCACCCTACTCCGAATATGCCACTGTATCTGATTATGGTATTCGAGTCCCTTTTGTGTGACAATTAGGACTCTTTTGACTTCTTCTGCCTGAAATCATCCACTAATAAGAACAGTGGCAATAGCAAAGTCCCAGGCCTGCTAAGAGTGGAAAAATTTTGAAACACTGCTCTCCCCCTGGGCATCTCTTGGGTGCAGCCATGTTATCTATTTCTATGATATATTTGCCAGAGCAGGTTTTCCTAGAGTCAGTTTGCAAAATGAAATTGAGATCCCTTGTTCTTGATAGGGTTGCAATTGAATATCAGACTTCTGACCTGACTTATGTTGCCTTCATCTTAAATTGATAGGACTTTGAAATTAACCCATGGACTAGTTGACCCTGAAAATCAGGGTTTGCAAAAGGAGAAACCTTTAACTTTCCTGGGAAATGGATTTGAGGACACATAGGTCTTGGATGATGAGGTCACATAAATATTTGTGTTTAATGTATTTAATCCTTGCAGGGTGAAAAGGGTGATGTTGGCCTGCCAGGCCCAGATGTTTACATCGATACAGATGGTGCTGTGATCTCAGGTGCAATTTTTCATTGATTTGAGTGGAGAAGAAAAGACAGGGAGTTAAATGTTATATCCCTTGTAATTATTTAAAGAATCTTTTGTTAGCCACTAGATTGCTGCTAAACCCAACCCTCCCAAGGGCTCCTCCTGGATCCTGAACTTGAGAAGTGAAGCTAACTCCAATATCTTGGGGAAACAAGCCAAAACCTACTCCATTTTTGTATTGGGTCTACCAAGGCTAGGGTTTGAGTTAGTTGGGCCTGCATTTGTTAAAATGGTTATTTTAGTGATGCTTAGGGAAGGATTGATATCCTCCCCAGCTAAGTAGACTTCACCCTGATACTATAGGACACTCAGGTTCTCAGCTACATGATCCCATGAATGCTTGAGCTTGACAATTTCATTGTAAATAAAAATGTATTCTTAGGGGAGCAACTGGTTGAGTATGATGTTTTGAAAGTTTGTCTTCACCTCTCCTTTTTCTAGTTACTGTATGTGCCTAACCCCTTTTTCCTTCTCCAAAAATCCAGATGCCCACTCTCTCCAGCTACTTCTTGTTTGACCAAAGGCTTCTACTATTGTGCCTTTTCAATCTGGGTCTCTTAACTTTCTCCCTTCATCCTCTCAGGCTCAAGCTGTCTGATAAACCCATTGAAGCTGAGATGTTAACAGTTGACAGTGTCTTCCTCTGTTCATCTCCCAAAATAAAACTATGTGTATAACATGAATAATAGACTTTAACCCCCTTAACCCAAATGGTAGACATTTGAGGCATTATAACAGATTACTAATAGTAGAAGGAACTTCATAGTACTTGCCAAAACTTTCCATGGGAAGCAAACTCTGGCCATAGAAGTTCTGAACACTAGTAGAGTTTTAGTTCAAGTAGACCCACTATCACATGAGGCAATCAGCATCTGGGAGAAATTATTAGTAAGAAGTGCAAGAAAGGCACCTCTACCTAAAGACATCTCCTTGCATCTCTTCTTAGGCATTTTGTAAAATTTGTGAGTGTCTTCTGGGTTTGCTTACTTTTTTATTTCATTGTAATGTCAGGTTATCCTGGAGACCCTGGTGTGCCAGGCCTCCCAGGACTTAAAGGTGATGAAGGCATCCAGGGCCTGCCTGGCTCTTCTGGCATCCCCGGATTACCAGCTTTACCAGGTGAAACAAACTAACCCACCTCCTACACAGATCAGTTATCTCTCTTCTCTGGTGTCCAGTATCCCCTTACATATCTCTGGTCTAGTACATACCTAGCCAAAGTCAAAGGAAAGTTTGACTAGTCAAATAGGTTCTCACTGCCAGCCCAAGGCTAATGTATATGAGGAGTAAGCCTGGGTGGACAACTTTCCTTTGGCCTCAATAATATGCCATAGCTAAATAAGCAATCCAGACTGTCATGAGGTTTATAGGAGCTATAGATACCTGGGTTATACTGCTGGAGCCCTGTCATTCTTCTGAGGATGTGCCATCCAGTTAGTGCTTGACAGAAGGCCCTAACAATAGCTCAGAGGAAAGTTGGTACCCAGACCCTTACTCTGTGCATAATTCAGGCACTAAATGGCCCCAGCATCCTATGGATAGTACTCATAAAGCAATCACCTGAGGGGCATAACCATATGGCATTCTATAATAACAAAAATAGAAAGGGCATGCCAGAGTCTGGGAGGCAGTGATGTTCCAAATATAAATACTCAGATATTATTTGTATTTATTTTATCTTAAATTTAGAGAGAGAGAGAGAGAAGAGAGAAAGAAATTTCAATATGAGAGCCCTGACCAGTGATCAAACCTGTAACCTAGATATGTACCCTAACTGGGAATCCAACCTGCAACCGTTTTGGGGTACAGGAAAATGTTCCAACTAACCGAGCCACCCAGCTAGGACTCCAACATTACTTTAAAGGCACCAGTTTTTAAATTCTTTGGGAATGAGCTTCTGTAAAGATTCCTGTGCTTTTAAAGCAGCCACTTGGAAGAAGTATAGCTGATTGCAGCACCAAACTGGAAGAAAAAAAAAAGAAATGAGAGGCTAGAGACCCAGGTTTCTCTCTGAGGTTTGCCGCTAAGAAGCTCTGCACCCTGACCAATTTTTCTCATGTCATTGGGCCTTAATTTCTCAAGAGGTTAAGTTAGGTGATCCCAAGGACCTTTCTAACTTCAGTGCAAGAGAAGAGTGAATGCTTTCCCAAATTGTTCCCTTGTAGTTTAGTTTCCAATGTATGTCACTGAGTAGAATACCCTAAAGAGTAAGTGGGGTGATATGATTAGTATTTTTGTGTGGGCTTATTTTTTCCAGGTGTGTCAGGTGATCCAGGGCCGCAGGGAGTTCCAGGCCTGAAAGGGAACAAAGGAAACCCAGGCCAAACCACGATTGGGGCATCTGGCCTTCCTGGCAAAGATGGTTTGCCAGGCCTACCAGGCCTACCAGGCTCACCTGGTAAGTTGTTCATTTATCTTTGATCTTGAGACTCAGGTGTGATCCAGACTACAAAACAGTTATGACATATGAGGGAAGGAGCATTGCACAGATGTAATAGCTAAGCCAGAATACATGGTAACTACAGAGCGGCAGTGATGAAGGCCCCATTCTTTCTGAGTCAGAGCCTTGCTTCTACAAGTTAACAACCACAGCAGTCACAATATTCATCAAAGAACAATCAAACTTGGGCCACCTTGATGACCAAACACTACCTAATGCCTTCCAACTTTTGTACTCATTTACTCTTTTTTTTTTATCTTCAGTATGGAGTTTTCCTTTAATTTTTTTCATTTTAATTTCTTTGTTGATTAAGGTATTACATATTCGTCCTGTACTCTTCACCTTTCTCAGTCCCTAGGAAGAGGCTTTCAGTTCCCAAAGAAGAAGCATTGGCTCTTTCAAACTTTTTCTGGTCCTCAAGGGTAGACTGAGGACTTGAGATATAGGAAGCCAAGCTTGAATCTTAAGGCGGATGCTAAAAACCTCCACAAGGTTTATTCTTTGTAGATCTTCTACTTGAGTATGGGATTCTAGATTCTAAGAGAAAGGATGGAAATATGAACCAGCACGTTTCTTTGAAACCTAAATCCCATGACCACTTCAGCTTGCACCCATTTCCTCTTTTGTCCTAAGAGCCCTCTCTGGAATAAACATTGGAACTTCAGAGTTACTGAAACTGCCTTATACATTCCTGTATCCCTCTCATCTGGTCCAGTGCCTAGAACTTGGTAGACATTTTATAACTAGTAGTAGAGTTAATCAAGCCAACAGAAGATGGACTTACTATAGACTTTAGGTCCCCTGTCTTGAATTTTTTTAATCTCATTTTTTGAGCTTTGAGAACCCAAGCCTTGATGACTGAGCTGTTGTGCTGAGTCAAATGAGCCCAGGCTCATGTAAGGTGCCAATATTTTATGTTTTTTTTTTTTTCCTGAAGGTCCAGCATTTGAGCCTGGAACGCTACAGAGCACAGAGCCAGGATTTCCTGGTCTCCGAGGAGAACGAGGTCCAAAAGGAAACCAAGGTCTCAAAGGAGTAAAAGGTGATTTTGTCCCCTTGGGTTTATTTGTTCCTCAAACTTCCTAGAAAAGACTTTCCAGGTAATGAGCAAACCAACAGCCTTAAATACCTGAACAGAAGCAATTTTGGATCTTGATTGGGGATTTGAATATAGGATTATTACAAGTGTTATATTTAGGCTTCTAAGACTGAGGTTGGCAATTGAGATCACAGGAAAAAATCTGGCTCAGAGGCTACTCCTACCTGCCCACCTGCAGAAACTATGCTAGCAGCCCAGGGTGTTAACTAGCACATGATGCAACATTTACCAGTTTGCAAGGCCAAGGCGAGAAGCCATGTATTACCTTCAGCCTGAAAAAAACAAAAACAAAAAAAACAAAAACAAAAACAAAAAAACTCTGAACAGGTCAAGATCTGGCACTCTGAAAAAGCCAACTGGCTCCATAAAAACAACTTCAGCCCCCAACTGATATTGAAGGACTTACTGATTCAGCTGCATGCCTCTCTTCATCTTCATCTTCTTGATGCCTTTGGGTTATTCCTTTGCTTCATACTCTGAGGGAAGATGCTAAAGCTTAGTTGAATCAATTCATTATAGTTACAGTCCAGGCCAGGGTAGAGGAAGAGATGGAGGAAGAGGTGAAACAACTGGCTCAAGAAGGTTTGGGGATGGTCTACTGGTTTCAGGTATCTAAAATTATTCTTGTTTGCTCAAGTAATTCACAGCTTTCCTCAAGCTCTAACAGACATGTTCCAATTTACTCCTCTTATTGTCCTGTTATTTGGGGACAAGGACATTAAATTGCAAGACTTGACTTAGGATATTAATTTTGGCCCTACCCTGACTCACTATAGAGATGATATACTTCTTGATACCATTCTCCCTCCTAAAAGAGGGTCAACTCTAATGCTTCCCCTTCTATATTCCCATGGGTTCAGAAGGATTTCTCTAACAGTGATAATGATTCTCAACCTTCATTGTACATGAGAATCACCTTGGGGAAATTACTAAAAATTACATTCTTTGTTCTGACCTCCTGAGGGTCTGATTGACTAGATATGGGGTGAGGCCCAGCAAATTGCCTTATAAACACTCATCACAGGTGGCTCAGGCAGAAAGTCCATAGATCGTACTTGAGAGATGCTAATTTGGAGAACAGACTATTCTCTCAGAGTTTTAGGAATTATCATTTTTATAAATGTAAGAAAAGACCATTTAGGATTTTAAGGGAACTCAGAAGTCACCCAAGTTGGCCCAGATTCTTATTTTCCTGACTGTAAGCATGGAAGGTATAGGTGGCTGGGCCAGGTGCTTTGCTGAAATCTCTATTGTTAATTTATTTGACATTTATCTCTGTCTACAAAAGATAGGGGGAAAAGACATTTTTGTGAAGAAAATCTTTAAGTGGCTTGAATTCCAGACTGTTAGCTGGTTAGTGTGGGTCAGCGATCCCCAACTCTGCTATACATTAGACACACTGATGTTTAATTAGTTCCATACTAATTAAATCCAAGTCATTAGCAAAGATGTATTTTGATAAAGAGGGAATTTAGTTTATTTAAATCTGTTCACAAGCCTTTTTATTGTCTCCATGGACTTAAATCACAAATTACCACGGTCAGGTCTTCCTTCTTTTTGGAAAGAAGGCTCACTTGTTTAATGGTGTCTTTTTTGTTTCTCCCAGGGGACTTGGGATTTTGTGCTTGTGATGGTTCTTTCTCCAACAGCGGACCACCTGGGGAGACAGGCCCACCTGGGCCACCAGGTCATATAGGCCTTTCAGGCCTTAAAGGAGCCAGAGGAGATCCAGGCTCTAGAGGCACACAGGGCCCATCAGGGTCTTCAGTAAGTCTGACCAAATTTTGGCCCCAAGGGCACCATGAGAGCTCTCAAGTGCCCCTCACTCTTCAACAATCACTTTTCTAAAACACATTAAAAAAAAAAAACACTTATATATATATAAAAGCTCAGAGACCGAACAGCTGAATGTCCAGGACAACTGGAAACACTGGTGACTATGATGTGCACTGTGGCAGACTAACAGTCTGATCCGGGCCTCGATTCGGCCCCTCTCCCCCTGACTGGCCCAGCCCCCAATCGGCCCCAACACCCCAATTGGGGATGGGGTTAGTTGGCCAACTGCCCACCAGCCAGGCCCAATGGGCCCTCATTGGGGTGTGCCGGCCAGACCTCACTCATGCACTGGGCCTCTAGTGGGGATATAACAAAGCTTTATCTGTAATGTGAAGTATTTGAGTTGATGATCTCAAATTCCTTTCTGCTTTAACCTATTCCTTCCCTTTCTCCCTCTCTTAACCCTTCTCTTCCTTCCACAAAATCATTTATTTGCATTTGCCTAGCACTGTGCTTGGCCCTGAAGATAAAATTGGAATTAAACAAGGTTACCATCCTCAAAGATTTCAAAATTTAGAAAGGATAAGAAAATAAAGTAAATTATAATACAAAATGACAAACATAACCAAGTGCCCAGAACAGTATCAAAATGTACCCAAGGACTTGCTTTAGGTCAGACTAATGCTAGGTGCTAGAATTCTATGAAGTGTGCTCATTCCCTTTTGTTTCTTGATCATTGCCTTTGTCTATTTGTCAGGGTTTATTTGGGCCTCAAGGTCCTACAGGTCCCAAAGGAGAGAAAGGAGAATCAACCCTCAGTACAAGATCAGGGAAGCCAGGGGAGCAGGGTGATCCTGGCCCTCAGGGGCTCCCAGGAGAGAAAGGATTACCAGGCAAGGATGGATTACCAGGTTTACAAGGTCTGCCAGGCTTTCCGGTAAGTTGATTGTTTCTGGGTAATTAGCTCTATAAATCCTCACACCTGACTGGGAGGAAGGGTTATTCTGATGGACACTAGACCATGAGACAGGGTAAAACATCTCTTCCTCTGCCATGGACACTTTTTGTTCTGTGTTTTTCTTTTCTTTAAAATTGAAATATTTTTTTCTAAGTATTGGTCATGTTTCATTTGATAAATGCCAGTAACAATTGACCATGTCACTTAGGCTTCAGCTCCTCAGTAGCTTTCCCTTGCAAGTAATCCAGCTGCTTTTTGTGACCCCATAGGTTGTTATCCTGCTCCTGTTTTCTACCCCAGCCCCCCACTGATCTAGATCATTTTGTATTATCAGATCACCCAGGATTGACAAGCTTCATCATCTCCACTATCTATACTCAGAGGACTTAATTGATAGAGTGGTAGAGAACTTTAACCCCCCCACCCCCCAAAAAAAATAGTATTAGCCACACTGGTTACCTCTTTCTTATTGTTAGAGAACTCTCCAGATAAGTCTCTAAATTTGGGCTTTTATTCTAGGGTGATGCTGGACAGGGATTCCCAGGTGAAAAGGGGTTCCCAGGGATTCCTGGAGAAAAAGGTCATAGTGGTTCTCCTGGTCCCCCAGGAATTGGGCTACCAGGGTCTCCTGGACCTCGTGGACCTCCTGGAGATCAAGGAATAGAGGGATTACCAGGGAAAACGGGCCTCCCTGGGCCTCCAGGTGAGTCAGGAAATCAGATAGCTTTGGACTTAGGAAACTAACCCCTGGTAAAGAATACAAATAACTCAGATGCATGAAATGGGTAAGAAGAGGAGACTTGGTTATAATCACTAATTTTAGTCTTCTAAGTGTTTTCATGTGGAAAGAGTATTGTAATTTATTGTGGTATGCTTACACAGAACAATATGGATTTCAGCTCTACTTAGTGGAACACTTCCTAACAGAGCAGTCTAAAAATGTAACAGAGTTTCCTTGAGAAGTTACATTTATTATGAATGCATTGTAGTAATGAGTGGGATACTGGACAAGGTGTTCTATACATTGTGTGATAATATCATCAGCGGCGAAAATCCTTTCCTTAGTTCATGAGATCTCAGACTGAGAAGAGAACATAGTTGTATTTAGAGTAATCTCCATTTTATATCTTAAATTTCTCCCATTTATATAAGTTCTTTTTCTACTAGAATTTCAATAAATATAATGAGTGACAGTCCTGCTTATATCCAGACTTTTCCCACCCAATACTACTATGAACACTGCTGCCAATTTAACATCTATAAAGTATTGATATAATTTTACCCCCCTAGTCCAAAGCCACAAGTGGTCTCTACTGAATAATGTCTGAATTCCTTTCTAGCCTTACCTTATCTCACATTCTTAATGTTTTAAAATAAAACAACAGTATTTTTCACTATCCCCAAACACATGTTCAATTCTAACTCCAAGATTTTGTCCATGTTGCCTTTTTCTACACTGCCCTTCCTCTTTTCTCTATATGGTCAGATCCTACCCATTTATCAGGGTTCAATATAAGCCCTGCTTCTTCTACTAAGCCTTCCCTTGACCTCCACAGATGTCATTGTCACTTAAATTATATTATTACTTCCATTTATGCTTTCACTTTTCCCAACTAATTATAAGCCTCTGGATACTAGGAAAAATGAGTAATACTTTTTAGCATTCCTCAACCTCCCTCTTATAGTGGAATTGTTCTATAGGAGACTAATATATATTTGGAAAAGAAAGGGCCTTCTCAATAACCAAGGGGCTATTTCTTAGACCTGTTTCTCCTCTTTCCACCTTGTCGCATTGAAGAAATACCTAAAAAGGGAGAAAGACAACAGGTATAGAAAAATTATATTTATTTTAAAATCTAATTGTGTGAATTTGTATAATAATAATAATAATAGTATATGTTAAAATGGACAATTCAAGATTATTAAAAATCAAATCATTGTTTCAGTTCACACATTCCTATGAAAGCTGTGAGAAATTTTATAGAACAAAATCTTTCTTCCCTTTTGGGAGTTTTGGTGTTATCTATAGCTTTGCTTCCACCTCTGTTCTCAGAGACATTAATCATGGTCATTCCACTACCCCTCCAACAATTGGATCTTGATTCTAAGTCAACACATATTGCAGGCAACTAGGTTTTAAACTGAATTATAATAACATGCGGATATACCTGGGCTGTAGATAAGACTTTCCTTGGGCCTCAAGAAACTTCCGTTCTGTCCTGATTTAATTTTCTTCTCTTTTTTTGTCTTTTGTTTTTTAAATTTCTTTATTGATTAAGGTGTTACATGTGTGTTCTTATTCCCCCTAATTTTCTTCTTCAGTTGATTGGTTTATTTATAAAATTATACATCCCCAATTTTTATATTCTCAACATTCTGAGTCAACAGAAGGAAGCCAATGGGACCATTTCTATCCCAACTTCACTAGTCACTGGACACAGAATGTTCTTAGGAATATAGTGGTATAGTAAATTATAATCTATGAGATATCTCATATAGAAAATGTTCTTGTTGCAGTACCAAGACTCCCCTCTCCCCGCCGCCAAATTAGTTAAATTAAGAGCTTTCTTTCCCCACCGTTTTACCAACATATAACCTTTTGTAAGGTAGTAAACCAGACATTTACATTGTAGCTATTGCCATGAAAAATGAAGATATTGTTTCTAAATGTACTCACTTCAACCAGCTGTGGCCCAGGGTAGGATAACTGCCTTGCCAGGGAAGGGGATGTAGTCATCAGAAGTCTTTCAACCTTGTAGTTTGAATTATTACAAACCGTGGACTAACAAAAACATGGGCTGTTTCCAAAGAGGCTCTGACCCAGATGCTCATAGTAATACATCACCCTCATTATTATTGAAGCGGTGCCCTTGATTTGTGAGGGTGCCAGCTCTCTTCACTCAATCCAGATAGGGAATTTGATTGGTGGGTATACCTAGGCTTCAGATAAGACTTTCCTTGGGTCTCAAGAAACTTCTGTCCTGGTTTAATTTTCTTCTTTACTTGATTGGTCTAGGTGACTGCTGCTGCAGAGGGAAGATTGGTAAAGGAGACTTAGACACTGAGGGAGGTGAGAGCTAGCTAAGTCAGGAGGTTCTCAAATAACGTTAGAAAAAAATCTCTTTTTGTTCACCTTTATCTCACACACTCACAATGGCTTGAGCACTACACTGAGCAGCCCCTGGTTGGGGAAAGATGATCCTAAGGCTGGGGTGCAAAGGCTAACATAAAACTGCTTCAGAGGCTCCTTGGCATATACCTTCTGGGAGGGAGTACAGGGATAAACAGGCATGCAATCTCCAGAAGAACTGATTTCCTTCACCATGCATGTTGATGGCTTGCTGTTTTCTACCTTGAGCACCTTTATTTTCTGAACTTATCTGGGGCTATGACTTGTCTTGAGAGGTACCTCAAAGGACCCCTGTATGTCTGATATTTATTCATTGGCTCCAGAGTAAATTAAGATGTTGGAATCTTGGTAAACAGAAGTGCTTTTTATTCTGAGAATTTTGGCATTAATTGGGAAAAGTCAGAATAATTAGGTCATTTGTTACAATTATAAAAATAGAATATGGGTAAAACCAATTTTTGCTTTGTTGGGGAGAAGGCTCTGAATTCAAGAATGTAAACTAGAAGATGGGGACATAAAGTAAAAAAAAAAAAAAACAGATACCAGTATGACTTAAAGTCCTTACCTTCTCACGATGTTGACCCTCTGCTTTAATGCATGTGTTGTGTGATGTACAGGACTGGCCTGAGGCAAAAGGGAAGTATGTCCTTAATTTCTTCTGGTTTCTATTCATCTTCCCTTTTATCATTATTTTTCCCATCCAGGTGCCTGTCTTCTGTCCCGTTCTCTAAAGGTTTTGTCTTTATCTGGCTGTCACAAGTGTAAAAAAAAATCTATGAAACTGATCTGATAAATTAAGGATGGATGGATTTATGTTTGGAGCCAATCCAGAGATAACTGTATTTTACCCAGGTTTTTTTTTTATTAAGACATAAAGCAATGAAATTGCAGTGTTTGACACATTTAAGTCTATTGGAATTATTGGGGCAAGAGAGTCTTCTTCAGAATCCCTCGCATGATACCATCTATAATAGGAAACAGTTTTTCAGTCTAGTCCAAAGGACTTGGGCTGGGGGCAAGAATAGGATTAGCATGTCATCCTGAGATGCTTGCCCATGGAGCATATTTCCATAATGGAAATAACCCTCAGAAATAGGTCCATCATCTCAGTGTCTGGCAGAATTGTGATGGGTGTAGCCACCTATGGAGGAAGATTAGGCCTATGGCCATCTCTCCACCTATGGACATATGACTATAGGAACCTGAGGTCTAGAAGACAGAAAATTGCTGCCCAGGCTAGAAAGTAGTGTCATTAACCTGACTGGTGATAGAAACCAGGGATGACCTTATAGGAGTTGTTCTAAGTACTTTTTCTTAAGTAAGATAATAAAAAACTATTATTCATTAGGTACATACCAGTATTTTAGGCACTATTAGCTTTTTTCCCCCCATACAATCATCATAAACACCATATGAGACAAGTAGCTCTCATTTACATGATGCTTAGAGAGGTTAAGTATCTTGCCCATACAACTAGTTAGTAGCGCAACTAGGATATAAACAGGTCTGTCTGGCTTCAGAGCCCACCTCTTAAGCCAATACATTATATTGTTTAATTTTCAATTTTGATTTAGGAATAGAACAAGTAGGCTAAAAATGCCATCAAGTCTTCATAGTAAAAAATATAAGTGGTATTGGAGGGGAAATGCCAGCCAGTTCAGCAGTTGAGTAAGCAGTCTGAATCATAGGTTGTATATATGTCTCTCTCTCTCTCTCTCTCTCTCTCTCTCTCTCTCTATATATATATATATATATATATATATATATATATGTAATTTTATTGATTTTTTTACAGAGAGGGAGAGAGAGTTAGAAACATTGATGAGAGAGAAACATCAATCAGCTGCCTCCTGCAATGCTTCTATCCCTCTCCCTTATTCTCTCTCTAAAATTCAATTAACCACAACCAAGGTACATACCCTTGACCGGAATCGAACCTGAAACCCTTGAGTCCACAGGCCAACGCTCTATCCACTGAGCTAAACCTGTTAGAGCTGTATACATGTCTTTTAAGAAATGAAGTTTAAGACTGATTTTAAGTACAGGCAAAAGATGTAGAAGTTTATTAGAACTGTTGGCTTCATAGCTAAAGCAGACCTTGAGGGATTCTTTTAATGAATAGGCAAGACTAATTTTAATTAGCATAGCAGTTGTTTGTATATGGAACTTGAGGGAACCAACACTTAATTTATTCACCAATATTTTATTAAACCTCCCCTCCATGATCTTATAGACTCTTTATATTTGCATTATTAATGAGCAATGAAGAGTTTGCTAGGAGAAGGGCTATGCATGCCAATTTTAATGTCTTGAATATTAATATTGACTGCCCCTTCTCCCTCTGTGACAGAGTTGGTGGTTTCAAATGAGGAGCTGAGGGAAGGGTCAGTGTTCTTCTATTGTGGGCAAGAGAATGGCCTTCAGTGTTTTCCTGGTACAAATCTATAGGTATATCTGACCAAAGACAGTCAATAGACTTCAACAGATTTCAAATGAGATGTGTCAAAAGAACTCATTCCAAAAATTGGGAAGACATGTGAACTTAAGGGTCTTGGCTTCAAACCCTTATAATGTGGGCATATTGAACACTTAGGATTAACCCCAAGCTTCCATCTTAGGGAGAGGCTCCATCTGAGGGCAGAGTGAGCAGGCCATGTCTATTTGTTGCTGTCCCTGCACAGGACACTGCTAGGAAATATTTATAGGTAACATCTGCTACAGAGATGACTGCCTGGCACTGGACACTGATGGTTTTGGAAGTGACATCCTGGCACCTAGACACTAGGGGCATTGTTATGCCGGAAAGCAATTGCATTAGGGGTAACTCCCAAAAGCTTCTGATGTCAGGATTCTTCTGAATGGTCTCCAGCTTCCGGGTGGGAAGAACTTGGTTGTCCCATTTGATGGAATGGAAGTAAAGGAGCATTCCGGGGGGAAATCATTCCTGACTCATTGGGATCACCGAATGTTTACCTGTTACCATTTACAGGTATCACCTTGCCTTGTATTATTTCTGGGCCATATGGTCCATCAGGATCTCCAGGAGCTCCCGGATTCCCAGGTATGGAATGAGATCAGATAAAGCCATGAGCACACTTGCCAGGGCCATGAGCCAAAGGAAGCAAAGTGTAGCCCGATAGCATTTTGGGGTCCACATTTCTCCTGAGAGGGCAGACTTGAAGATTGAGAAAATAGAATGTCTGCTGGAGAGTCTCTCATCCATGTTTCTATCCCTCTCCCTCCTTCTCTCTCTAAAATTCAATTAAAATATATATATAAAAGAGATGCCCTCCGAGACTCTAGAATTCTTAACTGAACACCACAAATCCTACCTATCCACACTAATTCACCTTTCCCCTCACCATTTGGGTTTTCAGGGCCTAAAGGGGCCCCTGGCCTCCCTGGGACTCCAGGTCAGCCTGGATCACATGGAAAAAAAGGAGAGTTGGGAAATCCAGGATCACTTCACCTCCCTAGATTTCCAGGTAAGGAAAGAAGCTTCTCCTCCCTGCTTCTCCTTTTGTGTGAGCGTGTGCATTTGGATTGTAATAGCCACCTACCAGTTGCAGGAAGTTAGGATACAGCTGCAAAATGACAGCATATGGGGGCAATAAAGGCCATTTGAGATCAGCTCCAGTGTTTCCCAAACTTCTCTCATGATGAGAATCACCTGGTGGAGTTGTTAAAACACAGATTCCTGAATCCCAACTAAGAAGTGCTAAACTAGAATTTTTGAGAACATATAGGTAAAATTGCATACCTAACTTAGTGCTCTGTATATAAAATCTGTCTTAGAGCACTAGTTAAGTATACAATTTTACCTATATGTTCCCAAAAATTCTAGTTTAGCACTTCTTAGTTGGGATTCAGGAATCTGTGTTTTAACAACTCCACCAGGTGATTCTCATCATGAGAGAAGTTTGGGAAACACTGAGCTAGACAATCCCTTCACTTTTATATGAGGAAGCTGGGGAACAAGTGAAAAGTGAATTGCCTGTGGTTACAAAGCCACTAGTGACAGAGCTAGGACTCTATCAGTTTATCTGGCTACCAGACCTATGGCAGTTTCCTGGATCAACTCCTTAAAGGTTAGAGAGATTCAAATGAGTCTGAGGGAAGTTTTTCATTTCTATCCCTTCACTCACACCTTGATATTTCAAACTGAGTGTCATTGTTCCATACTGCACCAGTGGTTTTCAAACCAGGGCCAGCAGCATCAGCAACACCTGGAAACTTGTTAGTAATGCAGATTCTTGGCCCCTTGGCAGAGCTACTGATCAGAAGCTCTGGGGTGGGCCCAGCAATCTGAGTTTTACCAAGTAACTCTGCCCCAGGGGACTTGGTTTAAGACCCATTTCTGTTCTACAGCACATAGATCATCTTGGGCTATGTGCCCTGAGTTTTATCGGTGTCTCAGTTTCTTCCATGACCCAGAAAAGAGGGAAGCATGACAGCATGAGTTTGGGCCTTTGACATGAGGTCATGGGTGTAAACCATCACTTCAGCTACTGTAGGAGTCCCAGAGTTTCTGGGTTCTGCCCAAGGCCTGGCCTCAATGAGTTAGAAACCCTTCCAGGTCATATGGTGCAGTCCCTGTCTCTAGGCAAGTCCTCCAAGGACCAGAGACTTCTGATCTTCAAGAGAAATATGAAACACACTATTATTATTTTAAAATATGTTTTTATCTACTAGAGGCCTGGTGCACAAAATTCGTGCATGGGGGGAGGGGGGGGGAGGCCCCACAGCCCAGCCTGCACCCTCTCCAATCTGGGGTCCCTAAGGGGATGTCTGACTGCTAGTTTAGGCCCAATCCCTAGGGCCCAGCAGTTGGACATACCTCTCACAATCCGGGACCACTGGCTCCTAACTGATCACCTGCCTGCCTGCCTGATTTCCCCTAACTGCCCCCCCTGCCAGCCTGGTCACCCTTAACTGCCCCCCCCGATGGCCTGGTCACCCCTATTGCCCTACTGCCAGCCTGGCCACACCAAACTGCCCCCCCTGATGGCCTGGTCACCCCTAACTGCCACCCCCCCTGCCAGCCTGGTCACTCCATGCAGCCTGCTATTTAGTCATTTGGTCGTCCCTCACTAATCCCCCTGATGTAAGGTGACCAGACGTCCCAATTTTGGTGGGACAGTCCTGATTTTTAACAATTTGTCCCACATCCCGCGGTGTTTTTAAAAAGTCCAAAAGATTTAGAAGATTCTTTCCAAAAATCGGGACTTTTTTAAAACACCGTGGGACGCGGGACAAATTGTTTTAAAAAAGCAGGACGTCTGGTCACCTTACCTGATGGTCTGGTCACCCTACACAGCCTACTCTTCAGTCGTTTGGTCATCTCTCACTAGACCCCAACCAGACTTGTTGCCCCACACAGCCTGTGTTCAGTTATCCTTCTGATTGTTTCAGTCTTGATGGCCCCTGGCTTTTTATAGATTAGGATACTAATAAAGGGGTAATATGCTAATTAGACAGGACGTCTTCCGGTTTTCCATTCTGACAAAGCTGGGTCTGGGAGAAGCTGCCCACCCATGGTCCCAGGCACCATCAGCTGCCTCCTGGGAGAAGCCACCCACCCATGGTCCTGGGCGAAGCCAGTTCAGGTCTCGGGTGCCTGGGCTGGCCAGAGAGAGGGAAGCCCAGGTCCTGGGTTCCTACAGCCATCAGGAGGAGGGAAGCCTGGGTCCCAGGTTCAGGGCTGAGGAGAGGTGGTTAGGGGCGATCAGGCAGGCAGAGATGGTTAAGGGCAATTAGGCATGCAGGCAGATGAGCGTTTAGGAGCTAGTGATCCTGGATTGAGAGAGGCATATCCGACTGCTGGTTTTGGCCTGATTCCTGTGGTCCAGCAGTCAGATATCCCCTGAGGGGTCCCATATTAGAAAGTGTGCAGGCTGGCTGAGGGACACCCCCCTTCAGTGCACGAATTTCATGCACCAGGCCTCTAGTCAAGTTATAATTGACATATAACATTATATTAATTTCAAGTGTATAACGTAATAATTCAATATTTGTATTTGTTGTGAAATGATCACCATAATAAGTCTAGTTACTATTCTTCACCATACATACTTACATATTTTTGTTGTGATGAAATCTTTAATATTTACTCTAAACAACTTTCAAACATGCAATACAGTATTATTAACAAGTATCGCCACGCTATCCATTACATCCTCATGACTTATTTTATAACTGGAAGTTTGTACCTTTTGACCTCCTTCACCCATTTCCCATATCCCTTACCCCATATTTCTAGCAATCATCAATCTGATCTCTATATCTATAAGCTTAGGGGTTTTTGTCTGTCTTAACTTGATTTAATTGTTGGCTTTGTGTCTTTTAGATTCATGACACACACTATTGATATGTTCACTTTCATAGTAGAAAAAATCTGTTTCAGATACCTCTACCCAGATCTATGGCTTCTAAATCTCCATGGGCTTTTATTTTTGCCTCTTTACGTTTAGGATTTCCTGGACCTCGTGGGGATAAGGGCTTGCCTGGGTTTCCTGGGCTCCCTGGAAAAGATGGCTTGCCTGGAAAAGTTGGCAATACAGGTTTACCAGGTTCCAAGGGAGTCCCTGGTGACATCTTTAGTGCTGAAATTGGTGCTCCGGGGGAACAAGGCCTACAGGGATTGCCAGGGGACAGAGGATTTCCTGGAGACTCTGGCCTTCCAGGACCCAAGGGTGACTTTTATTGCCTCACTTATTTAAAAATTAACAGAAAGCCTTTCTGTAACCAGTATACTTGCATGAACATTTGCATGAATCTGGGGTGAGGGGTTAATCGGATATTAAAATGAAAAGTCACTTTATTCTGTCCCTCTCTTTGGGGAATGATTTTCTTAAATTCCCTGAATTTATTCTCCTGTCCTAGTAATTCCAGAAGTAACCATAATCAATAGTCAGATCTCTTGCAAAGCCTCTTACTAACTGCTGGGAATAGCAACAATATTGGAGTTGAGACTAAAGTGGCATCTGGGATAAATCTGGGACCAGCTTTTCCATTGGCAGTTGGTTTGGTAACGTGGCCCTGCCATCACTGAAACAGGCTATGCTCATCTATCCCTTCTTTTCATTAGGTTTGTCTGGAAAGTCGGGCTCGCTAGGTCCCAAAGGTGAGCAGGGCAGCCCTGGAACACCAGGCCACATGGGACAGCCAGGTATTTCCGGAACTGTTGGTTTACCCAGCATCAAGGGCAAACCCGGGCTACCAGGAGCACCAGGCCTTCCAGGTACTTCAGGTAGGTCCTTTGAAGATGAAGACCCAGCTTGCCAGACTTAAGTTAGGCCCTGGATCCTGATGCCCTGAAGGTCAATAGCAGCAGTGTGACATGGACAGAGTTGAGAAAGAGACCACTTTCCTAACCTCTCAGGTTTCAAATCTCAAGTTGCCCTCAAATGCCAAGCAGAACAGATTTCTGCAGTTTAGCTTCCAAAATATTGCCACAAAGCCCACCCTGGCTCTCCTCATGACCCCCCACTCCCTTATCATGCTTCAGTCTCCCTCCTGCCTTCCACTTGTTGTGGAGGGGTATCTAGCCATCTTCATTGCCTTCACTGGGGACCTGGGGAGTCATTGGGTTGGGGGAGAAGCTCAAGCATAGTGTGACTGTATGGTGGCCTCCCTCTCAGGGGAGCATGTCTCTGAAGACCATGGTCACAGTGTCTTTCACTGGGCAGTAGGGTCTGACACTGCTGGTTTCAGCCTAGTGTTTGCAGCTTGTCTTCTTCTGGCATCACCCTCCCTACCCTATCTCAGTGACTATATCATCTCTCCTTACTCCTGTCCAAGTGTTTGAAGTCAAATTACAACACCACTAATATGCTTTTTATCCCCTTTGTCCTCTGGTTTCTGGGGTCTTCACATGGATTGTCTGGGTGAGAAAATGACACTTAGGATCTCAGACTAACATCCCCACGACTTTGCTTTGTACTCAAGGAATTATCTTAGTATACATTATAACCTGGCAAAGCCAGAGGTCCCTGAACTCATGCTGTGGGATTGGACCCCATTGAATTTCCTTCTCTTGTTGTGGAATCCCCTTTATAGCCTCCATTAGAATCTTGGAGCTTTCAGCTTTTCAATCCATAGAAAGCCAAGTCAGCCATTCATTTAGGTCCTCAGAGGTCCAAATACCTCTGTTGACACTGGTTTAATCCTTTGGGTGTTTAATTTCCTTGCTTTGTACCGGAACATTCCACTTTGACAGAGGCTCAGGAAGTTAATTCCATTGGTCAACATAATTCATGGTGAAAGAAGTCTTGGAATACCTAGGAGACCAAATGGGCCTTGGGGATTTCTACAGTACTTGGCACTAGGAGGTCTTTGAACCCTTAATGCCAAGTAACTGGTTGATTTAACTGCTTGCATGAGGGATTAAAAGGGCATCCCTGAATCCATGGCTCCCTGGGAAGCTAACACAATGGATCAGCTTTAACCTCTACTTCATCGTTTGGCTCAAGAAACAGCCATTGTGGAGTGGTTCAGACTGGAAGTTCCAGGAAATTAGAGTCCATTTGCCACCCAGGCTTTAGAGAGCTCCATTTAGAGGCTAAAGTTTAAAACACATTCATAAAGGGTGAAGAAGTTATAATCAAATGAGATTTGTGTGCCCTGCCAGCTACAGTGCCATGTTGGAACTAATAGCCATTGCTGTGACACTCTGGGTGGTAGGTGCTAATGTTTCAGCCAACTAAGACCTCTGCCTGTTAACAGCCTACATAATCCATTCTTAAAGGGCTATTTTCTAAAAATAATCAGAAACCATGAGAATAGTCAGTGGTCCAGATCTGAACAGAGTCTTACTTCACAGTTGTCCTGTGTTCTCTCCTGTGTGGTTCAGGACATCCTGGAAAGAAAGGTCCAAAAGGTGAAACAGGTCCCCCTGCATCAACTGGAAAGAGAGGTCTGCCTGGGCTGAAAGGCCTTCCTGGATCTACAGGGTTAATTGGATTCCTGGGGAACTCAGGGTTGCCAGGGGATACTGGACTTTCAGGCCTGCCAGGTTGGAAGGGTAAGTGAAGTGATCAAAAAGGCACTAGTGGAACATCCATGCTGCCCAGATTGCCCTCCCCTTCTGCCTAGGAAAGGGGGATGAGGAGGGAGGTGGGCAGGGTTTTTAGTAACAAGATAGTTGGACAAGGCCAGTGCTAAGAGTCACACTCACTGCCTGCTGGGTGGAACACTGGCCTGAATAGCATAGTCAGTAAAGCCCAAGACAGTCATAGCCACATTGGGTTTACTCATTGTTTACTCATCTGTGGTAGGATCACCCCTACCACAGAGCCTGGTAGTTTTCATTTTCTGTTCTCATATCCTGCTAGACACCAGAGGTTGGGTGAGAGGCATTTCCATTTTATACAGGGGGAAGTGAGTGGTCTAATGTCACACAACTGGTTAGTAACAGTGCCAGACTAGAGTGCCTCCTGGCCCTGGGCTTTTTGTGTGTGTGTGCCACACATGAGATTTATTTTGACAAATCATAAAAGAGATGTCCACCTCGTCTTTCCATTTTGTTGCTTAGTGTCATGTCCCTGGTCAGGGAAATGGTAATGTGTAATGACAAAGAGTTGAAGCTTTGAAGTTAAAGAAACCTGGGTTTGAATCTCTTTTCTGCAACTTCCTAGCTGTGTAACTTTGGGTTAGTTAACCTCTCTGAGCTTCCATTTCCTTGTATGCACTAAAACAGGGATAATAATAGAAATTCTTGTTTATTAACAGGTGAGAAGGGGTCTGTTGGACTGATAGGTTTTCCAGGGATACCAGGTCTCCCCGGGATTTCTGGTGCAAGTGGATTAAAGGGAATTCCTGGGTTGGCTGGAAAAATGGGACCATCTGGAAGGGCTGGTAGCCCTGGTGAAAAAGGTGAGCAGGAGAATTGAATTCTGGAATTGCCATTTATGTTTCCCAAGGTAGATTTTGTTTGTCAACTTTGTCATCCACGTGGCTTGTACCAATCCTTTGTTAAATAATAAGATTTAAGGCTTCTGAATGAAATCCTTTTAAACCAAAAGACCTAATTTCTTCTATTACCACTGCATATTAGAGGCCTTGTCATACATTCCCAGATGTTCAACAGAGGATGGTTTTGAGTACAGCTTAAAGTTGCTTGTGGAGTTTGGGCTTATGAAAGGATAGAGCATGCACATAAATGCAAAGTTGGGAAAACAGGGGCACAAAGAAGCTGGAAGGGCTCAGAAAGGGTGCTTGGGTGTGATGGATGGAAGAGCTGATATGAAAAGTCAGCTCATGCCTAACTCCTTGTCTGAGCTTCCTCTTGTGAGTATCTCATGATCTCCATCCCTGCAGGAGAAAGAGGCGATCCGGGGCCAGTTGGAATTTCCAGTCTAAGACCTCCAATGCTGAACCTCCAATTCAAAGGAGACAAAGGCTCTCAAGGCCCAACTGGATTGGATGGATTTTCTGGACCCAGAGGTGCTGGGGCAGGGATTGGGCAGGAGAAATGCCCCAGGAAGGTTTTAGAACCAAACTCAAATCCCTTCCTGAGAAAAGGCTTTGCACTACAAGACTCCCCAGAGTGTCAGTGTGGGTGCTGGCAGGGGATCCTAAGAGGATACCTTCCATGAGCCTGAGGGGCACCTGGACTTTGAGATTGCCAATTTTCACTGTAACTGTTTAAGTGAGTTTTTGAACCCCAGACTGTTGTACCCCTGGAGGAGCCTTGCAGATGGTAGGGCATGGCACTGAATAGCTTTCCCAGTACTGGAGCAGGCTATACCTTACTGGCACTTCATAAGGGTGAAGACACCACCCCACTCCCACCTCTACCTCCATGTTAACTGTCCCCAAGCTGTACTTTGCCTTTCTGCAACCCAGGGCACCTGCACCTTTCTCTTGCCCAGAATCTCATTCCAAGCCATTTGTTTTTTTCCCAGGTCAGAAAGGAAAGGCTGGTCTCCATGGGCCACCAGGCTTGCCTGGAGCTCCTGGATTCCCCAATACCATCAAAGGACATATTGGGGAACCAGGCTCCCCTGGCTCCACAGGACTTCGGGGATTACCTGGCCAGAAAGGCTTACCTGGAATCTCAGGCTTCCCAGGAATGCCAGGAGAAAGTGTATGTGTGCACATATTTTTGTCTCCCCACCAGGAAGGGTCCTTTACAGCAAGAGGATATGTCTCCTTTGCCTACCATTTTGATCCTGACCCCTTTCCCAGGTCACCCTAGACAAAGCCCTCTCTTTGAGTTTCATAGGTCTTTCCATCCTTTCCTGAACACCCACTTCTTTGGGCCTTTGTTCATGCTATCTTCCGACATGGCTAACTTCCTCCTCTGCAATTGCCTAAAATCTGTCCATCCTTCAGGCTCCATCCCAGGTGCCTACTCCTCCAGAAGTCCCTGGGCTTCCACCATGCTGGCACACTATCCTTCTCATTACTTATTGGCCCTGTGTGGGTTTGATTTTATGTGAGATTGTTGGTACTTGAGAACAAGAACTGCCTCATGTGCTTTTTAGTCTGCATCCCACTGCCCATATCCATTGAGTTTGGTATATCATAAGAATTTGGTACAGACTTCATGATGTTTTTGATTTCAGAAAGGTCTTTGTTGCCTCCACAAGAGACAACAATTGGCAAATAATCAAATCCAGTTTCTTTGGTTCTTAAAAGGCAGAGTGGTAGAGTAGGCTTAACTATGAGATTTGGGTTTAAATCTTAGTCCCATCATTCATTAGCTCTGTGATTTTATGCATATTGCTTAACTTGCCCAAGCCTCACTTTTCTCATCTGTAAGAAATTAGAATAATCACACCTCCTTCAGACAGAAGTGAAGATCAATTGAGATAGTACACGTAAAACACTTAGCATCGCATCTGGGGTGCATGGTAGACTATGAATGAATAGTAGCAATAATAGCCAAAACCGGTTTGGCTCAGTGGTAGAGCATTGGTCTGCGGACTGAAAGATCCCGGGTTCGATTCCGGTCAGGGGCATGTACATTGGTTGCGGGCACATCCCCGGTAGGGGGGTGTGCAAGAGGCAGCTGGTCGATGTTTCTCTCTTATCGACGTTTCTAGCTCTCTGTGAAAATCAATAAAATATATTAAAAATAAATAAATAAATAAATAAATAAATAGTAGCAATAATAGTAGTATTGAAGGGACTAAAATTTAGTCACTAATGAACTAAATCACAGAAAATCCATGCTCTATGCAGGCAAAGTCCTCGTCCTATAAAAGTGTCAGTCCATCTGGTAGAGAGAAAACACACACACACACACACACACACACACACACACACACACACCTCTGAAGCAATTTCAAAACAAATAGTTCTCAACTGGGTGGTCCTGACTACTCACACACTGGGAGGGATGGAATCAAAGTGGAAAGCATTCTGAGAGGAGTCAGAGAATAAGCAAGGCTAGAATTAGTAGACATGCAATGTGCAGGAAAAAGCCAGGCATATGGATGAGATGTCCTAAGCAGTAGTTTGGTGACCACAGTGACCCAGTACAGAACTCAGACTACACCCAGCACGTTTCTTTACTGGGTACATCTCAAAATGAATCAAAACCATACCAAATACCAGGAGAATAGTATTGGTGGCAGCTGATTGTGTTGGACATTAGCTAATGAAGCAGTTTTTCCTGTGAACCTACACATACAGCTTGTTACCTGGTGACATAAGGACATTATGTTCCCTGCTGAACCTGTAGCACATGGCTAACCTCGCATAGTGAAGCAATACTTTTTCTTGTGCATAATGGCTCCAGAGGTTTGTCATGGGCAGTGGTAGCCAACTGTCTTCATAGCACACCTAGTGCCAGGCCTGACTGTCATGTTCTATATTTTCTAAGAGACTTGCTAGAACACCTTGATTTTCCAAGATTCCAACTTTAATAGGCATTAGGAAGTTATGAATGATAAGACCCGGATTAATCACAGATCAAATTCTTCTTAAAAAAAAAAAACCCCAAGGATGAATTTCAATCCATTGTTCATCATCTTCCCCTCTGCAGGATGTCATACCCTACTTCCACCAGTCCACTCCTGCCACAGACTACATGATAGACACCTCTGGCAGTGACTCAGGGAGGGGAGTGGGTGTAAGAATGGAAGGCCCTGAGTTATGGGCAGAAATAATGATCCCCATATTGCTTTGAAGGGTTTGCAGGGTCTCAGAGGAGCTCCTGGGCTCCCAGGAGTATCTGGCCTCCCAGGTTCAAAAGGTAAGGAGTACTTTCTTTTTTAATATGTTTTTATTCCAGAGCAAGGTGAATTTCTAGTAGTCCTAGGGCTCTCCTGGTTGAGGGAGAGGTAAGATTATGTGTTTAGGAGAAAGTGAGTTGGTTTACATTTCTCCTTTGGTCAAACCTCCCCTCCTTTTCAGTCTTTGTTCCTCAAAGACATGTAACAAACAGTGCGTTCAACCCTCCTGCCTTCCAGACTCAGCAGTAGAGGGGAACCTAGGCTCTAAAGTATTGTATCTCTTCCCCTACTGAACCCAATCCACTGAGCAAGAAAATTCCCATTCTTGCTGTCATCACTGTTCCATTTTGGTGATGTTTTAGGGCCCTTTCCATTATCTTATCTGCCCAAACTGGGTCTAGTGATATATTTTCCAATTGATATATGCTATGTGTAGCATCATTTCATGCCAACAAACTAGTAGCATCTCAGCCCTTTGCTGATGATTGGTCACTTTTAACCCAATGGGTAATTTTGTTAAGCAACACTCTGGCTATATTGAATCTGGAAAGATTTTTGCCTTAAAAAGATCTCCTTTTGACAAAATGAGCTATAAGTTCTTCTAAACATTTGAACAATATTTTGATATCCCAGGAGATCAAGGCCAGACACTTGGACTTCCTGGTAGCCCAGGACCTAAGGGACAACCTGGGGAACCCGGTTCGAAAGGTAAGATTGTTGTGCTTTTTCTCACATGTCTCACAGACTCCTAAAAACTTAAGAGTGAAAGGAATTTTGGAGGTAAACCCCAAGCTCTACAACTTCGATCCAGTGCAGAAAAATTCCTACCTGACATGTGTCCACTCACAGGCAGCACACAGTTTTCCCCAAGCAAACCAGCTTACTCTTTTTTCAAGATTTGTAGCCTTATATGGGATAAGTTTAAAATCTGTGGAATAGTGGTATCCACCCCTTTAATTTATAGTTATCTAAACTGCTTCTTGAACATTTCCACCAGTTGATCTTATTTCTGGGAGCACTCAGAACAAGTTTACTTACTTTTCAATTGGGCAGCACTTTTCAAAAGTGAAGACAGCTGCTGTGATCCTTTTCAGAGTTTCTTCATTGGATATAGCCATCTTGACAGTTCAAGTGACTTCAACTTCCTCCTCTCCCTCTTTAAAGGAGGAACACACTGCCCAAAATTTGACCTGATCACTCAGCATTTTTCTTGATTTGTAGGTATGAAAGGAAAATCTGGACTAGTTGGTGACATGGGTGTTCCTGGAATTAAAGGTGAAGATGGGAAAGTTGGTATTTCTGGAGATGTTGGCCTTCCTGGCTCCCCAGGTACCATGCCACATGACAACTTTATTATGAAAAAAAATAGGATTACCTTCAAGGCATGACCCATTCTAAGCTTTTGCCTTGGTTTTACTTTTAGGACTCCCTGGGATTGCAGGCATAAAAGGAAACCCAGGGCTTCCAGGTTCTCCAGGCCACCAAGGGTCACCTGGGCCCCTGGGACCACTTGGCCTAATAGGAACAAAAGGTATGTGTATTTTGGATAAGCCAGTTGCGTAAGGAGTCCTTACCTCAAAAAAGGACAGCAATTACTTTTTATTAAGAGACACTAGCTCAGGTTAAGCCATGTGAGGCCATGTGAGGGATAATGGGAAAGAAAGATTAAGAGGAAGAAAGGAGGACAAGTATAAATGGGAACAAAAGAAGATAGAATTCATGGAGAGAAGGATTATCAGGAAAGGTCAATGCCATGGCATATAAAAGTATTTCCCGAACTTAGAAATTGGGCAGTGAGTGTCTGGGAGTTGGCAATTCAAGGTATTGATATTGCTACTCTGAATTCTTCTTAAAGAAACCTAATTATCATCCTGTTCTTAAAGCTATACAGGTTTCTAATAAGAGTCAGGAAAACTTAGGGTGGAGTGTATAGGTGGAGAATGGTCTAGTCTCGCTTAGGGCATTAAGCAATGCCTCAAGAAAGACCCTGACCTTTAAAATGAGGACTTTGCAGCCTGGCTGGTGTGGCTGAGTTGGTTGAGCATTGTCCCATGTACCAGGAGGTCACAACTTTGATTAATTGTCAGGGCACATGCCGGCGTTGTAGGCTTGACCCCTAGAAGGAGGCATATAGGAGGCAGCCAATCAATGTTTCTCTCTCATCCATGTTTCTATCTCTTTCCCTCTCATACTTTTTTTAAATGAGGACTTTACAATGCTCTTGGGGACAAGACCTTTTGCTGGCCCTTCATGATTTAGAGTTGCTAAAGCCATTTCTGATACTCTTTCCCCTTAGGTTATCCTGGAATTCTTGGTTTACATGGACTAAATGGGCTTCCAGGAACCAAGGGTACCCATGGAACTCCAGGTAAGGAAGATCCTCAAGGGCAAGAAAGAGAGCATCAGCTCTAATAGAAGCCTGGCAGGGGCTGTCCATGAGTTCTTGACTGTGGTGTATGCCACATGCTTGGACTCCTAGATCTTTTTGCTAGTCCCCAATTTGGACTGCCTTGATATAGGAAAGAGGATAGGATTTGTCCCTCTACTTGAATGATCTCTCCTTCCTCTTATTTCAGGCAGGGCCCTAATAATTGAGCTATGCATGAGGTCCTCATCCCCCCCTCTACACACACACACACACACACACACACACACACACACACCACACACACACACACACACACACACACACACACACACACACACACACTGAGTTCTGTTCTCCTCTCCTCCTAGGACCTAGTATAACTGGTGTGCCAGGTCCAGCTGGATTGCCTGGTCCCAAAGGAGAAAAGGGTTCTCCAGGAATTGGCACTGGAGCCTCAGGCAAGCCAGGCATGAAAGGACAAAAAGGTGGCCAAGGTAAGTGGCCCCAAATCAGGCCTTGTAGAAGCTAAGACCTGGTTGGGGAGCCAGAGTTGGGTTTTGTCATGGCCATGCAGCTCACAGGGTTGAGCTGTGCATGTCTTCACATCTCTGGGAATCTCAGAACCTAGTGGAACAGACTGCTGAGGAAAAGAATGTAGGCATGCCTAGGGCTATCCTGGGAGGTGATTTGAGGGAGGAGTTTATAGAGTGCTCTCTAGCCCCCAGATACTCTCCCTTATTTAAACTAAGGGCCTCTCTTACACATTTGGCCCAGAGCCTGGATTTAATGGTCCTGAGTGACAGGATTGCCCACTTAGTGGTTTGTCAGAAATTCTTCATTGTCCAGTGTAGATGGCAATCCCAGGAACTAAGGAAGACAGCATGGTTGCTGGAAGGAGTCCAAGACTAAGAGGATAAATGTCTGTGACAAGCACACAACAGGCACACAATTAGGATTTGTTGGATTTACTAAAAATCAGATTTTGCCCTAATCTCGGCCCCTGACTCACACACTGTCTGAAGTTCCATTATGAGCCTCCCTTTCCTCACCTCTCAAATAGTGAGAGTGAATTTTGATTATTGTACCCTCCTTAGGAATGTTCTGAAGACCCATATATATCCCACTCAGTACAAAACAGGAAATGGCTAAGAGTATGGGCTCTGCTGAATTAAAATTCCAGCTCTACCTCTTACTAGCTATATGAACTTGAACAAGGAAGTTACTTGCCCCTCAGTTCCAAATGGACTCCCAGTTTTTCTTTTCTATAAAATGAACACAGCAGAGGTTTGATGAGGAATCAATAAGGAATAAGCACTTAGCACAGCATCTGACATATAGTCGTTGCTCAAGAAATGTTGGCCATTATATCATTACGTGTTAACTTGAGGGAAAATATTTGCAAAATGTTCTGTTCCTCATCGTTCGTGGGTCCGAGGTCCCATATTTTACTTACTTATGTGCATGGATTTTTTGTTTTGTTTTTTAAATAAATATATTTTATTGATTTTTTACAGAGAGGAAGAGAGAGGGATAGAGAGTTAGAAACATCAATGAGAGAGAATCATCGATCAGCTGCCTCTTGCACACCCCCTACTGGGGATGTGCCCGCAACCAAGGTACATGCCCTTGACCGAAATTGAATCCGTGACCTTTCAGTCCGCAGGCCTACGCTCTATCCACTGAACCAAACCGGTTTCGGCTGTGCATGTTTTTATAACGTGCATGTTTGTATAATATGCGTATGTTTTCCAGGATCTATGTTCATTCATACATTAATTCATTTCCTGCTTTATTTTATATTGGTACATCTGCTGTTCCTGTTTATTCTTTCCTTTGGTCTGGACCAACCTGTTCTTTTCTAGAAGCCAGCAGGTTCTCCAAAATGAGGGCTGAAACAGGGTCTGGGCCTAAAGGGAGATTGTCTGACTTCTTTCACAAGAAATAGAGAAGAGGGAATCTGGATAGAAGCACAAGGGCATTGCCTTTTCTGTTTTCAAATCTGGACTATGAATGCCTGGTCATTAAGTTATCAATTTCCTTTAGCTATCTGAGGTAATAAAATCACAGTAAACAGCACATGACAAGATGAATACATTTCAGTAACATAATGTTGGGGCAGGGGAGGGTAAGTACCAGAGGAAAGCATTTGGTATAATGCCGTTGCTAAATGTTCATAATTAAGCTAAAACAACCAAAATATTGTTTAGGATACAGATAAGCATGGTCAAACAGTGATGAAAAAGGAACAATGAACAAAAAATTCAGGAGTGAGTGCCTCTAATTGGGAGGGAAGTTGGTGCGAATCTTAGAAGGAAAAGTAATGCTATCTTGTTTTTCTTAGGGGGTTGGAATAGATGTTCATTGTATCCGGATTATTTTTTTACAGATTATTTATAAATTTCTTCTGCTTTTCTCAATATCTAATTAAAACAATTTGTTTTAAAAGCAAATATTATAATTTCCCCACCCATAGGAACTTATCTCTGATTTGATCATAGAAATCCATGTAAAATGAGGGTTTACCCCTAAGGAAACTCGTTAAAGCAACCCTGGACCCTATAATAATAAAAATAACTTCAAATTACATCATTTAGCCGAAAGCGGTTTGGCTCAGTGAATAGAGCGTCAGCCTGCAGACTGAAAGTCCCAGGTTCAATTCTGATCAAGGGCATATACCTTGGTTGTGGGCACATCCCCAGTAGGGGGTGTGCAAGAGGCAGCTGATCAATGATTCTCTCTCATCGATGTATCTAACTTTCTCTCTATCCCTCTCTCTTCCTCTCTGTAAAAAATCAATAAAATATTTTTTTAAATTTACATCATTCATTTTTATATTTGTACTAAATATTTAGAAGCTGAATTTGTATGTTTAGGCTTTTTTAATGCTCTGACACAGGAATGAGTTGGGAAAATATGCCATCTTGAGTTTTTATATGCTCATTTAAGTGGTTGTTTTTTCTACTCCTTGAGGTTAATAGTATTTTATTCCAGATTTAATGGTAAATTTATATAATTATAAAATAAAATAAAAGTTAAAAAGAGGAGGTGGCTCCAAAAACTGAAATGGGAATTTTTATAATCAGTGTGCTGCCCACACTTAGTCTACTATATAAGTTGTCTCATTTACTGGTTTTGTACAATTTCAGCAATTTTTTTCAGGGGAAAAATTATTTTTTTTTCTTTTTAGATATTCACTTTTGTGAAAATGAAAATAACTTCAAAGGTTTATCAAGAAACAGTTGACAATATTAAAAGTAGTACCATGTGGCTATGCAAATAGTTGTTTGTTCTTTGTATTTTTATTTTGTTTCTTTTTCAGACTTGTAATAATTGGAGACTTTTCTTGAAATTTATTTTTCTTTATATTTCATCAGCATTCAATTAATTAATGAACTTATAAAAAACACCTGAATTAACCAGTCTGCTATCTTTTTTTTACAAGTTTTCATGGGTGTACTTTTAATAAAATGCAACTAATATTTTTTAATTTTCTTGTCATAAACAAAAAAATAATCTCAACCACCAGGATATCTTATCAACCAATTTAAATCTATTTCTCTTTATTGAATATCTTCTAGAATACATCAAAGTAATAAGCACATTTCTTCCATGCTAAAAGTATGTGGACTTCTACATTTGTATGTATGACTTTGATGTGTTTTTCCATCAAGAGTACCATCTACATATTCAATGTGTGTATATTAAATAAATCTGTCACCAGTTAAACTTTTTTGTTTTAAACATATTATAATAGAGATCATTTCACAAACAGAAAACTTATAAGGCAGTATTGAAATGTAGCAAACAAGTATTCTGTATCTACTCTAATAAATAACTATTCTCTTTGGCCAAGAAAAGAGAAAGGGATTTAGTAGAGAAATTTGTTCTCTAAGCTCAATTAAGCAAGCATTTCATTAATATGAATTACCTACAAAAGTGTCTTTCGGTTTGCCCTAGAAGCTGTAGAAGTTAGCTCTAGAAGACATCAGGAAGCACAGAGCCCTGGGCACCTCCATTCTGACCCAACAGGTGTCTATTCTGACTGTTTGGGGACTGTGCCTACATCTATAAGCTTTTTTGAACAACATTAGACATGACTGGCTAACTTAATGAAATGTTCTACAGGAAGAGTAGATTTAAAAACACTTTGGGAAACATCAATTCCATGTGCTGCAGTCATGCATTTTATTCCCTGATTTGAGGGAAATTAAAATATTTCCATTACTAGTGAGGTTGGGGAGCTAGAAATTTTCAAAGCTTTATTATACCAATTAAATGTAGCACCTGCTGAGACGGGAGGGAGGAGTCTCTGAGCCCTGTCAGCTACTTCATCTGCTGACTGCCAAAGTAGAATGAAGGGAGAAGAGCCCTCTGCTGGTATCTGTTTGTCTGGCAACGACCTAAGGTCTCCTAATTTCTGCGTACATATCCATTTTCTCTGAGAGAGCCTGGCCCCCTCCTGGACACACAAAGTCCATGCAGCTCCTTTTATTTGTCCTTTGCAGGTTTCCCAGGTCCCCAAGGCCCTGCTGGTCCCCCTGGTGCCCCAGGTCTCTCCTTGCCATCAGTAATAGCAGGACAGCCTGGAGACCCTGGACGACCAGGCCTAGATGGAGAACGAGGTAAAGACAGGAAGTCCAAAAGAGGGCTGGCCATCACCCTTTGTCTGGAGTTTGGGATGGTCCCATATACAGTTTAGCCCCATCTCTATGGCTGGATTGCATGGGCCTGTTCAGCCTCACTTCCCTCCCCTAGCAGGAACATGGAGGACTGGAACAGGCTGCTTTTTGCTAAAAGGGTTTGGGAAGGTCTGGGAACTGGAACCCCACAGATGCCAGAGAACATTCTCTGCCCTGGGGATAGACTTTGACCTCCTATAAGACCCAAGGTTTTCAGCAGTGGTCACTTCCTGCTCATCTGCCCTTACTTATCCCTCTTCCCATCTCATTCCTAGGCCAATCAGGCCTCCCAGGCCGCCCAGGCCCCCCTGGGCCATCTTCGAATCAAGGTGACCCTGGAGACTCTGGCTTCCCTGGAATTCCTGGTCCTAAAGGGCCTAAGGGAGACCAAGGAATTCCAGGTTTCTCTGGCTTCCCTGGAGAGCTAGGACTGAAAGGTATGATTGCTTGCTTGGCCCTTTCCCACTCTGTAGTCAGACATGGCTCCTTCCTATAGCCCTGTGAAGAGAGGCCAGCTGATAATACTCTTCCCACCCTCACCTCTGCCTAGACTCTACTCCCCACAACCAGTACCATCATGCCAGGCTCTGATTTGCTTTCCTTTGGATTTTGCCAGGCATAAGAGGTGAGCCTGGCTTCATGGGGACTACAGGCAAGGTTGGACCACCTGGAGATCCAGGATTTCCGGGGATGAAGGGAAAGGCAGGCCGAAGAGGTGAGTTGAGAGTATGTGCTAGGCTGATCATAAGCTCGTGGCAATATTTCTGACAGAGGTGGTAGTAAAGGATGAAAGCTACTGCAGATTTGAAAGCTACCAGGACTGAAAGCTATTGCAGATTTGCCCCCATGGATCCTGCCACTGGTCTCCTTATTCTACATTAGGGGGTATTGGGTTTGTATTTACATTACCACCCAACCATTGCTCAATCCAGAAATGAAGAACCATCTTTCCCATCCTTTACTACCACCTCTGTCACTCTCACATATAGCAAGCCCTGAGGATTGTGTCATCTAAATGTGCATTGCATCCACTCACCTCTTATCACCTCCACCACTACCACCCAGGTCCAAGCCATCATTTCCCACATGAATCATTGCAGTGACCTGCTCATTGGTCTCCCTGTTTCCATTGTGCACCTCCACTGGTGATCATTTCTCCACACGGTGGTGAGAGATCTTATAAAAACTTAAATCATCCACTGACTTCTATGGCATATAAATCAATTAACTATGACCACAAAGCCCTATGTGATGTCTCCCTCCTTTTCCTCATCACCAGCCCTTTACCTTTGCAGCTCACTGTGCTCTTGCCACACTAGCCTCTCTCTGTTATTGAAAAACATCTGGCCTTTGTACATGCTACTTCTACTTTCTGGAATACTTGTGCCCCCCACCACAGCTCTTTCTAATGTTTCAATGGTCTCAGAAGTGTCAATGCTTATTAGATGACACTTACTACTCTCTCTAAAGCAGGTTCTCTACTTCATAGCCCCCTTTCTTCCTCCCATTGTCACTGCACTGTTCATTTTCTTTGTAGCACTTCTCACGATTTGCAGTAAGATTAATGGTATTTATCAGAGTATATATTGTTCATCTTTATCACCAGACCATAACCTCCATAAACATCTGTCTTATTCACTGTTCTATTCCCTGATTTACACAGTAGGCACTCAAGAAATACTTGTTCAATGAATAAGTAAGCAAATTGTTTTGTTTGGCTTTAATAGCAAGCCAGCTGCCTGCATTTGGGGCCCTAGGCTGTGATGCCAACTGAACCTTGGGAATTAAAGGTATCCCCTCGACCTCCTTGGCACTGTGTTCTGACCAGTGAATGAGTAAACTAAGTATCCCAGTCCCAAGCCAAGCCTCAGACCACCATATTTACAACATGTACCAGGCTCTGTGCTGAGCCCTGAGAAGACAAGATAAATACAATTTAGCCCGTCATCAAGGAGCTATCAATCCACTGGAAAGGTTGATGAATAAACAGGACATTATGTAAAGTGTGGTGAGAGACATTCTGGTGGCATTCCGTGAAGATTGTGGGGACAAAGAGGAAGGGCAGAAAGCTGGTGATTTTGAGGCAGAAGGAAGGCTGCCTCCTCAGCCTCTACCTGACATTTCCATTCCTCCTACCCACCCATAGGCTTTTCTGGCCCCCAAGGTGCTCCGGGCCAAACATCAATTGCAGAAGCCATCCAGGCTCCTCCTGGACCCATGGGTGTCCCAGGCATCAATGGCATCCCTGGTCTCATGGGGGATCCTGGGGTTCAAGGCCCTGTAGGCCTACAAGGTAAGGACAGTTCAAGAGAAAGATAACTTCTCTGGTAGCTGAGACAGTCTTGGGTGAGAGGCTGAACAAATTGGCTGGAAAGCCCAGCTCTAGGGGTCACTTTCCTCAAGCATCTTCCTTAAGCATTTCCTCTGCTCCTCAAAGAATTGCCAAAAATATATATAATTGATTTTTACATAGAGGAAGGGAGAGGGATAGAAAGCTAGAAACATCAATGAGAGAGAAACATCGATCAGCTGGCTCCTGCACACTCCCTACTGGGGATGTGCCCGCAACCAACCATGCCTTTGATCAAAATCAAACCTGGGACCCTTCAGTCCGCAGGCCAACACTTTATCCACTGAACCAAACCAGTTAGGGCAAGTTGCCAAACTTCTTGCCGGGAAGAAATGCCAGCAGAACCAGCAGTTGTACTTGGTTTTAGAAACTGTGTGGGCAAAGCATAACAGCAAGACAGCTTGACACTCACTAACATGCTATTGAGAGAAAGGAGTCTGTAGGGGGGTGAAAAGCAATGGAGAAAACATTGGTCTGGGGAACAGGAAACCCAGCTTCTTATCCCAGTTTTCCCCTTGACTGGAGTAAGTTAGCAGTCTCTCTGGGCTTCAATGTCCTCATTTCTGGCATGGGATACCAGCAGTGGCCCTCCATTCTTCCCAGCATTGTTTGGGATATAAAAGGAAGGAAGGAGGAAATAGATGTGAAGCAGCTCAGAAGGGCTAAGTTTAGAGTGCATTCCCAGGGCCTAGATGCCCCAACCTGAACTAAGGACTAGCTCAGGAAACTCAGCCCTGAGCTCAATGTGAGCATCAACATGACAGACAGTGTGTTCTCTTCTGATGAGTCCTGGGCATGACATATGAGTCCCCTCCTCCAGACCCTCCATATTGAGTAACCTGCTGTGGGTCTTCTCTCTTTGTAGGCTCCAAAGGTTTGCCTGGCATCCCTGGCAAAGATGGCCTGAGTGGGCTCCCTGGCCCACCTGGGGCTCTTGGTGATCCCGGTCTCCCTGGACTGCAAGGACCTCCAGGATTTGAAGGTCTGGCAATGTCAGCACTAGGGGCAGAGGTCTTTTTTTGTTTGTTTGTTTGTTTTTTGTTTGTTTTTGAGGTTTTAAGGCTTGGTGGTGAGTTAAAATCTCAAATCTGAGAACTAGGAAACTTAGTGGTAAAGCTTGACACTATCCGGAGACTAGAAAACTTGACTCTAATTCATTTCCTTTGAGCCTGTGAAGGATTAGAGCCCTATATTCCTAAAGAGAAAGGTATGTTCCAAATACTTTCTGGGTTGTCTTCCAACTCTCAAGACCCCTGACTGTATTGTATAGCATGACCTCCTGTCCCACATCTCCCCTTTTCTACCTAGGAATTGTGTTGTGGGTGGGAGGGGGGTGGAACAAGAGATAAGAAAATTTGAGACCAGGTATGGTTTTTTTACTACTTACTTCCCATCTTTATATCAGAGATAGCAAATCAGTTGTCCTGAGTAGAGAACAGTTCTGAGGCTCTGTGAGAAAGTGGTATGATCATTTTTCTCAGGCAGGAGAGGAGGGTGCAATTTGCCCCCTAATCCCAACTCTGCTTTTGCTGCCTCTGATTCATCAGGTAAAGGTACTTAGTTACCTACTGTAAGAGTCTACAAGGCTGGCCCAAGAAGTAACCTCCCTTGCCCCCTCTTAGAGAACCAAAGCCAGGTGATGGGACGGAAGCTGGACAGTATGCTTTTTAAAATGGGGATTCTGTAACTGGGTACAGTAGTCTCAATATCTGTGGGTAATACATTCTGAGACCCCCAGTGGATGCCTAAAACCACAGAGAGTACTGAATTTTATATATACTGTTTTTTTCCTAAATGCATGCCAATGACAAATTAGAACTTCATAAATTAGACACAGTAAGAGATTAACATTAATAATAAAATAGAACAATTATAACAATACTAGAGGCCTGGTGCATGGAATTCATGCACATGAGGGAGGAGGGGAGACAGGGGGAGGTCCCTCAGCCCGACCTGCACCCTCTCCAATCTGAGACCCCTCGGGGGGTGTCCAACTGCCAGTTTAGGCCATATCCCACAATCTAGGACCTCTGGCTCCTAACCGCTTACCTGCCTGCCTGCCTGCCTGCCTGCTTGCCTGATTGCCCCTAACTGCTTCTTCCTGCCAACCTGATCACCCCCAACTTCCTTCCCCTGAACAACCTGATCACCCCCAATTGCCCTCCCTTGCTTGTCTGATAACCCACAATTGCCCTCCCCTGCTGGCCTGATCACCCATAACTGCCCTCCTCTGCCGTGATCTGCCTCCTCCAACTGGACATTCCTCCTTTGCGTGAGGCAGTGGAGACACCAGGACTGGCCTCCTCTGTGCCGAACAGAGCCGTAGGACCCCCAGGCCTAACTGCATGGAGCGGTCACCTGGCCCCACCTTCACTGTACACATGGCCATCTTGTGGTGGCCATCTTGTGGCAGCCATCTTGTGGCAGCCATCTTGTGACAACATCACATGAGGGTGTCATGTGAGGGTGTGATGTCACCTAGGCTTTTATTATATAGAATACTGTAATAAAAGTTATGTGAATGGTTTTGGGGTCATGATTAAGCAAAATAGAGGTACTTGAACACAAACATTGCAATACCTTGATAGTTGACCAGATAACTGCGAGTACTAATAAGTGAATATGGTCAAGGAATATACAGTGTGGAGATGGTGTATGTGGGGATGCTTCATATCTTGGGCATGACAGAGCTGGATGGTACAATATTTCATCATGCTACTACTCATAATGATGCGCAACTGCTTAAAACTTATGAAGTGCTTATTTCTCAAATTTTCCATTTAATATTTTTGGACCATGGTTGATCATGGGTAACTAAAACTGCAGAAAGCAAAATCCCAGATAAGGTGGGACTACTGTACATCTGAGTTGATGTTCTAGCTCCACCACTTGCTAGTTGTAGGACATCTGAGCCTCAATTTACTCATCTACAAATTGGGGTGATGAAATTGTGCCCTGCTCAACGTTCGGCAAAAAGTGAGTAGCTGCTGTTATTATTGACTGCACCTGGCTCACCCCTTTCCTCTCTTTGTCTCTCAGGTCCTCCAGGAAAACAGGGCCCCTTTGGAAGGGCTGGATTGCCTGGACAGAGCGTGAGAGTGGGTTACACCTTGGTGAAACACAGCCAGTCGAAACAGGTGCCCCTGTGCCCTGCTGAGATGACCCAGCTGTGGGTGGGTTACAGCTTGCTATTTGTGGAGGGGCAGGAGAAAGCCCACAACCAGGACTTGGGTAGGTACTGACTCTGACAGCCAGACCTGGCCATCTTCCCCTCAAAAAACAAGAGTCATGCTCCTCACTACCCCAGCCCTTGGTGGACCATTGTTGGGTAGTGGGTTACAAGCACCAGCTCTAGAGTCAGACAGGTCTGTTTTCTAACACTAGCTGTGTACCTGAGGACAAGTTATTCAACCTCTGCAAGCTTCTGTTCCCTTCTAAATGGAACAAGGCTCGTTCTAGTACCTAACTCATAAGGTGGTATAAGGATTACATGAATCACCCAATGTTAAATGTTTAGAACAATGCTTGGTACATATTAAATATTCAAAAATGTTAGAGATTAGTAGTAGAAACAATAAGATGACCTGTGGGGCAAGGATGATTACCCAAGAATTAATTGTATTCTCTACAGGTATGATAACTCTGAAAAGTAGACTCACTTTATTAAATGCTGGTTTTATAAAGCAGATTAATTAGGGAGTCATTATTCAGTTTATAAAAATACTAGAGGCCCAGCGCATGAAATTTGTGCACTGGAGTGGGGGGGGGAGTTCCTCAGCCCAGCCTGCACCATCTCCAATCTAGGACCCCTCAGGGGATGTCTGACTATGGGATTGGGCCTAAACCAGCAGTTAAATATCCCTCTCAAAACCCGGGACTGCTGGCTCATAACCACTTTCCTTCCTGCCTGCTTGATTGCCCCTAACTACTTCTGCCTGCCAGCCTGATTGCCCCCTAATTGCTCCCCTGCCAGCCTGATTGATGCCTAACTGCTCCACCGCCAGCCTGATCACCCCCAACTGCCCTCCCCTGCTGGCCCAATGGCCCCCAACTGCCCTCTCCTGTGGCCCAATCGCTTCCAACTGCCCTCCCCTGCTAACTCTGTTGCCCCCAACTGCCCTCCCCTGGTGGCCCAGTCACCCCTAACCACCCTCGCCTGCTGGTCTAGTCACCTCTAACTACCCTCCCCTGCTGGCCTGATCACCCACAACTGCCTTCCTTTGCCAGCCATCTTGAGGTGGCCATCTTGTGATGATGTGGGGACAGCTATCTTGTGACAACATGGGGATGGCCATCTTGTGATGATGCAAGGGAGCAAGGGCCACCTAGGCTTTTATTAGTATAGACTATTTTCATTATCAAACTTCCCTGATGCATTGAAAATAGGATTTGATCAACAGATTTTAGTGTGTATACAGTGTTCCAGGACAGTAAGGAGAAGTGTCCCTATTCTGGCACAATCAGTTGGATATAAATCCAAACCACCATCCAGCCAAGTCCTAGTAGCCCTGGACATAGTCCCAGCCCTGGTCCTATCCATCTTCTCTCCTTCCAGGGTTCGCTGGCTCTTGTCTGCCCCACTTCAGCACCATGCCCTTCATCTACTGCAACATCAATGAAGTGTGTCACTACGCCAGGCGCAATGATAAGTCCTACTGGCTCTCAACCACCGCTCCCATCCCCATGATGCCCATCGGCCAGACCAAGATCGCTCAGTATATCAGCCGCTGCTCTGTGTGTGAGGCACCCTCGCAAGCCATTGCTGTGCACAGCCAGGATGTCACCATCCCGCAGTGCCCCCTTGGCTGGCACAGCCTCTGGATGGGGTACTCCTTTCTCATGGTAAGGCCTCTGTCTCCATTGTAGAGGCAGAGGGCAGGGATCTCTGGGAGAGCCTCCCAGACTGATTTCCAGTTTTAAGGGACACGGAGTAGAAACCAGAGTTTGAAAGGAAGGGCAATGGTTGGCCTGGGTTTGGCCAAAGACAAGAGAGCCCACGTTTGTATGAGTGATAGGAAATTACAGATGTGAGAAAAAAGGAGCAGTTTGAATCCAGTGGTTCAGGGTGAGAATACCTATGAATCACCAGCATAAGCCCTGGCATCTTTATGCCTGCTTCAGTTATGCCATAAGCAAGGGAATGAGGAGGAACCACACAATTTGGATGAACAGTGAAGGACAGGCTGTCCCTACTTAGGGCTGGGACACACTCTCACTGGTCAGTCTTGGCATTCCACTCCCACTCTTGTGCCCACACTCCCTCTAGCCACCTCCTCCAAAAGAACTCAGATGAGGGCATGTTGTATTTTCATGTCCTTAATGGGATTTCTGCTGCTTTGCCATTTTGATGGGAAGGCAATGGCCAGCCACTGTATCTTGATAAGAAAGAGCTGAGAACATCTGTAAATCCAAGACAGCATCAAGTCCTTCACATGACATTCCATGAATAAGTGGGCACATTACATGAGTTAAAGATAAGGTTTAGGGACAGGATAACTCTCAGGGCAAATCAGTGTGAACCCACTAAAGTACCTGTTTTGCCAGTGCTTCTTCACTAAATCACCAGGGGTGAGGTGGTGAGAGAGTATCTTCAAATAATTACTAAACTGCAGTCTGTGAATTGGGCAGTTTGTCCTAGTGCAAGACAGAATTACTCACCCATCAATCTTAGTTTGGTCCACTGAGCTTCCACAAGGAATGGTAGAAAAGTTATGTATGAAGTATTATGTGCTTTGCTCATAGGTGTGCTCTTAAACCCTTATTCAGAATCTCTTTACTCATACTGTAAACTTAATTCTAACATGCTACAATGTTATATTTTTCTGAAAACGTGTAAGAGTGGGAATTTGGACTGCCTGTAGGGCATCTTGAGGCAATTAGACATGCCCACTAAAAGGGAGAAAAGAAGGAGAAAACAATTCAAAGGCCACCCAAAAACTCTACAATTTGCGTCTCTTGGTACAGGGACTCTGAATTATCCTCCCTGACCAACGAAAAGCCAACATTCATAGCAACAAACCTGGGTCATCTGTAAAGTGTAAAATACAGTGTCTGCTGTTTAGAAAGGCAGGGTAATATGTCATTCATGCTAGAAAGCCCTACTTGAGGATCAAAATGAGAAACACTTTGATACTTCATTTATTAGGAAAGGTCATTTTTATAATGACACACTTCCCCAAAGTTCTGCAAAGTAAGGTGATACTGTGTATCCAACTTGGGTATCTGTCCCATTGGCCATTTCCTGACCTGTGTGTGTATGAGGCCTTCCCACTTCCAGTGGTCCAGATAATAACCCAGCTGAAGTGATAGAGTGAAGAGAGGGTCTTTTGTCTATGGCAGTGGTTCTCAACCTTTCTTATGCCTCAACCCTTTAATACAGTTCCTCATGTTGTGGTGACCCCCAACCATAAAATTATTTTTGTTGCTGCTTCATAACTATAATTTTGCTACTGTTATGAATCGTAATGTAAATACTTGTGTTTTCTGATGGTCTTAGGCTCTATAGCAGCAGTCAAGACCCACAGGTTGAGAACTGCTAGCAGGGTCACCTGAGACCATTGGAAAACACAGATATACATTACAATTTATAACAGTAGCAAAATTACAGTTATGAAGTAGCAACGAAAATAATTTTATAGTTGGGGGTCACCACAACATGAGGAACTGTATTAAAGGGTTGCAGCATTAGAAGGGTTGAGAGCCACTGGTCTATGGATATTGTGACCAAAGATTATTGGCTCATGAGTGATACTGATGAGGAAATACTGGAACTAAGTGCTTAAGGAGCTTCTTGAAGTGAGGACCAGATATTAGGTGAAATCTGAGGCCTACAAGTACATAGCAGGTAACAAACACTATATCTCGCTCTAAAGGTCATTGTACAGATTGAAAATATAAATTCTAATGAAGGTAAATTCAGAGCTATTAATAGATATGTTGGGGAAAGAACCAATGGTTTAACCACTTTGTAGAATATTGCATGCTTTTTTTCCTTCTTGGTGTACACCACCTGGGGCTTGAAGTAGATGGGCTCTGAGAAGAACTGCATTCTGAAACCTATTGATTTTTTCCTTAATTCAGCCAAACACTTATTTGCCCATGGAATTGAGGGCAGGGACACACCAAGCATACCTCAGAACTCTGTGAGGCAGCAGCAGTTTGGAAAACTGGCTGAGATGTGGTCGCAGCCATGCACAGTGGGCTGGGTGGGCACCAGGAATCTTGGAGGGATCTACTGGCCCTGAGGCTATTACAAGGGAGGATGAGCAGCCTAGGTCCAGAAATAGAGTCTTTGGTCTTCTGGTTAGACACTAGGGATGAGCCAAGGGGCGTGAGCTTATGAAGGAAACACATGTTCTTCCTGGAGCAGCAGAATGTCCATCACCTGCCATGGGCCCAGCTCACACTTCACCCCTGTCTGTTTCAGCACACTGCTGCTGGCACCGAGGGTGGAGGCCAGTCCCTGGTTTCACCTGGCTCCTGCTTAGAGGATTTTCGAGCCACTCCTTTCATTGAATGCAGCGGTGCCCGGGGTACCTGCCACTACTTTGCCAACAAATACAGTTTCTGGCTGACAACAGTAGAGGAAAAGCAACAGTTTGGGGAAGAACCTGTACCAGAAACATTGAAAGCTGGGCAGCTCCACACACGAGTCAGCCGCTGCCAGGTGTGTATGAAAAGCCTGTAGGGTGGCCCCTGCCATTCTGCCCCTTGCTGTCCCTTTCTCCACAGAACAGCCACCTCACAAACCCAAACCAGCTGAAGAAGAAAGACCTAAACCCATTTTCCTATCTGGAAAGTTGTACATTGGAGTTTCACTTGGGCTGGACTACTGGATACTGGTCGCCCCAAACCTCAGGCCTAATGGGTGAGCCCACCCTGCTGAGATCTGCTGTTCCATTTCAGTCAACCTTGGAGCTACTGTTTGATTTGGATATTTGCATGAACTCAGAAAGACCTGCTAGACTACCAGTTTCTTAGAAAGCTGCTAGCTTTCTTCACCATCTTGATCACAAAGTGGTTGTATAATAACGGATAAGTCATTTCTTTATGTATAGAGGTCACCACACATTACTTGGCTTAAACCAGAACCAAGTGTTTCCACATGAAAAAAAAAATTACCTGGCTAAGTATTCATGGATGAATCAGGCCTGCATAGAGCAAGCCTTCACCCTTCAAGAAAACCCACTGTGTCTAGGCAGGCAGCAGAGCTGAAATGAGGTGCTAGCCAGCAGTCTAGGATGAGCTTTGACTCCTTCGAGAGTAAACACAACTAGATCCCATATTGTTTAGGGAGGTTTGAAGGCCAGAGCCAAGAAGGACTCATTAACTTCATATGGTCCTAGACAAATCACATCCTTCTTGCCAGCTCCCTCTCCAGGAAGAGACCTATTACTTGGCCTGGTCCACAATAGAGTGGAGGATGCACCAAATATGGCCAGGACCATAAAGAGAAATGAGAACCACAGCCCTTTCTCCCAGGCCAGGGGTAGAAGGGTGGGTGGGTAAGGTGGTGTGAATTTTACTTTTGACTCCAGGAACAAAAAGGTAAATCCCTTGTCCCAATTTCTCAGAAGTCCTTGTTTCATCCAAATGCCATCCAGATGTGTTAATGTGGCAATCTGAAGCTTGAAGTTTATTGATTCCTTTGCATTTTGAGACTGTAAGAGACTTTCCATTAAAATGTCCTTCCAATTGCTCTTTTAGAGGTAGCCTGTTAAGCTATTTTAATATTTTTAAAACCTCATAAAAATCTAACACACTCTTCTCTTTAGCAGTTAGCAGACCTAAAGCAAGCCTGAGTTGACTATAAGTATATTTTGTTCTGTTTGGGGAGATTTGTTTAACCATTTGTTTAACCATTTTCTTTATCAGTTTCCCAGAACACTTAGACATGTTGATATGAGGCAATTCCTTCTAGATTATTCTGCTTCCTTAAATATTATGTAAACAGTGCCAACATAAATAAAACATAATCAGTGTAATCTGAATTATTGTTATCTTCACCTCCTCTCTGAGTAAAAAACATGGTTGTCAGCTCTGTACATGGCAAATAAAAGGAATTTAACATGAACAATTGACTCGATGTTATTTGAGGAAAACTTTTCTAAAGTACGTATCACTGCAATTCATGAGTCCCCCTTAGGGCTATGGGGGCTCCTGTTACTAAAAATTGAGCTTTATAACAAAACATTGAGACATGAAAAAATACAAGTAAAGTCAAAGAGCAGAAAGAGTCCTCTAATAGGCAATAAATCCAAAACCTGTTTCAAATAAGCCTATAACTGCTTTTCGTCCCATGCATGAATTCAAGAAAGGAGTTCCCATACTTCTGGTACCTCAGGATTATTTTCAAATAAATCAAAGGTAGAGAAATGCTAAAGTCATTAAAATCAAATCTAAGATATATATATATATATATATATATATATATATATATATATATATATGCATATGTTTTTATAGTATAAAATATATCCATTGGAAAGATAAAAATAACAACAAGAGCATCAGGGAATGGAACTAAAATTTGGAAGGAAGCAACAGTTCACTGAATACCATTTTTAATATTTTGAATTTTGAGCCACTGGAATATATTACCTACTGGGGAGAAAAAAAGAAAATTTGGAATCTAAGGAAACAGTGTTATAATATTTCTAAATATATAAGAAACACACCTTGAGTTGGTGCTAGCTTTCAAACCCCAATTGCTGGCCTTCCTCACAACTTGGTTGAGGATGCAAGTGAAATGCATACAGGTTAAGAGGGCAAGAAGAAACCACTAGGACTTGAGGTGCAACCACACAGGAGAGTTGTTGGCAAAGACAATAGAAAAATGAGCTTTAAAATTTAGTATGTTGCTAGTCCTTAAAAGGTTTGGAATTGTATATGATACACAGATTAAAGGTCATCACATGAATAATTCTTTCTAATAAGGCTGTTAAGCAAAATGGAGTCTAATTCAAACACGATTTTTTAATTTCCCAAACAAAAATCAATATTTTAAGTCAGTGATTAGCAAACTACAGACTGTAGGTTAAATTTACCATCCACCTATTTTTGTAAATATAGTTTTATGGTTTACAATCAGGTTCAGATTGCTATGGCTACTTTTGTACTTCAAACAGCACAGTTAAGTAGCTGAGACAGAGGCGACATGGCCTATAAAGCCTGAAACATTTACCATCTGGCCTTTACAGAAAAAGTTTGCTGACCCCTGACCTAAGCGATCATGATTTCATTTAAGGACAGGTTTTAAAAAATATTTTGTTTTACTGAAAAAAGTGTCAGTAAAGAAGGGAACAGTGACTCATTAAAATAAGGTTCCCCCAAAGACTCGGGAGATCAACAAGTCCACATCTGACATTTCTTAGACAAAGTTTTTGATATTAATTATAATTGATTAAAATACATATTCAAATAATTTAACAAGAACTTTTTATCCCTGGTGTAATCACTTTATTATTAGAGCAAAAGAACAGACTGCTTCTTAGTATTTAGCCCAAAAGAGGTCACACCTAAAAGGGTGCGGAAGCACAGGTAACCATCTCTCATTTGCTGGTGCTTGAAGCAAGGTGGGAGTTGCTGTCTATCTTCCAGAAGTCCACCTCCTCATTTCAGTAGCGGCAGAGTCGCTATGGCCAAGTAAGACAAGCTGAGAAGCAAAGAATGGCTCCTAATCTTTCTGCTCCTAGATCCCATGATTGTTCTAGTTCTCTCTGGGGGAGGATTGTTAAATGTCTTTTTCTGAGAAGTGGTGATTGGCTCAGTCAGGATTGATTGCTATCAAGTTTGTATGCTGTTGGCATAACAGGCACTTGCTGACTACAAAAGTTCTATGTAATGAGTTCATGTTCTTCTGGTGCCAGATGGAAGAAAAATCTTAAGGTTGAGTTCCTACTATTTTACACACTCAGAATCTCGAAATCTTCCTCCAAGTCAAACTCCTCTAGTTGTTCAGTAGAGTCAATGAATTCTGTGAGAATACAGAAATGAGAAAGAAGAAAAGCTTGATGTTTAAGTTAAAACAAACAATACATTACTCAGTAGGGAAGACTATGCATTTTAAAAATTTTTTCTAAAGAAAAGCTTTAGTGGAGGAGACTTATAGATAGAGCCATTGCCAAGTATTAGAAATTCTCTCTAAAGCAGTGGTTCTCAACCTTTCTAATGCCTAAACCCTTTAATACAGTTCCTCATGTTGTTGTGACCCCCAACCATAAAATTACTTTCATTGCTACTTCATAACTGTAATTTTGCTATTGTTATGAATTGTAATGTAAATATCTGTGTTTTCCAGTGGTCTTAGGTGACCCTGCTACCAGTTCTCAACCTGTGTGCCTAAGACTATCAGAAAACACAGGTATTTACATTACAATTCATAACAGTACCAAAATTACAGTTATGAAGTAGCAACGAAAATAATTTTATGGTTGGGGGTCACCACAACATGAGGAACTGTATTAAAAGGTCGTGGCATTAGAAAGGTTGAGAACCACTGCTCTAAAGAATCAAAACAACCAGACTTGTTTCATAGTCCTATTCACATAATGATGAGGAGGTTCTGTAAGAACTTGGAGGCACCGTTTGACTCACCCATGGCCTCTGATTTGTTGTTCTCAACCAAACTATTTTTTTTAAAAAAAGTCCAGTCATTTTTATTTTATATGGAACTTTTGCACTAAGCTCATTTTCTGCTATTATCATTATTTGACATCAGTATCAGTTCATCAGAGAATTTAAATAATTAAAGCACCATTCCTTGATTTGTCAGATGATTGCTTCTATCTCATAAACCAATTGCTATATGTGGGTTTGCTGGCTGAAGAGCTCCTGAATAACCACTTACCTGCCCCAGTGGTTGTTACCTCTGGTTTGGCTGGAGGTACAAAGGGAGGCCAGTGTGATGGATGTTTCTGAACTAATTCAAACATCCTTAAATTTTCCTTTAGAATTTCCTGAAGAGACATAAAACCAGTTATAAACACTGCAGATTCACTTTATTTCTGTCCAATTGTCAACCTATGACCCCAAGCCCCAAGAGAGTAGCCTGATTGTTGAAAGGTGAAAGCAAAGAACTAGCAAATATTCCCATCCTCTATTTCACCCATCTAAAGACCCAGCCCTCTTCAATTCTAAAACTGTTGGCCAGGAGGGAAGGCCAATGGAGGGAGTATCTGATAGAAGGCCAGTACTCACTGCCCAAACTCCATCATGAGGTTCAGGTCATATGCCAGTTGCATGGACTCAACTCAATTTAGGGGCGAGATGTTCCTGAAGTGTTGGCTCCAAAGAAATGTTGGTTAATCAAATAAAATCTGCCCCAAGAGAAATACTGATACATATTGGCATGGTTTCCATTTAGTCCAACACTTACAGTATATGTCCTAATTTAAATGGTACAATCTTATCAGAAAAATTTTCTTCTAACTTTAAATGTGATGTATAGTTTTGCTGCATCGTGAAATATAAGTATTGCTTTTAGACAATAAGTATCCATTATGTCTCAGCTAACTATAAACTGGGATTTTAGATTCAGCTAGGGACATAAGTGTTAATTATTTGTTTACTTGTGAAGAAAAATCTTCCCTCCTTACTTCTACAAGAGGCTTTGGGCTCCCAGCTCTCCAATCTCTTTATTTTGTAAATAGGAGAATATATGCTATCCCATCCAGGGCCCTTTAAACTACTCCCTATGATCTCCTCTAATTTTTTTCAATAAGTGTTTGTCAATGTCTTTTACACATTTGGTATGTGTTAGAAGCTCAGGATGAGGGAGGCAGATACAAAGATTGGTGATCCAGCAAAACAATAACTATCCTTTTACACAAAATATCAACAACAAAAAGAATAGCTTGCTCTAGTATTTACACAGATTTCTCCAAATTGTCTTTCCTTTAAGTAGCAGCATGCCTACATTTCATATAAATAAGACAGTGAATAGAAAGGCAAAACTCCTAAACCATAATAGAATACAGTACATTAAACTGTAAATGGAATATAGTACATTAATCTAAATAAATAGCAAAGTAGATCAGTTTCTTCAATCATCTCAGTGTTCTGAACAGATTAAAAAAACTTAGGCTGAGCCATATGAAAGTGGCATTTTTTAGGTTAGAATGGTAGAATATTAGTTAAATATTTCATGACTCATAGGCTTAATAGATAAAACAATAAGAAGCTAAAAATGTCATTCACTTGACTTACTAAGCATATTTCTAACAAAATCTGTTCTTTGGTTCCCCAAAGTTATATGTAATTTACTACATCTTAGTCTCTTTCTCTTGAAGTAAAGTCATATCAGGCTAGGTTTATGTTACTATGAAAAAAGTCTTGAAAAGGAATCACATTAAATAACTTTTGTTTTTAAGACTAAGAAAAACATATATCTTTACCTTTTGAACGAGGCTACACCAGTTATCAAAGTCTTTTTCTTCTTTACAGAAAAATCCCTTGGAGGAAAGCAAAAGAACACAACTTAGAACTAGTCAGGGGCACCAAGGAAGGCCCTCCCTGTACTGAAAGATTGAGCCACTGGCCCGGAGTTACAATGTAGGATGTGGGCTACTCTCCTGATGTGATTTCCCAACAGTTAGGAGGAATATTGGTTGAGCTTATCTCTCTCCTAGATCATTGCCTCAATTGGATACAAATATTTGCTCATTCATTCTCCCTTGCCCCTCATTCTCTCTCTCCCATATCTCTCTCTCTCCCATATCTCTCTCTCTCCCATCTCTCTCTCTCTCTCTCTCTCTCTCTCTCTCTCTCTCTCTCTCTCTCTCTCTCCCTCCCTCCCTCCCTCCCTCTCTCCCTCCCTCCCTCCCTCCCAGTAGGTCTCTCCATCTCCCTCTTCTTCTGTTTCTCCCATATCTCTGCTTCTCTCTCTTATTCTGTCTCTTTCTTTTTCTCCATGTCCCTTTCCCTACATATCCCTCTCCCCTCATACAGTGAGATATACTTTCCCCTCATATTGTGAGATATAGTAACTCAAAGCCAAATCTCCAGTGTGGGGTTAATTACATTACATTTAGTGTAAAAATATACACATCTATAAAGAAAAGTCAACTAAACCAGTAAACAAAATCCAAATAGCATTTTTAGCTAGAGGCAATATTTAATAAAGTGATTTTACTTTAAGGAAATTATTAGAATAAAGGGAACCATCAGCCTTGATCTCCATCCTCAGAGCTATCATATAGTAGTAAAAGAATGGTCCATTTTTTAAATTAAGGTATTATATGTGAACATATCTTACCATTGCCCCTCACCCCCCAGTGTTTTGTGTCCATTGGTTATGCTTATATGCATGCATACAAGTCTTTCGGTTGACCTCTTATCTCCCCCACCAAGAAAAAAAGGAGGACTTTTTGGATACTGGTGCCTTGATAATTAGAAGAAAGGATGCAGACAGGCCTCAGAACCACTGGTACTTCACAGTCACTGCCCCTTTAATGTGTGTAGACAGCAGTCATACTACTGGGGGTGGGAGGGGCTGCAACTTCCTGGATAGTGTGCCCAGAGAAACTGGCACTGACTACCCAGCATATCTTGCCTCCTTCTCCTCCCTACTGATAACTTACATTATTCCCTTGGCATGTGTGGCAATAATTAGAGGGTGAGAAGGAAAAGTGTGAAAGATAGTAACACTAATAATAACTAACATTTATAGAATAGTCACAATGCCCTAGGCACTGTGTTAAGTGCATTATGCACAGCATACCTCACACAACCCTACAAAGGACTCAGAAAGGTATAGGGACTCCCCCTTAAGTCCATTGCTAGTAAGTGGCGGGGCTTGAATACCAACTTGAGTAGTTTGGCTTTAAGATCCACTCATTCCTCACTATTCCACACTACCTCTCATGGGGGTGGTAAGTTAATATACTCTAGCCACCCTACCTAGATACTTGGAAAATACCCATGGAACCAATCTATAATAGGGCGGCAGTGTATCTCATTGCCCACCCAACCTTCAGACACCCACCAATGCCACAGAAGGATCCAAGTTCAGAATATTCATTCGCTGTGGTGACTGCAGACAATGGAAAGTCTGGTCATCAACGGTTCCATCCTCTTCAGTGTCAACAAAGGTCTGAGTTGTGTGAGGGTCCAGGAAAATGAGCTCATCACCTGTTGAAATGAGGTATGTTTAACCTTCAAAGAACCACCTGCCCTGGCTCCACTGTTGTCCTTGGGAGGAGGTGCTCTGGTTTCCCTAACCCCTCCCTTGGTGACAATGAAAATGAGATGATAGAAAGCCTGAGTTAAGGTGAGCATACCTAAGAAGCCACCCACACCCAAATCTAAACGTTCAATGAGAAGACTTGCTCTAGCATTCACATCTCCTTAAAGTCCAACTCCAAAAATGGAAAGCAACAAGTTTGGGAAAAGGTAGGGATGAGAGATCACAGATGACATGGCAAGCTCTGTGAGCAGCAGTAGCAAAGAGGTGGTAGGTAGAACCACCAGGCTGTGAGTTCCGGTGCCATTGGGGGTTTCCTGCCTCTTTTAACATTGGAAAGCATCTAGTTAGAGACCATTGGCTCTCAGAGCTATAGTCAGAGAGCACACCAAGTAAAGAGAAAGGCCTTGGCCTCCAAAAGAAATGGGGATTCTGGCTTTGCTATGGATGAGATACCAGGAAGCTGACTTCTGGTATTGATTAGCTAGCAAGTTAGTCCTTGTTAGCAAGTTAGTAATCCCTGTTGGAAAGCACTGTCTTGGTCCCATTAACATCTTTACAGATATACCTTGCAGGGAAAACTCACTTCGAGATTATCAATGTTTACAAATAAGAGAAACACCATGCTTCATTAAATTGAAGAAGTCTAGCCCAATAATTACCTGGGAGGGGTTTAGGATAATAAAATCTCTACTTTTCAAAGGGATAAGAGTTTCCCTAATGCTCACCAGTGGCGTACTAAGTAGGATAAAGTATCTAAGGGAACACCCTAACTTCACTGTATAGGCCTGAGAACCATCTAGGCTTCTATGTTTTAAACTGACTTAGGCAACCAAAGAAAGACTTGCCTATAGCAGGAGGATGGGCTGGGAAGGGATGCCCTAAAGACCTTTCCTGGAATTGCATCCAGGAGTGTAATGGGCACATCTAAGTGCTTCTGTTGGAAAAGAATGTGTTTCTGATGTCTGATGAAAACTCAACTTATCTCTATCACAGACGTAGGACAAGCCTATTAAATTACTGTCTTAATTTTTATATTTTTAAATTGGGGTCATTGGGCCTGCTCCAGTGACCTCATAGGGTATTATAAGAATGAGAAGAATTCACCTCTGTGAAATGCCTAAAACACAATATAAATACAAGTAAGTCATATAAGTATCTTGCTTAGATATAAAAGTATTTCTCTATAAATAAACGTTGGAGAGTATATGAAACTCAATGCTGCCATATGATTTATTTTATAAAAGTCAAGGTACATGTTCCCTCAGACTACAGGTGGGTGACATTGATTATATCAAAAAGACTTCAAGTTACAATGAAGAGCAACAACCAGGATATTTAGAGCAAAGCCTAAGAGGTAAGAGGAGAAGGAAGTTGTACACAAGAAAATACAAATCCAAAGCAGGGTTATAATTAAGCATCATTCTTCCAGAATGTTTCTAATTAAGTTTCTGAAAATAATAGCAGTGTCCTTTCTGCCTGTGTGCCCTGTTTCCAAGAGTGCTTACAAGAGATATAGTAACCTTAGCTGAGATCCTTCCAAAATTATTTTCCAATCTGTGTCAACATTGTCCTCAAACACAAATAATAATAAATAGCTTTTTGCAGCATTTCTTTGACAGTTACCCAAAAACTTAGAAACAGGAGACATTGAAATTTATATAACTAAGTTTATGTACTTAGAAAAATATAAGCCCCCCAATTTTCCACCAAGCTGTAGTTCATAGGCTTGGCCAATAAATGGCAGCATTAGAGAGATCTGAGGCAACTGTATAGAAACACTAGCCTTAAAGAAAGAAAAAGGAAAGAGATGCTGAGGTCAGGCAGGGTGGAGTCACCTTTTATTGAGTATATACTATATGCCCACCTCTTTGCTGAGTGCTCTATCCTGATGTGACAACATGGTGAGTGAGGTGTTAGCCCCATTTTCCATTAAGAGGAACCTGAGACTGAAAGAGTTGTTCTCTTCTGGTGGTCACACAGCTAGCAAGTGGGAGACTAGCATACAACAACAGGTATGTTTGTTTTCACTCCACATCACCTCCCTGAATCTCCAAGGAGATGCTGGAGGATGGCCAAGCCCACCTCACCCTGTCCTCTGTATGTCCTTCATACCATCCCCCATACCTGCTCTGGCTCTTCCCTACCAAAGTAAAGCTGTCCCTCACAATATTCTGCAAGGTCCAGTTTCAGACCACTCCACTCTTGTGAGAAGTGTCCTGTACCAAATTTCCCTAACCACATTACTCCCTTCCTGGTGCTCTTCAGCACTAACCAGGTGTCTAGGCCCTTGGTACTCAAAGTGTAGTGTATATACCAGCAGCACCAGCACTATCTAACTAGAAATGCAGAATCTCAGGGTCTATCCCAGACCTACCAAACATGTATTTTAAAAAACTCTCAAGGTGATTCTTATGCATATTAAAATTTGAGAAGCACTGGACTAGTTCACCTTATGTGCCAAGGGCCTTAAGTATCTCTGGTCATAACTAGTGGATAAGGTGGTTGGGTTTCCAGAGGTGTCAACCTAGGCAGGGAATGTCAGTCTACTTATTAGGGTCCATATCAGATTAGTGGTTTTAAAGCTTAGCCTCCATTATCAGAAAAGGGATACCTGTCTTTGCCTCTTCTAATTCCCACTGAGTCATGGCTCTGAACAATGAACCTGCAGGCCCAGCTGCATGGAGCTGGGAAGGAAGAGGATGGTCCCTGGCCTAAATGCCTGAGCCCCAGTAAGACAGAGATCAATAAGGCCAGAAGAGTGACACTCTACCACGCTGGGCCCCACAGAAAAAAGATTGATGAGCTGAAGCAATGTTGTGACCTTGAGGTGGTCCTGTAGGAAAGCAGTGTGAAGTCATCTTATAAACAGTCAAGGAAGTGGAGACAATCAAGGGGGATCTGCTCTGTCAGGCATACAGAAGTATTACTCTCCACAGATCAGGCCAGAGACAGAAAGAGCTGACAAGAGACCACAACATCTCCAGGCTAGACTAAGCCCCCTAATTGAAATTGCCTGGTCTCCCATGCAAATTTTCTGCCCACCCTCCCTTAGCCCATAATGACTTACTTGAGATTCCTCTTTTCTTACCTAAGAATCCTATGAAATAATAGGCGTTATTTGGTTTTCCTCCTAATGCCCCTAAAGACTGTGGCATCTTAAAACACTCCTAGAGGGAAAGAGAATGTAAGATTCTCAATTCACTTGTGGACTGCTGCTCACGGATCTCTGTGCTCACATGGCAATGTGATGGGCAGGCAACAATGGGCTCGGAAAAAGGAGCGACTTACTTTGAATGCATCAACATAGACAGGATTGATTTGATTTATGCCCAGGCGGAGGGGCACAATGAGCAGCAGGGGTTTCCAGGCTGGGCAGCAGGCAGAGGTGGCCTTACTGTGGTTCGAAGCATTCAGAGAGTTGGGGGGACTCCCACCATCTGTATCAGTACTCAAGGGAAGGATGCGGCACATTTTTTCTATTAACAGAAAACAAGAGAGCTGGGTAAATTAGGGGTATCCAACCCTAACAGGTAGGACAAGGTCAAAACTAAGGAAGACCTCACATGACACCCCCTGCCTAGAAGGCCTTTGTCTCTGTCTGCCACCAGGACCCAGATCATCCCACTTCCCACAGGAAGCCCAGGCCACTCTTCTAGCCCTTACTTCTCTTCCTTCTTGCAATTGAGCACTCTCTTGCCTCCTGTCAGATATCATGGGTTCATTGAGAGAATCTCATTTCTCAACTAGTATGAAAGGGCCTTTGGGAGAGGGACTGCATATTTTGGTTTCTCTAACCCCATGATGGGGAACACAGGGCTAGACTAAGGAACAGTTTCCTCAGAAGACATGTTGGAGGTTTAACTAATTATCCACACTGGGGTGTCCTATAAGGAAAAGGTCTGGTACCACACTGAGGTGCAGCAAAGATCCTCTAATTGTTTTCTTCCTTTCATAAAGCAGATAGGAAAGAGAAAAAGGGGGTGCAGGGGATGATTACCCAAGGTCCTGTGCTTCCCTAAGCTCCGTTGCCCTGATGGGGCAGGCCAGAGACAGTGTGCATGTGTAAGTGTGAGTGTGTGTGTGTGTGTATGTGTGTGTGTGTGTCTATCTGTCTCTGCCTGTCTGTGCCTCTATCTGCCTGCATATATATCTATCTATATCTCTCTCACCCCTGATTTCTGAATGGTGAGGAAGGACCTCATCACCCACAACCCAGAAAGGTAAACAGACTGTGGACTCACTGATATCTTCAATTACCACTGTGTTATCCATTGAAACATAAACAGCCAAGGAATTCCATTCGTCAAATAAAGCAAGTTTTCTGCAAAGCAACATACAATGAAGTCACAATTGAGGAAGATGTAAATATCAGCAGGAAACAATATAATCCATGCCTAGTGTTCCTGAAGTCACTGAACACTGAGCCTCAGAGAGGTTGGGGTTCAGGTTAGCTTTGGATCCTTCAAGTAAGCTCTGGAACACTCCATGTTTAAGGACCTTGAGTATGCCACAAAGTCACAGTTTCTGAATCTTGAAAAGGATGCCCTACTTCACAAAATGGAAAAGTCTACCTCACAAGATGATGTTACTCCTCTTAGGTTAAAGAGAAGAGTTTCAAATGCATCTGCTCCCAATAAGTTTTGTTTTCTTTCCTTAAATAAAATATATTCTGATTTATTGCTTTATTCAGTAAATGGAAACTGTATATATATATATATATATATATATATATATATATATATATATATATATATTTGTTTGGGAGGAGAGATACTACAGAGAATACAACCCAGGAAAATCCAGAGAGACGGAGATAAAGAGAGACACAGAGAGAAACAGGTGATTGCTCATATCCATCCCCACATGCCTTGAGAATGCTGTGCTTCAAGTGGTTTTGGATGCATGGCTGAAGATAGAGAACATGTTGAGTTGCATGACCCAAAAGATTAGAAAGAAAGCCCCTTTGAGAGCATATCTGAAGTATGAGCAAAAAAGTACCATGATTATTTCTCCTTTATCTTCTCTTCTTGCCAGTTTGAAAGAAAACAAGTTTAACCTGGCTACTCTGAGATTCCTGGGTAAAGTCCGTCTCACTAGACAAAAGAAAAAAACATTCTCTCCCAAACCATGGTAGCTATCAGAAAGAGGTTAATTACTATTATACTTTTATTTTACTCATTTTAACTTTTTTACTTATTTTACTCATTTTATTTTACTCAAAAAATAATGAGGAAGAAAATAGAAAATGGTTGCTGAATAGGCAGCAGTGTTGTCCACCTCCTAGGACCAGGCTGAAAAAGCAACTAAATTGAAGAACATCCACCCTGAATGAACAAATTAGACACAGTTGAGGAGACAATTGTCAATAAGGAAGGGCTGGTACCGCACTTCTCTAGGCTGATGCCTAGAGAATGCCGCCTGACAGCCATAACATGCATGGAACTACCACCGTGCCCAGGCAGTGAGTGGTGCAGTACCTACCAGCAGGCTCCCAGGGGTCTGCAGGGAATGTGCACTGCCAGAGTGAGCTCCTGCACAAGGCCTCCTCACCAGCCTGCAGGGACCCAGCATCCTAAGATCAAGCTCCAAGACCTCATAGTAAGTGCAAGCCAGGGGGGATCCTATGGCCCACCCATTCCCCGGAACCCAGAACTGAGCTGTTTGCCTGACCCAGAACAACCCAGCACCTGCTCAACCACAAGCCCCAAGACCTACTGTCAGGGCAACCCTGAGCATGCCCCACTCCGGGCAATAGGAGAGCAGGGACTGTGTGACCCAGAGCAACTGGTACCCGCTTCATCCTGGCACCCTGGACAGCCCTGATGGGGTGACCCGGGCACTGCATGGCCACTTCACATCATCCTGGGAGAGGCGAACCACAGCAACCCAGTGCATACCTCACTTAGATTAACAGAATAGCTCAGAGCAACCCACACCTTCTTTCTCCTGGGCCCTGGGACAGTCCTGTAGAGCCTACTCAGAGCAACCCAGCACACGCCTCACTCCAGACCACAGAGCAGTGCTACCAGGGTGACCCAGAGCAAACTGGGGTACCCAGCCAAATGCCAGAGGACCTCACTGCAAGAGCACTGCCAGAGGGACAGAGTGCAACCCTGCTATGGATGCCAGGGCTGCACTGTGAATTACATGCCAGAGGGCTCTGGATCCTCACTGGGAATCACACACCAGAGAAACTGTGCACGTGCTCCCACCACTACAAGCATCTGAAACAAACAACTGAGGGTCCAGATCTGAGGGAGAAGGGGACACAACTCAGAGCCTAAACAATAAAGGTATGAGACTCAAGGTAGTCCCAGCCACTGGGCTAATGATTTCAAGACCATTTCCCTGATAGGGTCTTTAACCTCTCAAACTCCAAGCAAGGTACCCAGGGCCAGAAAAACATAAAAATGGGAAGATAAAAAAAAAAAAAAAAAAAAAAAAAAAACCAAGGAAAGAAAAGGCTGAATTTCCAGAAAAGGAATTAAATGAAATAGAGATGTGCAGTATTTCAGGAAAATAATTTAGAGTAAGGGTCATACAGTTCATAAACAGGATAGATGAGAAAATCAATAACTAATATAATAATCAAGAATAAATAAAAATTATATAGCTACAACAACAAAAACACAATATAAGGTTTCAACAGTAGACTAGAAGTGGGGGACAAAATTAATGTGTGAGAAGGCAGGGCAGGAAAACACACACACACACACACACACACACACACACACACAATCTGAAAAGCAATTAGAGAGAAAAAAATTAGGAAGCCTAGAAGGAGAGCCAAACGGAGCTTTGGGAAAACATAAAAAATTATAACTTCCATATAATAGGAGTGTCCGAAGGACAAGCAAAGGAGCAAGGATTACAAAACCTATTTGAAGAAATAATGACAGAAAACTTCCCTGATTTGGGGAAGAAAAGAGTCAGAGTCCCAGACAAGATGAACCCAAAAAGACCCACACCAAAAAACATACAGTGGGAGAAAAGGGCGAAAGAATAGACAGACGTGTTCTGAGCCTTATACCAGAGCAGAAAGAAAGAATAGCTGAGGGTCGCACAGAGAGTGTTTGTTAGCAAGTTAAGGGAGAGCTGAGCTCCAGGAGAAGGTGGGACTGCTGGATGGGGTTCCCCTGACAGGGCAGCCCCCACTGCAGTTGGGTTCCCTCCCAGAGCTACAGGCTCAGATGGGGAAACTTCGCCATCTTGAAAGGGAATATGGATATTGTTGGAGGCCTGAAAATCCATAACAGCGGTGACCACCAAACATCTGTGAGCCACAGAACACCAGTCCCCAAGTAGTGTGAACGCTTGGACTCAAAGGAGCTCTTTATTCCAACATGGAAAGGAGAGAGAGAACTACATAACCAGACATCTGGAGAAGAGAGACCCTGGGGAGACAAACAAGAAGCCCACATATGAAAGAAAAGTAGGCATGATCAGAAAGGGAAGTAAACAAATAAAAGGCAAGCAAACTATCAGAGAAATAATTCAGAGAAATGGTCATAAGGTGGATAAAAAAATGGAAGACAAATTCGACAATATGAGTAAGAACCAAGAGGAAATGAAGAATCAAGAAGAAATGAAAAATGACATTGCTGCTGTAAATAACTCAATAAAAAGCATCAAGAGTAGAATAGAAGAAGCAGATCAGCTTCTAGAAAAAAAAATTAAAAAGCAGGAGGAGAGCAGAAGGGCACTTTGGGAAAACACAAAACAAAACAATATTTGCATAATAGGGGTTCCAGAAGGAAAGGAAACTGAGCAAGGAACAGAAAACCTATTTGAAGAAATAATGACAGAAAAAATTATTGATATAGGGAAGAAAAAACCCACACAAATCCAAGAAGCTCACAGAGTCCCAAGCAAAATGAACCACGAAAGACCAACGCCAAGGCACATTATAATTAACCTAGAGGCCTGGTGCAGGAAATTCATGCATGGGGAAGGAGGGTGTCCCTGAGCCCAGCTTGCACCCTCTCCAATCTGGCACCTCTCGAGGGATGTCCAAATGCCTGTTTAGGCCTGACCCCAGTGGTCAGTCGGATATCCCTCTCACAATCCAGGACTGTTAGCTCCCAACTGCTCGCCTGATTGCCTCTAACCGCTTCTATCTACCAGCCTGATCATCCCCTAACCACTTCCATGCCAGCCTGATTGATGTCTAACTGCTCCCCTGCCAGCCTGTCTGCCCCCAACTTCCCTCCTCTGACGTCCTGGTCACCCCAAACTGCTCTCCCCTGCAGGGTTGATTGCTTCCAACTACCCTCCCTTGTAGGCCTGGTCCCTCTCAACTTCCCTCCCTTGCAGGCCTGGTCCCTCCCAACTACCCTCCCCTGCTGGCCATCTTGTGGTGGCCATCTTGTGTCCCCATGGGGGCAGGATCCTTGACCACATAGGGGCAGCTATCTTGATCTTATGTGTTGTAGTGATAGTCAATATGCATATTACTCTTTTATTAGATAGGATACAGGCCAGGTGCATGGGTGGGGGCTGGCTGGTTTGCTCTGAAGGGTGTCCCAGATCAGGATGAGGGTTCCCTTGGGGCATGGAGAGGCCTGAGGGGGGCCTATGGTGGTTTGCAGGCCAGCCATGCCCCCTGGTGACCCAAGAGGAGACACTGGTATCTGGAATTTATTAATGTTCTACAATTGAAATGTTGTAGCCTGGAGCAGAGCCAAGCCTCCTGCTCCACTCCTGCTCTATCCGTGGCTGCCACCATTTCTATAATTGAAACTTTGTAACCTTGAGTGGAGGCTTGGGCCCACCAGAGCGTGTGGAAAGCTTGGCTTACTCTGTTGCTGGCGAAACCTAAGCCTCCCTTCTGGTAGCAATCTTGGTTGGATTTATTTGCATACTAGTGAATGTGGGTGTAGTGGAGTTGTGGTTAATTTGCATATTACTCTTTTATTATGTAGGATTGGCAAACACCAACGACAAAGTACGAATGTAAAAAGTGGCCAGAGAGAGACAGAAAGTTACATACAAAGGAACCTCCATCAGACTAGCAACTGATTTCTCAATAGAAACTCATCAGGCCAGAAGGGAATGGAAAGAAATATACAAAGTCATGCAATGGAAGGATCTGAATCCCAGAATACTGTACCAAACAAGGCTATCAATCAAAATTGAAGGTGAAATCAGGAGCTTCACAGACAAAAAAGGACTAAGGGAATTTATTACCAACAAACCAGCAATGCAAGAAATACTTAAGGGTCTGCTGTGAAAAAATTAAGAAAAAATAAATAGGAAGTGAAGAAGGAACACAGGGGTAAAGAATAAAAATGGCGACCAATAAGTACCCATCAATTATAATTTAAATGTAATATGGATTAAATGCCCCAAACAAAAGACATAGGGTAATGGATTGGATAAGAAAACAAGACCCATATAACTGCTCTCTACAAGAAAGCCACCTCAGAAAAAAAGACGCTCACAGACTGAGGGTAAAGAGATGGAAAAAGGTTAGCCAGGCAAATGGAAATGAAAAAAAAAAGCTGGGGTAGAAATACTTATATCTGACAAATTAGGTCTCAAAGTGAATGACATAACAAGAGATAAGGAAGGCCACTTCATAATACTAAAGGGAGAAATCCAACAAGAAGAAATAACTCTGGTAAACATATACACACCCAATACAGGAGCACCCAAATACATAAAAAATAAAAATAAAAAATAAAAAAAAACTCTTGGAGGATAACAAGGGAGAGATAAACAGCAATAAAATTATAGTTGTAGATTTTAATACCCCACTATCACCTTTGGACAAATCCTATAAACGAAAAATCAGCAAAGAAACACCAATCCTTAATGACTCACTTTACCAGATGGAATTAATTGACATCTTCAGAACATTTCACCCCAAAGCCACAGAATATACATTCTTCTCAAGTGCACATGAGTCATTTTCAAAGATAGATCATATGTTGGGACATAGGCAAAGTCTCTTCAAGTTCAACAAGATAGAAATCATATCAAGCATCTTCTCAGACCACAGTGGCATAAAACTGGAAATTAACTACAATAAAAATAATCCAAAGAAATCAAACACATAGAGACTAAACAGCATGCTATTAAACTCTGACTGGGTTATCATAGATATAAATAAAGAAATAAAAAAAAAATCATGGCAACAAATGACAACGAAAACACAAGAATTCAAAATCTATGGGACACAGCAAAAGCAGTCTTGAGAGGGAAGTTCATAGTTCTACAAGAGTACTGCAAAAGCCGAAACCGGTTTGGCTCAGTGGTAGAGCGTCATTCTGCGGACTGAAAGGTCCCAGGTTCGATTCCGGTCAAGGTCATGTACCTTGGTTGCGGCCACATCCCCGGTAGGGGGTGTGCAAGAGGCAGCTGGTCGATGTTACTCTCTCATCGACATTTCTAGCTCTCTATCTCTCTCCCTTCCTCTCTGTAAAAAGTCAATAAAATTTTTTTAAAAAAATGAGTACTGCAAAAAAATAAGAAACAATGGTAATAAATTACCTAACCCAAGAAATCAAAGAGCTAGAATGAGAGCAACAATAAAGCCCAGTGCAAGCAGAAGGAAGGAAATAACAAAGATTAGATTGGAGATAAACGACATAGAAAAAAAAGAAACAACACAAAAGATAAACAAAACCAAGAGCTGGTTATTTGAAAGGATAAACAAGATTGATGAACCTATAGCCAGACTCACCAAGAAGCAAAGAGAGAGTACCCAAATAAACAAAATCGGAAATGAAAGAGGTGAAAAACCACAGACCCAGCCAAAATACAAAGGATTAATACAAAATACTAGGAACAACTCTATTCCAACAAACTAGATATCTTGGAGGAAATGGACATATTCCTAGAAAAATATCACCTTCCAAAACTCAATCAGGAAGAATCTAAACAGCTCAATAGGCCAGTAATTATGGAAGAAATTAAAGCAGTCATCAAAAAGATTCCGGCAAATAAAAGCCCAGGGCCAGATGGTTTCACAGGAGAGTTTTACCAAACATTCAAGGAAGAACTAAAACCTATCCTCCTCAGACTATTCCAAAAAATTCAAGAGGAAGGAACACTTACAAGCTCCTTCTATGAAGCCAGCATCACCCTAATACCAAAATCAGTTAAAAACAACACAATGAAAGAGAATTATAGGCCAATATCCCTCATGAACATAGATGCCAAAATCCTCAACAAAATTCTAGCAAATCGGTTCAGCAGTACATTAGAAAGATCATACACCATGACCAAATAGGTTTTATCCCAGGAATGCAAGGATAGTACAATATTCGCAAATCAATAAATGTGATACATCACAGAAACTAATTGAGAGATAAAAATCATATAGTCATATCAATTGATGCAAAAAAAAGCATTTGACAAAATCCAATACCCTTTCTTAATAAAAACTCTCAACAAGGTGGTAATAGAAGGATCATACCTCAATATACTAAAAGCTATATATGATAAACCCACAGCAAACATCATACTCAATGGGGAAAAAACTAAAACAATTTCCCTAAGAACAGAAATAAGACAGGGATGCCCACTCTCACCACTCTTGTTTGACATAGTACTGGAAGTATTAGCCATTGCAATTGGACAAGAAGAAGAAATAAAATATATCCAAATTGGAAAAGAAGAAAAGCTGTCCTTATTTGCAGATGACATGATATTGTATGTACATAAAGAACCTGAAAGACTCCATCAAAAAACTAATAGGCTTAATAAATGAATTCAGCAATGTAGCAGGATACAAAATTAATGCCAAGAAGTCTATGTTCTTTCTATACACAAATAGTGACCTTACAGAAAGAGAGACTTAAAAAAGCAATCCCATTTACCATCACACCAAAAAAATTAAGATACCTAGGAATAAACTTAACTAAGGAGGTAAAAGACCTATATGCGGAAAACTACAGAACATGACATAAAGAGATGGAGGAAGACGTAAACATAAGGAAGAACATACTATGTTCATGGATTGGTACGATAGAATCAACATCATTACAATGTCCATACTACCCAAAGCAATCTGAAGATTCAATGCACTCCCCATTAAAATACCAATGGCATATTTCACAGACCTAGAAAGAAGTCTTCTAAAATTCATTTGAAATGAAAAAAGAGACCCCAAATAGCCACAGTAATCCTAAGAAAGAAGAATAAAGTAGGAGGGATCTCAATACCAGATTTCAAGCTGTATTACAAAGCCATTTTCTTCAAAACAGCATGGTACTGGCACAAGAACAGATGTATAGATCAATAGAATAGAATAGAGAACCCAGATATTGACCCAAACCACTATGCTCAATTAATATTTGACAAAGGAGGCATGAACATACAATGGAGTCAAGACAGTCTCTTTAACAAATGGTATTGGGAAAATTGGAGATTCACACACAAAAAAATGAAACTTACACCATACACAAAAATAAACTCAAAATGGATATAGTATTTAAGCATAAGACGGGAAACCATAAAAATACTAGAGGAATCCACTGGCAGCAAATCTCAGACACATGCCAAAAGAACTTCTTCACTGATATTGCCCCTAGGGCAATGAAAGCTAAAGAGAAAATAAACAAATGGGACTAGATTAAAATAAAAAGCTTTTTTACAGCAAAAGAAACCATCAACAAAACAACAAGAAAGCCCACTGTATATGAGAACATAATTTGCAAATGTTATCACTGATCTCCAACATCTACAGGCAGCTTGTACAACTTAATAAAAGGAAGATAATTGATCCAATAAAAAAAATAGGCAACGGACCTAAATAGAATCTTTTCAAAAGAAGACAAAAGGAAGGCCAAGAGACACATGAAAACATGCTCAAAGTCACTAATTATCCGAGATGCAAATGGAAATGACAAGGTGGTACCATCTCACCCCTGTCAGAATGGCTATCATCAACAAATCAACAAATGACAAGTGTTGGCAAGGATGCAGAGAAAAAGGAACCCTCGTACACTGCTGGTGGGAATGCAGACTGGTGCAACCACTGTGGAGAACAGTATTGAGCTTCCCCAAGAAACTAAAAATGGAACTCCCATTTGAATGGACTTCCCACTCCTAGTAATATATCCTAAGAATCTGAAAACACCAATAAGAAAGGATATATGCACCCCTACGTTCATAGCACCACAATTTACAATAGCTAAGATTTGGAAACAGCCTATGTGCCCATCAGCAGATGACTGGATCAGAAAACTATGGTACATGTACATAATGGAATACTATGCTGCCATAAAAAAGAAGGAATTCTTACCATTAGCAGCAACCTGGATGGAATTAGAGAACATTATGCTAAGTGAAATAAGCCAGTAAATTAAAGAAAAATACCACATGATCTCACTCACTTATGGATAATAAAAAACATTATAAACTGGTGAACAAAAAAGATAGATACAGAGACAGTAAAGCATCCAACAGACTGTCAAATTACAGCAGCAAGGTTAGGGAGAGTGGGGGCGATAAGAGATCAACTGAAGGATTTGTATGCATGCATATAAGCATAATCAATGGACGCAAAGCACTGGGGGGTGAGGGCATGTATGGGAATGGGGTGGGGGCAATGGTAAAATATGTACACATATAATACCTTAATACAAAAATTAAAGAAAAAACAGACTTGATTCCCCCCCCCAAAAAAAAGTCATAATTACAATGGCAAACATTAACAACAAAGAATCTTAAAAGCTGCAAAAGAGACACAGAGAGTTACCTACAAGGTAACATCATATTATCAAATGATTTCTCAACAGAAACACATCAGGCCAGAAGAGAATGTAATGGAGTATACAAAGTGATGCAAAGCAAGGGACGGCCATGTCCCAATCCTTGCCCCAAAGCAGACAGAATGAGCAACTAAATCGAATAACATCCACCCCAAATTGGCAAAGTATACACAGCTACTGAGACAGTTCGCAGCCTAGAAGGGCAGAGGATACCTGGAGAATGGTAAAATCAGGGATCTGGGCTGGAGAGAAGTGCGAGACCTCCTAGCCCAGAGGGTCAGAGGGAAACTGCACAGCACCAAGGCCATTTCCCTGGGGACAGGCATAGCATCTGCAGGACTACTGGTGGCAAAGGATTCTGGAATGGGTCCATAGTCATGAGAGACTGATCCCAGAGGGGGCATTCTGGCAGGCTTCCCAGGAAGCACCTTACCAGGAGGAGAGGAGCTTGCATTGGCACAGCTCTTTCCCCTCTTTTTGGTCTTTGCTTTTCTTCACTGAACCTAGTTCATAGGAACTTTTAGATATGGACACTTACCTATGGCTGAGGTGCAGGAGGAGGTGAAGACTTGTGGAGTCTGGGGAGAGGATGAGGTGAGGAGAGGGACTGGGAGTGGTTGCCACAAATCTGGCACTGAGTCATACTGGACATGCAGGACCAAGGCAGTCATTTTCTCCAGAAGAGATAGCCCCTCCTTCCAGTCTCCAAGCACCCAATAGAACCACACCCAGACTACACACTGAGTGGCACAAAGGATACAAAAAAAAAAAAAATTGAATAGTCCATGAGAGTCCGCAGGGACTGGCACAAAGAGAGGCCTTCAGTCCCAGCAACAGGAAACTGAGAAGCCAAAACAGTACAAAAGACTGGGATATTAAACCAGCCAAAGGAATAACACTTCACTTTTTCATTTTTATTTTATTTTATTAATATTTTGTTATCTCCTTTTTTCTTTATTTTCCTTTCTTCATTTGTTTCTTTATTTTCTTTTTTTTTCATATTACTTTTTCATCATTCTAATTTATTTTATATCCTATTTTTAATCAATTATTTTAAAACTTTTATTATTTTTTAAAATATATATTTTATTGATTTTTTACAGAGAGGAAGAGAGAGGGATAGAGAGTTAGAAACATCGATGAAAGAGAAACATCGACCAGCTGCCTCTTGCACACCCCCCACTGGGGGGATATGCCTGCAACCAAGGTACATGCCCTTGACCGGAATCGAACCCAGGACCTTTCAGTCCACAGGCCGGTGCTCTATCCACTGAGCCAAACCGGTTTGGGCCTTTTATTCTTTTTTTCTTCTCGTTCTCTTTCTTCTTATCCACTCATCCTCTTCCTACTTCCTCTACACTTAAGTGAGGTCCTCTGCATATTCATCCAATTCTTAAACTTAATTTCTGTATAAAATATTCTGCCCCCACCCTCTTTACTGGGAATTTGATGTTTGTATGTTTTGGGTTACCTGTTTGTTCTTTGGTGTTTTCTCCCCATATATATATATATTTTCCTTTTTCATCTTTTTCTTTTCTCTCATACCATTTTTTTCTTTCTTTGATATCATTTGTGCTCTCTTATCTCCCCTAATTCTCTTTTCTCTGGTGGTCACTTACATTGGGTTATTGATATCGTGAGTACATTCATGTTTTACTCCCTTTGTGTCATGTCATGTCAAGGAGAATTTTCCCTGTTTGGCCAATGTGGTAGAGAGTGAGCCACATAACCAGATACCCGGAGATTAGACTTCATCCATGAATGGGTCAATAACATTTCAGAGGCAACTACAGAGGCAAGAAGAAGGCGGCAGTGAGGAAGAGAATGTGAGGGAAGGAGAGAGCAAAAAGAGTAGTGTGTGGTCATGTGTGTGTGTGTGTGTGTGTGTGTGTGTGTGTGTGTGTGTGTGTGTGTGTGTGTATGTGAGGCACAGTTAGATCCTGCAGGATTTTCGGGGCGGGCTGACCAGGCTTTCCTAACCAGCAACCTCTACTACCACTGCAAACAGTCCCAGAGCAGCCAGCTCTTCCACAGAGCCCTTGCCATTTTGAATGGGAGAGCTGCTGGGACTGGGAACCCAGCCTCACCTCCAGCCAGGGTGCCCTCAGGTAACACCCAGGAGTCTACAGACACCCCCATCAGGGACATGCTGACTTAGCTGTGGTCCCACGGTCACTGAGACTCCAGCAATCCCGGGTGCAGTCTTCTGTGAGTTCCAAAGCTCACTCCCCTCTGAATGGCCCAATGCTTTAGCCCAGGGCACGGTGATCATGTGAACAGCAGCCACATGAGCAGCCTGCTTCCATCTGAGGAGCAGCAGCCCCAGGAGCAGCCTGCCCCAGGCCTAGGAGCGGAAGCCTCACATGGTGTGCCCCTATCTAAGGAACAACATCTGTGTGAGCAGCCCACCCCCCATTCAAGAAGCAGCAGCCACATGAGCAGCCAATCCCATCCAAGGACCAGCAGCCAGAGGCAGCCTGCACCCATCAGAGGAGCAGAAGCCATGCAAGCAGCCTTCCCCAATCCAAGGAGCAGCAGCCTCATGAGCATCCCACCCCTGTCTGAGGAGCAGGACCCATGCAAGCAGCTCACCCAGGTCCAAGGAGCAGCCTACCCCCACCCAAGGAGCAGCAACCACATGAACAGCCTGCCCATATCTGAGGAGGAGCATCCCTGCACAGCCTGCCCCCATCTGAGGAGCAGCAGCCACATAAGCAGCACACCCCCATTTGAGAAGCAGCAGCTGCGCAAGCAGCCCACCCCCATCCAAGGAGCAGCAGCCGAACACAACCCGCATCCATCCAAGGAGGAGAAACAATGGGCACAATTCACACCATTTAAGTAGCAGCAGCCTCATGAGCAGCCCACCTGTGTCCAAGGAGCAGCAGCTACATGAGCAGCCCACCCCTGACTGAGGAGAAGCAGCTGAATGAGAGCTCACCCCTGTATGAGGAGCAGCAACTAAGTGAACAACCTGTACCTGTCCGGGGAGCAGCAGCTCTGTGAGCAGCCCACCCCCATTCAAGGAGCAGCAGCTGCATGAGCAGCCCACCCTTATCTGAGGAACAGCCCACCCCCACCCAAGGAGCAGCAGCCCCGAGATCAGCCTGCCCCCATCTGTTCAGCAGCAGCTATGCAAGTGCCCCCTCCCATCCAAAAGGCAGCAGACTTGTGTGCAGGTAACCCTGTCCAATGAGTAGCAGACTCACAAACAGCTCACCCCCATCTGAGGAGCAGCAGTTCCACACGTGGCCCACACCCATTCAAGGAGCAGCAGCCATGTGAGCAGCCAGACCCCATCTGAGGAGCAGCAGCCCCATGAGCAGCTAAACCCCATCCATGGAGCTATAGCCATGGGCAGCCTGCACACATATGAGGAGCAGAAGCCCCTATCCAAGGAGCAGCCTCATGAATAGCCCATCCCATCTGAAGATCAGCAGCCCCCACAAGTAGCCTACCCTCATACGAGGAGCAGTGGCCCCATGAGTAGTCCAGCCCTGACCAAGAAGCCACGTGAGCTGCCTGCCCCCATCCAAGGAGCAGCAGCCTTGTGAGCAGCCCACAACCATCTGAGGAGCAGCAGCTTCATGAACATTCTGCCCATGCCAGCAAAAGGAGCCACTGACAACTGAGGAGCAGCTGCTGCCATAACCACACAGGGAGCAGCTGCCGCAATAGGAGCAACTTCCACCCAAGCTGCAGCCCCTGCATGACTCGACACCTAGATCCTTTGGTGAGAGCAAAAATGGGTAGACAAAGAAACCCCCAAAGGAAAGAAAAGAAGGAATCACCAGAAAAGCAGGTAGGTAAAATGTAGGCATGCAATATGTCAGGAAAAAGAGTTTAAAATAAGGGTCATATAGTTCATAAACCAGATGGATGAAAAAAATCAACAACTTATGTAAGAATCAAGAATAAATAAAGAGTGATATAGTTGCAGTAAAAAAAAAAAAAACATGGAAAGTTTCAACAGTAGACTAGGAGAGCAGAGGACTGAATTAGCGAATTAGTAGACAGGGAAGCAAAACACACACAAACTGAACTGCAATTGGAGAAAAAAAAGTTAAATGAAAGGAGGAGAGCCTAAGAGACCTTTGGTACAACATGAAATGAAACAACATACGAATAATAGGGTACAAGAATTACAGGAAGCAGAACAAGGGTTAGAAAACCTATTTGAAGAAATGATGTCAGAAAACTTCCCTGATGTGGGGAAGCAAAAAGTCACATAAGCTCAGAGAGTCCTAAACAAGATGAACGCAAAAAGATCCACACCAAGACACATCATAATTATGATGGCAAACATTCAGGACGAAGAGAGAATCTTAAAGGCAGCAACAGAGAGACAGAAAGTTACATACAAGGGATCTCCCATTAGACTATCAAGTGACACAGGCCAGAAAAGAATGGAAGGAAATTTACAAAGTGATACAAATCAAGGGACTGAATCCAAGAATACTCTATCCAGCAAGGCTATCATTAAAAAATGAAGTGGAAATAAGGAGCTTCACAGACAAAAAATAAATAAATAAAGCCTAAGGGAGTTTATCACTACTAAGCCAGCAATTCAAGAAATGCTAAAAGGACTGGTGTAAAAAGAAGAAATAAAAAGGTAAGAAGGACTCGCATCGATGTTTCTAACTCTCTATCTCTCTCCCTTCCTCTCTGTACAAAATCAATAAAAAAAAATATTAAAAAAAAAAAAAAGGTAAGAAGGAACACAGGCACAACACATGAAAATGGCTACAAACAAGTACCTTTTAATAATAACTTTAAACATAAATGGACTAAATTCTCCAATCAAAAGACAGAGTGGTTGAATGAAAAAAAACACACACACATGACCCATATATATGATGTTTACAAGAGACCCACCTCTGAAAAAGAGATTCACAGAGACTGAAAATGAAGAGATGAAAAAACATCTTTCAGGCAAATGGAAATGAAAAAAAGTTGGTATAGCAGTACTTATATCTGATAAAATAGACTTCAAAGTGAAGGCCATAACAAGAGATAAGGAAGGCCACTTCATAATTATATAATTATAAAGGGATTGATACAACAAGAGGATATAACCCTCACAAATATGAATGTGCCCAATTCAGGACAACCCAAATACATTAAAAAAAAATCTCCTGGAAGAAATCAAGGTAGAGAAAAAAAACACACAATACAATCATAGTAGGGAATTTAATATACCACTGACATCACTGATAAATCCTCTAGACAAAAAAATCAGCAAAGGAATAGCAATTCTAAATGACTCACAAATTCAGATGGACCTAATTGACATCTTCAGAGCATTTCACCCCAAAGCCGTGGAATATATGTTCTTCTCAAGTGGACATGGAATATTTTCTAAAACAGACCACATATTGGGAACAAGCAAAGTCTCCCAAAACAAAAGAAGATTAAAATCATATCAAGCATCTTCCCAGACCACAATGGCATAATATTAAAAATAAACTACAATAAAAACATCCCAAAAAACTCAAACACTTGGAAGCTGAACAGTGTGCTATTAAACAATGATTGCATTACTGAGATCAGAGAAGAAATTAAAAACATCCAAGAAACTAATGACAATAAAAACACAACAATCTAAAATCTATGGAACACAATGAAAGCCATCCTGAGAGGGAAGTTTATAGCTCTACAGGTCTACCTGGGAAAAAAAAGAAAAAAAAAATGGTATTAAATCATCTAACTCAACAACTCTAAGAAATTAGAAGGATAGCAACAAGAAAAGCCCACAGTGAACAGAAGGAAGGAAATAATAAAGACCAGAGCAAAAATGAATGGCATAGAGACCAAATTAAATTTAAATAAATAAAGAAAGAAAGAAAGAAATCACTAAAACCAAGAGCTGGTTCTTTGAAAGGATAAACAAAATTGATGAACCTCCAGACAGGCTCACCAAGAAGCAAATAAAGAGGACACAAATAAACAAAGTCAGAAATGAAATAGGCGAAATAACAATAGACTCTACAAATATAAGAAGGATTATTAAAAAGTACTATGAACAAGTCTGTTATAAAAAACTAGCCATCCTGGGGGAAATGGACTTATTCCTATAAAAACACAACCTTCCAAAACTCACTCAGGAAGATTCTAAAAATCTCAATAGGCTGATAACTATGGAAGAAATTGAAGCAGTCATCAAAAAGCTTCCGTTGGGATTAGAATCCGAGCTGCAGAGAGTTTAGGAACGCTGGTCAATTACCTTATTCAGGCAATGGACCTATATCTGTGCTACAAGAATACAACATATGTCGACATTACCAGACCAAGAAGTTTTCAAATATCCCCAAATCAAAGAAAACGGTCAGAAAATTTATAAAAATTAACTGGAATATCTCATCATAGTGAAATTTTTTCATCAAAAAGAAGAAAAAGGAAGAAAGGATGGTAGGAAGGAAGGAAATAAATAAATGAGGCTGCAGCCATAGAGCCTCTCTGAGGCCTGGAAAAACACACAGCGGGGAGGTCCATCGAGCAGCTGAGACGCCCGGATCGGCGCAGACACGCGGATACAAGGCAGTTCTTCAGTCACCCACGGAAAGGTCAGAGTTTGCGGGGACAGCCTGAGGGATCGGGGTCCACGGCGCAGGCAGCTACGGTAGCCGGGGAGCTCCGGCCCCTCCCCCACTGTAGCCGGGAGCGCGCACTACTGCCCTCCGAACGGCACCCAAAGAAGGCTGCAGCGACACCTAGTGCTGGGTTTGACGTAATCCTCCCCAGAAGCGGGACTTTTTTTAAAACGCCAGGGGTCACGGGACAGAGTGTTAAGAATCGCGGCTGTTTCACCAAGGGCGGAACATCTGGACTCCTTGGTGCCTGATCCCCTTCACCCCCTTGCGTCTGAATACTAGGGAAGGACTGCCCAGTTGGGCATATCCAGGGAAATTGCAGGGGGAAATTGCCTTCCTGGAAACAAGGGATCAGAGCCAGAAGAGATAGTCTGGGAGCCAGCTGGCACTCTGCCAGCTAGAGCCATAGAGAAAGAAGGCCAGAGCAACCAAAAGGACTGGGAGGTCAAACCAGTAACACTGACACCTAAGAGCTGAATTACAAACTGCCTTTTTTTTTTCTCTTCTTTTCTTTTATCTCTTAATTAATCAAAAATAAATGGACACAAATAACTAAGATATAGCCTACTTAAAATTAAGGATTACAAATCAGAGGTGCAGTGGAATGCTGGGAACTGCAAGACTGTCTGGTCCGATAATCAGGCGTGCCAAATACATTAACAGAGGAAGTGAATGACCACTACTGGACATTTTTATGCTAATTTTATTATTCTTTATTTTATTTTCATTTTTTACATCTTTTATTTAATCTTCATTTTTTATATCTTTTACTTAAGAAAGGATTTTTTTTCTTTTTTCCTTACTTGATTTTACCTTTTCAATTATTACATTTCTCAATCTCTATCATCACTATTACTACTGCTATTTTGCAATTTTTTTAAAAATTTTTTATTTATTTATTTTTTTTCTCTCTCTAGGACCATTTTATTTTTTCTTTATTTTACATTGGGAGTAACCTTCATTCTATTTTAATCTCTACTATAGCATCATTCAACCCTATCTCAACTCAACCTTTACACTATCACTTTCTTACTAAACTTTACCCTTTAGTCTACAGTTTATCCTATCCCTTTCCGGCTTTAGTTTTTCCTCTATTCTCTCTGTATACCCCCTGCTAAAGCTCTCACTATACTTATAGACCTAAGTTCCAACCCCTGATCCAAGTGTATAAATGCCAATCTCTGCACTGTATTAACTAGTTAAAAAAAAAAAAAAAAATCCGTTCTCCCCTCTATCCTTTTTGCATTGTATGTGTGAAGGTTGATTATTGTGAATTTTTATGCCTTTTAGTGAAATTGTTATGCTTATTCCTGTATTGTTATTGTTGCTTTGTATTTTTTTTAAATCCTCTGTTTTTGTTTGTTTCTTTTACTTCTGTATATCATAGCCTTACTTAATAATAGTGGATATTGTAGTTTGTATTAATCTCCAAGTATTGTTACTGGCATTGGCTGGGTCCAGAGGTTTTTCTATGGCAATTTTCTCCACATATATATAGTTTGTTTCCCATTTCTCTTTTAGTTTGCTTCTTCTCTCTCTTTCTCTCTCTCTCTCTCCCTTTTCTTTTTTTTCCCTGTTTTCCAACTTAATTTTGTCATTACTTTTTTTTCCTTCTTCTTCTTTTTCTATCTCTTTATCCCTCTTTTTTTTTTAATTTACCTAATTTTTTTTTAATTTTAATTTAATTTAATTTTTTTAATTTTTCTTTATTTTATTTTTACCTTTATTCCTTCTCTCCTATCCCCTAAGTTGCTTTTCTCTAGTGGTCACCTTTATTAGAGGTTATTAATATTGTAAATACATTCCGGTTAAGTGCCTCTTGTGTTGTACCTGGTAGTGTTGTATTTTGTACCTCAAAATCAACGCAGGAGAAGGAATACCACATAACCAGACATCCTGAAAAGAGAGGCCATGGGGAGACAAAAACATAGTCCGCACGTGAAAGAAAAGCAGGCATCACCAGAAAAGGAAGTAAACGAGCCAGAGGTAAGCAGCCTGCCAGAGCAAGAATTCAGAATAATGATCATAGCATGGCTAAAAAGAATGGAAGAGAAATTTGACAATAACCAAGAAGAAATAAGGAAGAACCATGAGGAATTGAAGAAGAACCTTGAGGAATTGAAGAAGAACCAAGAAGAAATGAAAAATGACATTGCTACCATGAAGAACTCAATAGAAAGCATCAAGAGTAGACTAGATGAAGCAGAAGACCGTATCAGTGAGCTAGAAGATAAGATGGAAAAAAATACCCAAGTAGAGCAACTTCTAGAAAAAAAGATTAAAAAGCAGGAGGAGAGCCTACGGGAGCTTTGGGACAATACAAAACAAAATAATATTCGAATAATTGGGGTTCCAGAAGGAAAGGAAACTGAGGTAGACATGGAAAAAGTATTTCAAGAAATAATGACAGAAAACTTTCCTGAGATAGAGAAGAAAAAACCAACACAAATCCAAGATGCTCGCAAAGTCCCAAGCAAAATAAATCCCAGAAGACAGATGCCAAGGCACATTATAATTAAATTGGCAAACAACAACGACAAAGTAAGAATCTTAAAAGCAGCCAGAGAGAGACAGAAAGTGACATACAAAGGAACCCCCATCAGACTAGCAACTGATTTCTCAACAGAAACATATCAGGCCAGAAGGGAATGGGATGAAATATACAAAGTCATGCAAAGGAAGGGTCTGAATCCAAGAATACTGTACCCAGCAAGGCTATCAATCAAAATTGAAGGGGAAATCAGGAGCTTCACAGACAAAAAAAGACTGAAGTAATTTATCTCCACCAAACCAGCAATGCAAGAAATGCTAAAGGGTCTACTGTAAAAATAAAGAAATAGGAAGTAAAGAAGGAACACGGGTATACAATAAAAATGGCGTCAAATGAGTACCTATCAATAATAACCTTAAATGGAAATGGATTAAATGCTCCAATCTAAAGACATAGGGTAACACATTGGATAAGAAAACAAGACCCATAAATCTGTTGTCTACAAAAAATCCAACTCAGAAAAAAAGATGCACACAGACTGAGGGTGAAGGGATGGAAAAAAGTTTTCAAGGCAAATGGAAATGAAAAAAAAAAAGCTGGGGTAGCAATACTTATATCTGACAAATTAGATCTCAGAGTGAAGGACATAACAAGAGATAATGAAGGCCACTTCATAATACTAAAGGGAACAATCCAACAAGAAGAAATAACCCTGGTAAATATATATGCACCCAATACAGGAGCAACCAAATACATAAAAAAACTGCTGAAGGACATTAAGAGAGAGATTAATAGCAATACAATCATAGTAGGAGATTTTAATACCCCACTGTCACCCTTCGACAAATCATCTAAACAAAAAATCAGCAAAGAAATATCAATCCTAAATGACTCACTAGACCAGATGGAATTAATTGACATCTTCAGAACATTCCACCCCAAAGCCACAGAATATACATTCTTCTCAAGTGCACATGGGACATTCTCAAAGATAGACCACATTTTGGGACACAGGCAAAGTCTCTTAAAATTCAAGAAGATAGAAATCATATCAAGCATCTTCTCCGATCATAATGGCATAAAACTGGAAATTAACTACAATAAAAATAATCCAAAGAAATCAAACACATGGAGACTAAATAGCATGCTATTAAACAAGGACTGGGTTACCAGAGAAATCAAGGAAGAAATTAAAAACATCCTGGAAACAAATGACAATGAAAACACAACAATCCAAAATCTATGGGACACAGCAAAAGCAGTTTTGAGAGGGAAGTTCATATCCTTACAAGCCTATTGCAAAAAAACTAGAAAAAAGGCTAACAAGTGATCTAACTCTACAACTCAAAGAGTTAGAAAAAGAGCAACAAGAAAAGCCCAGTGTAAGCAGAAGGAAGGAAATAACAAAAATCAGAGCACAGATAAACGACATAGAGACCAAAGAAACAATACACAAGATCAACAAAACCAAGAGCTGGTTCTTTGAAAAGATAAACAAGATAGATGGACCTCTAGCAAGGCTAACCAAGAAACAAAGAGAGAGGACCCAAATAAACAAAATCAGAAATGAAAGAGGTGAAATAACAACAGACCCCACCGAAATACAACGGATTGTTACTAAACACTACGAACAACTCTATTCCAACAAACTGAACAACCTGGAGGAAATGGACATATTCCTATAAAAATGCACACTTCCAAAACTCAATCAGGAAGGATCTAAAAATCTCAATAGACCAGTGACATGGGAAGAAATTGAAACAGTCATCAAAAAGCTTCCAACAAACAAAAGCCCAGGGCCAGATGGCTTCACAGGAGAGTTTTACCAAACATTCAAGGAAGAACTAAAACCTATCCTCCTCAGACTATTCCAAAAAATTCAAGAGGAAGGAACACTTCCAAACTCCTTCTATGAAGCCAGCATCACCCTAATACCAAAACCAGATAAAGACAACTCAATGAAAGAGAATTACAGGCCAATATCCCTCATGAACATAGATGCCAAAATCCTCAACAAAATTCTAGCAAATCGACTCCAGAAGAACATCACAAAGATCATACACCATGACCATGTAGGATTTATTCCAGGAATGCAAGGATGGTACAATATCCGCAAATCAATAAATGTGATACATCACATTAACAAATTGAAAGATAAAAATCATATAGTCATATCAATTGATGCAGAAAAAGCATTTGATAAAATCCAACACCCTTTCCTGATAAAAACTCTTAACAAGGTGGGAGTACAAGGATCATACCTCAACATAATAAAAGCTATTTATGATAAACCCACAGCCAACATTATACTCAATGGGCAAAAACTAAAACCATTCCCTCTACGAACAGGAACAAGACAGGGATGCCCACTCTCACCACTCCTTTTTGACATAGTACTGGAAGTACTAGCCATTGCAATTAGACAAGAGGAGGAAATAAAAGGCATCCAAATTGGAAAAGAAGAAGTAAAGTTATCCTTATTTGCAGATGACATGATATTGTACATAAAAAACCCAAAGGACTCCATTAAAAAACTAATTGACTTAATAAATGAATTTGGCAATGTAGCAGGATACAAAATTAACGCCAAGAAATCCATGGCATTTCTATACACCAACAGTGAAACTACAGAAACAGAGGCTAAAAAAGCAATTCCATTTACCATCGCACCAAAAAAATTAAGATACCGAGGAATAAATTTAACTAAGGAAGTAAAGGGCCTATATGCAGAAAACTACACGACACTGAAAAAAGAGATAGAGGATGATGTAAGGAGATGGAAGAACATACCATGTTCATGGATTGGTAGAATCAACATCATCAAAATGTCCATACTTCCTAAAGCAATCTATAGGTTCAATGCACTCCCCATTAAAATACCAACGGCATATTTCACTGACCTAGAAAGAACTCTCCAAAAGTTCATTTGGAACAATAAAAGACCCCGAATAGCCACAGCAATCCTGAGAAAGAAGGGTAAAGTAGGAGGGATCTCAATACCAGACTTCAAACTATATTACAAAGCCACGGTTCTCAAAACAGCCTGGTACTGGCACAAGAACAGACATATAGATCAATGGAATAGAATCGAGAACCCAGATATCAACCCAAATCAATATGCTCAATTAATATTTGACAAAGGAGGCACGAATATACAATGGAGTCAAGACAGTCTCTTCAATAAATGGTGTTGGGAAAATTGGACAGACACATGCAAAAGAATGAAACTAGATCACCAACTTACACCATTCACAAAAATAAACTCAAAATGGATACAGGACTTAAACATCAGACGGGAAACCATAAAAATACTAGAGGCATCCACAGGCAGCAAAATCTCAGACGTATGCCAAAAGAACTTCTTCACCGATACTGCCCCTAGAGCAATGGAAGCTAAAGAGAAAATAAACAAATGGGACTATATCAAAATAAAAAGCTTTTTTACGGCAAAAGAAACCATCGACAAAACAACAAGAAAGCCTACGGTGTGGGAGAATATATTTGCAAATAATACCACTGATAAAGGTTTAATCTCCAACATTTACAGACAGCTTATACAACTAAATAAAAGGAAGATGAATGATCCAATTAAAAAATGGGCAATGGACCTAAATAGAATATTTTCAAAAGAAGACAGAAGGAAGGCCAAAAGGCACATGAAAACATGCTCAAAGTCACTAATTGTCCGAGAGGTGCAAATCAAAACAACAATGCGTTACCATCTCACACCTGTCAGAATGGCCAACATCAACAAATCAACAAACGACAATTGTTGGCGAGGTTGTGGAGAAAAAGGAACCCTCGTGCACTGCTGGTGGGAATGCAGACTGGTGCAACCACTGTGGAGAACAGTGTGGAGTTAACTCAAAAAACTGAAAATGGAACTCCCATTTGACCCAGTAATCCCACTCCTAGGAATATATCCCAAGAAACTAGAAACACCAATCAGAAAGGATATATGCACCCCTATGTTCATAGCAGCACAATCTACAATAGCCAGAATTTGGAAACAGCCTAGGTGCCCGTCAGCAGATGATTGGATCCAAAAACTATGGTACATCTACACAATGGAATACTATGCTGCCATTAAAAAAGAAGGAATTCTCATCATTTGCAGCAACCTGGATGGAATTGGAGAACATCATGCTGAGTGAAATAAGCCAATCAATGAAAGAGAAACACCACATGACCCCACTCATTTGTGGATAATAAAGATCATTATAAACTGATGAACCAAAAGATAGATATATTGATAGAGACAGTAAAGCAAAAAGCATATTGTCAAATTACAGCGGGGAGGGGAGGAGGATCTGGGGGAGATAATAGATCAACCGAAGGACTTGTATACATGCATATAAGTACAACCAATGGACATAAAACTCTGGGGAGGGAGAGGATGTGTGGCAGGGAGGGAGGGGGGCAAAAAAAATCAAAAAAATATGTAAAAAATAAATATAATCTTCAACCTTAAAAAAATAAATAAATAAATAAAAATTTCATCCACTGGAAAAAAAAAAAAAAGCTTCCGTCAAACAAAAGGCCAGGGCCAGACGGCTTCATAGGGGAGTTTTACCAAACATTCAAGGAAGAACTAAAACCTATCCTCCTCAGACTATTCCAGATTTCAAGAGGAAGGAACACTTTGTAGCTCCTTTAATGAAACCAGCATTACTCTAATACCAAAACCAGATAAAGACAACACAATGAAAGAGAATTACAGGCCAATATCCCTCATGAAAATAGATGCCAAAATCCTCAACAAAATTCTAGCAAATTAAATCCAGCATTACATCAGAAAGTTAATTCACCATGACTAAGTAGGACTTATTCCAGGGTTGCAAGGAAGTTACAATCTCAGTAAATCAATAAATGTGATATTTCACATAAAAAAAATTGAGAGAAAAAAATTCACATAGTCATATCAATTAATGCAGAAAAAGCATTTGACAAAATCCAACATCCTTTCTTGATACAAACCCTCAGCAAAATGGGAATAGAGGATTCATACCTTAACATAGTATTAGCCTTATATGACAAACCTAAAGCCAATATCATGCTCAATGGGAAAAAAAACTAAAACCATTTCACCTAAGAACAGGAATGAGACAGGGATGCCCACTTTCACCACTCCTGTTCCACATAGTTCTAGAAGTGCTATCCATAGCAATTAGACAATAAGAAAAACGAAAAGGTATTCAAATTAGAAAAGAAGACAAAACTGTCATTATTTGCAGATGACATGATACTGTATATAGAAAACCCTAAATACTCCTTAAACATTTATTAGACTTCATAAATGAATTCAGCAATGTGCAGGAAACAAAATTATCGCCAAGAAATCTATAGCATTTCTATACACCAATAGTGAACTTACAAAGAGACTAAAACAACAATCCCATTTACCATCGCACCAAAAAAAAAAATTAAGAAACCCAGGAATAAACTTAACTAAGGAGGTAAAAGCCTGTACCTGGAAAACTAAAAGACACTGAAAAAAGAGACAGAGGAAGACATAAACAGATGGAAGAACATACCGTGAATAGCTGCAGCAACCCTGAAAAAGAACAAAGTAGGAGGGATCTCAATGCCAGATATCAAGCTGTATTACAAAGCCACTGTTCTCAAAACTGCCTGGTATTGGCACAAGAACAGACATATACATCAATGGAATAGAAATCAACCCAATCTGCTGAAACCGGTTTGGCTCAGTGGATAAAGCATCGACCTGCAGACTGAAAGGTCCCAGGTTCAATTCTGGTCAAGGGCATGTACATTGGTGCAGGCACATCCCCAGTAGGGGGTGTGCAAGAGGCAGCTGATTGATGTTTCTAGTTTTCTATCCCTCTCTCTTCCTCTCTGTAAAAATTCAATAAAATATATTTTTAAATAAATAAATAAATAAATAAATAAACTCAATCCACTAAGTTCAATTACTATTTGACATAGGAGGCAATAATACACAATGGAGTCAAGACAGTCCCTTCAATAAATGGTGCTGGGAAAATTGGGCAGATACATGCAAAAAAAAAAAAAAAAAGGATACTAGACCACCAACTTAAACCATACACAAAAATAAACTCAAAATGGATCAATGACTTAAATATAAGATGGGAAACAATAAGAACATTAGAGGAATCCAAAGACAGCAAAATCTCAGACAATGCCAAAGCAATTTCTTCACCAATACAGCTCCAACAGTAATGGAAACTAAAGAGAAAATAAACAAATGGGACTACATCAAAATAGGAAGCTTTTGTATAGAAAAAGAAACCATCAACAAAACAACAAGAAAGCCTACTGTATGGGAGAACATATTTGCAAATGTTATCACTGATAAAGGTTTAATCTCCAACATCTACAGGCAACATATACAACTTAACAAAAGGAAGATAAACAACCCAATCAAAAAATAGGCAACAGACCTAAATAGATTCTTTTTGAAAGAGGACAGAACTAAGGCCAAGAGACACATGAAAACCTGCTCGAAGTCACTAATCATCAGAGAGGCACAAATAAAAATGACAATGCTGATTGATGTTTCTCTCTCATCTATGTTTCTGGCTCTCTGTCCCTCTCCCTTCCTCTCTGTGAAAAATCAATAAAATATATATATTTTTAAAAAGACAATGCGGTACCATCTCACCCCTGTCACAATGGCTATCATCAACAAATCAACAAATGACAAGTGCTGGTGAGAATGCGGAGAAAAAGGAACACTCGTGCACTGCTGGTGGGAATGCAGACTGGTGCAAGCCACTGTGGAAAACAGTATGGAGTTTCCTCAAAAAAACTAAAAATGGAACTCCCATTTGACCCAGTGAACCCACTTCTAGGAATATATCCCAAGAAATTAAAAACACCATTCAAAAAGGATATATGCGCTGAAACCGGTTTGGCTCAATGGATGGAGTGTCGGCCTGTGGACTGAAAGGTCCCGGGTTCGATTCCAGTCAGGGGCACGTACCTTGGTTGCGGGCACATCCCCAGTGGGGGGTGTGCAAGAGGCAGCTGGTCGATGTTTCTCTCTCATCGACGTTTCTAGCTCTCTGTCCCTCTCAATTCCTCTCTGTGTAAAATCAATAAAATATATATTTTTTAAAAAGGATATATGCACCCCTATGTTGATAGCAGCACAATTTACCATAGATAAGATTTAGAAACAGCCTAAGTGTCCATCAGCAGATGAATGGATTAAAAACTGTGGTATATCTACACAATGGAATACTACGTTTTGGTAAAAAAGAAAGAATTCTTACCAATTGCAATAGCATGGATGGAACTAGAGAGTATTATACTAAATGAAATAAGTCATTCAGAAAAAAATAAATATCACATGATCTCACTCATTTATGGAATGTAATGAACAACATAAACTGATGAACAAAAACAGATTCATAGACAGAGAAGCATCAATTGGACTGTCAAAACTCAGAGGGAAGGTAGGGGAGGGTGTCAGTAAGGCAGAGAGATCAACCAAAGGACTTGTATGCATGCACATAAGCCTAACCAATGGACACAGACACCAGGGGAGTAAGGGCATGAGTAGGAGGTGGGGAACAATGGGGTGATAAGGACACATATGTAATACCTTAATAAAGAAAAAAAATGTTTAAATGAATAAAAATGGCTACAGACAAGTACCTATCAATAATAACTTTAAGCATAAATGGATTAAATGTTCCAATCAAAAGACATAGAGTGGCTGAATGGATAAGAAAACATGACCCAAATATATGCTGTCTATAAGAGAGCCACTTCAGAACAAGGGACTCCCACAGACTGAAAGTGAAGACACGGAAAAATATTATTCAGGCAAATGAAAATGAAAAAAAAAAAAAAAAAAAAAAAAGCTGAGTTAGCAATACTTATATCTGACAAAATAGACCTCAAAGTGAAGGCCAAAACAAAAGATAAGAAAAACCACTTCATAATATTATACTAAAGGGCTCAACTACAACAAGAGGATATATCTCTGTTAAACACATATGCACCCAATGTAGGAACACCCAAATACAAAAAAAAACAAAAAAAACAAAAAAAAAAAACCCACAACCACTTCTGGAAGATGTCAAGGGAGAGATTAGCAGTAATACAACCATGGTAGGAGATTTCAATACCCGATTGACATCACTGGATAAATCCTCTAGACAAAAATAAATAAATAAATAAATAAATAAATAAATCAGCAAAAAAACAGCAATCATAAACAACTCACTAGATCAGAAGGACATTTCACCCCAAAGCTACAAAATATACATTCTTCTCAAGTGCACATGAGACATTTTCAAAGATAGACCACATATTGGGACACAGGCAAAGTCTCTTTAAATTCAAAAGGTCTGAAATTACATCAAGCATCTTCTCAAATCACAATGGCATATTAGAAAACAACTATAATAAAAACAAAAAAAAAATTCAAACACTTTGAGGGTACATAGCATGTTATTAAATAACCAGAGGCCTAGTGCACAAAATCCGTGCACTCGGGGTTGGGTGGCAGGAACTCTCAGCCTGGCCTGCACCCTCTCACAGACCAGGAGCTGTCAGTTGGACATCCTTAGTGCTTCTGCAGAGGTGGGAAAGGCACCTGCCACTGCCACTGCGCTTGCCAGCCATGAGCCTAGCTTCTGACTTAGCAGCACTTCACCTGTGGAAGTTCACTGACCACCATGGGGCAGCTCCTGTATTGAGTATCTGCCCCCTGATGGTCAGTGTGCATCATAGTGACCAGTCATTCCACCATTCAGTTGATTTTCATATTAGCCTTTTATTATATAGAACGATTGAGTTATCGAAGTGATCAAAGAAGAAATTAGAAACATCCTGGAGACAAAGGACAATGAAAACACAACAGTCCTGAGTTTATTGAAAGCAGTCCTCAGATGGATGTTCATAGCATTACAAGCCTACCTCAAAAAAACAAAAACAAAAATCTGGTAATAAATTATCTAACTCTACAAATTAATGAATTAGAAAGAGAGCAACAAGAAAATCCCAGAGAGAGCAGACAGAGGGACATAATAAAAATTAGAGTGGAAATAAATGACATAGAGACAAAAAAAAATGATCAATGAAACTAGTAGTTGGTTCTTTGAAAGGATAAACAAAATTGAGGAACCTCTTCCCAGACTCACCATGAAGCAAAAGGAGAGGAACCAAATAAACAAAATCAGAAATGAAAGAGGTGAAATAACAACAAACCCTAAAGAAAAACCAAGGATTGTAAAAAAAATATATTAGAAACTCTATTCCAACAACCTGGTCAGCCAAGAATAAATAAACATATGTCTAGAAAAATAAGACCTTGCAAAACTCAATCAGGAAGAATAAAAAAAAAAAAAAATCTGACTAGGCTGATAACTATGGAGGAAATTGAAGCACTAGTAAAACAACTTACAGCCCTGGGTCAGAAGGTTTCATAGGGGAGTTCTTCCAAACGTTCAAAGAAGAACTAAAACCTATCCTCTTCAGACTATTCCAAAAAAAATCAAGAGGAAGAAACACTTGAAAGTTCTTTCTATGAAGCTACCATTACTCTAACCTCAAAACCAGATAAATATATTACAAAGAAAGAGAATTACAGGCCAATATCTCTGATGAACATGGATGATAAAATTCTCAACAAAATCCTAGCAATTTGGTTCCAACATTATATTAGAAAGATCATACACCATGACCATATGGTATATATTCTAGGGATGCAAGGATGGTACAATATCCCCAAATCAATAAACGTAATATATCACATTAAAAAATTGAGAGAAAAATCACATAATCATATCCATTGATGCAGAAAAAGCATTTGACAAAATCCAACACCCTTAGAGGGATCATATCTCAACATAATGGGCAAAATCTCAACATAATGGGCAACATAATGGGCAAAATCTAAAACCATTTCCCCTAAGAACAGGAACAAGACAAGGATGCCCACTTTCACAACATCTGTTCAACACAGTACTGGAAGTGCTAGCCATAAGCCATCAGACAAGAAGAAGAAATAAAAGGCATACAAATGGGGAAATAAGAAGTAAAACTGTCATTATTCAAAGATGGCATGATATTGCACATAGAAAACCCTAAAAACTCCATAAAAAAAAAACCAAGTAGATTTAATAAATGAATTCATTAATGTAGTAGGATACAAAATTAATACCCAGAAATTTGTAGCTTTTCTATACACCAATAATGAACTCACAGAAAGAGAAAAAAATCCCATTTACAATTGCACCAAAAAAATTAAAATACCTAGAAATAAACTTAAAGAAGTAAAAGACATGCAATCAGAAAAACAATAGGACATTGAAAAAAGAGGTAGATGAAGACATACTGAAATGGAAGAATATACCATGTTCATGGATTGGTAGAATCAACATCATTAAAATATCCACACTACACAAATAAATCTATAGATTTAATGAAATACCCATGAAAATATCAATGGCACCTTTCACAGACCTAGAACAAACTCTCCAAAACTTCACATGGAATTAAAAAAAAAATAGCCCCAGCAATCTTGAGAAAGAAGAACAAAGTTGGAGGGATCACAATACCAAATATCAAGCAATATTACAAAGCCACTCTTCACAAAACTACCTGGTGTTGGCACAAGAACAGACATATAGAGCAGTGGAACAGAACAGAGAACCCAGAAATTGACCCAAGCCATTATGCTCAATTAACATTTGACAAAGAGGCAAGAGCATACAATGGAGTCAAGATAGTCTCTTCAATAAATGGACAGATACATGCAAAAAAAAATGAAACTAGACCACCAACTTACACCATACATAAAAATAAACTCAAAATAGATAAAGGACTTAAACATAAGATGAGAAGCCATAAAAATCTTAGAAGAATCCATAGGCAGCAAAATGTCAGACATATGTCGTAGCAATATCTTTATCAATATAGCCCCTAGGGCAATGGAAACAAAGGATAAAATAAATAAATGGACTACATCAAAATAAAAATCTTCTGCACATCAAAAGAAACCATTGACAAAACAAGAAAGCCCACTGCATGGGAGAACGTATTTGCCAATGTTATATACAATAAGGGTCTTATATCCAAAATTTATAGGAAACTCGTACATCCTATCAAAAAAAAGATAAGCAATCCAATAAAAAAAAATGGGCAAAGGACTTAAATAGATACTTTTCAAAAGTGGCCATATATAAGGCCAAGAAACATAGGAAAACATACTCAAGGTCACTAATCATCTGAGAAATGCAAATCAAAATAACAGTGACATACTATCTCACAACTGTTAGAATAACTATCATCAACAAACCGGTAAACGACAAATGCTGGTGAGGATGCAGAGAAAAAGGAACCCTCGTGTACTGCTGGTGGGAAGGCAGACTAGTGCTGCTACTGTGGAAAACAATAAGGAGTGTCCTCAAAAAATTAAAAATGGAACTCCCATTTGTCCCAGTGAATCCAATTCTATGAATATATCCCAAGAAAGCAGAAACACGAATCAGAAAGGACAAATGTACCACTATGTTCATAGCAGTACAATATACCATATCTAAGATTTGGAAACAACCTAAGTGCCCCTAAGCAGATGAGTGGATTAAAAAAAAACAGCGGTACAGCCAAAACCGGTTTGGTTCAGTGGATGGAGTGTTGGCCTGCGGACTGAAAGGTACCAAGTTCGATTCTGGTCAAGGGCATGTACCTTGGTTTCGGGCACGTCCCCAGTAGGGGGTGTGCAAGAGGCAGCTGATCGATGTTTCTCTTTCATTGATGTTTTTAACTCTCTATCCCTCTCTCTTCCTCTCTGTGAAAAATCAATAAAATATATATTTTTTAAAAACAGCGGTATATCTACACAATGGAATACTATGCTGCAGTAAAAAAGAAGGAATCCTTACCATTTGTAACAGCATGGATTGACATGGAGAGCATTATGAGAGCTAAGTGAAATAAGCCAGTTAGAGGAAGATAAATATCACATGATCTCACTCATTTATGGAATATAATGAAAAATATAAACTGATGAACAAAAATAGAGCCATAGATGGAGAAGCATCAAACAGACTGTCAAACTTCAGAGGGAATGCAGGGGAGGGAGGATAAGAGATCAACCAGAGAAACCAAGATGGCTGCATAGGTAAACACCTAAATTGCTGCCTCACAAAAAAATTTCAAAACTACAACTAAAAGACAAAAACCTCTCACCCAGAACCACAGGAAAGCTGGCTGAGTGGAAGTTCTACAACTAGAAGGAAAGAGAAAAGAGCATTGAGAAGTGCACAAGTACTGAAAAGCTGATGTATGGAGGCGTGCGAATGGGCTGGTGATGGGCAATTGGATGTGCTGCTTTTTATCAACCCAAAGGGAGACAAGTTCCCAATTACTCTGAAGTCCAGTTTCTGGGGAGACACTGGGGACTCAAACTCCTACGGGGAGAAGCTAGATTGTCAGCCATAGGGTCAAAAAGTGAGGTTTACTTTCCTGCAGGGGTGCAGCAAGCAATCATTGTTTACTGCGCTAGGGTGCAAGACTCGGGGACTTGGAAACACTAACACACAGAGAAGGCTGACTGACATCCATCGCTGTTTACCATGCCCTAGCCTAGTGACTCCCTGAGACCCCATCCTGCACAATCTACAAACCCACCCAAGCTCCACACAGCAGCTTTTGCATATAAATGGCCTGCCCTATCACAGCTTAACCAAACAAACTGCAGCTGCGTTCAGACAACTCCAAAACCTCCAATCCCCAAGCAAAGAGAAGAAAACTGTAGTTCTCACTATAGCTCCTGCTGGGTGGCCTCAGACAGTAGCTGATCTGTACCTGTTGGAAATCCAGAAGCTAGTGTATCTAGTGGTCTGTGTGAGATGACACCAGATTTCAACTACTCTTATAAAGCAGACTTAGTGAGCACCAAAGCCCCACTGAAACAAGTCCTGTCCCATAAGCATGTTTCCAGCACAGCAATTATTCCATTATAGACACAGCAGGTCCTCACAGCCAATTGGCCTGGAGGTCAATTCCTCCCAGTGACACCAACAACAATCAAGACTTAACTACAAAAAGGCTGTAGACACAGTCCACAAAGGGGTGCACCAAGAGTGTCCACCTCAGGTAACTGGGAGGCTGACCCACTTAACCATATAGGACACCTTAACACACAAAGCCACGCTACCAACTCAGGGAAGCTGTGAAAATGCCAAGACAAGGAAACAGATCACAAACCAAAGAAATGGAGGACAACAAGTGACTGGATATAGAGTTCAAAACCACGGTTATAAGGTTTTTCAATAATTTCCTAGAAAAGGCCAATAAAATAAACGAGACCTATGAGGACATGAAAATGGATCAACTAGAAATAAAGAATACATTGTCTGAAATAAAAAATATTATACAGAGTCCTAAAAACAGAAAGGAAGATTGCAAAAATCAAGTCAAAGATTTGGAACACAAAGAGCCAGAGGACAATCCTTCACAGAAGGAAGAAGACAAGAGAATCCAGAAAGTTGAAGATAGTGTAAGAAACCTCTGGGACAACTTCAAGTGAACCAACATCATAATTATGGGTGTCCCAGAAGATGAGAGAGAGCAAGATACCAAAAACATATTGAAAGAAATAGTGACAGAAAACTTCCCCCACCTGGTGAAAGAAATAGACTTACAAGTCCAGGAAGCGCACAGTACCCCAAACAAAAGGAATCCAAAGAGGACCACACCAAGACACATCATAATTAAAATCCCAAGAGCAAAAGACAAAGAGAGAATATTAAAAGCAGCAAGAGAAAAGCAGGTAGTTACCTATAAAGGAGCACCCATACGATTGTCAGCTGATTTCTCAATAGAAACCATGCAGGCCAGATGGGAATGGCAAGAAATATTCAAGGTGATGAATAGCAAGAACCTACAGCCAAAAATACTCTACCCAGCAAAGCTATCACTCAGAATGGAATGCCAGATAAATAAAATTTTTAAAAAAGTTAAAGGAGTTCATCACCGCCAAACCAGAATTATATAAATTGCTGAAGGAGAGTCTTTAGGAAGATGAAGAAGATAAAGATAAAAATTATGAACAACAAATATGTAATTATCAACAAGTGAATCTAAAAACCAAGGGAATTAAAAAACCTGATGAACAATATTAACTGTTGAATATAATAGAATCAGAGGTATGGAAGGGGAATGGACTGACGATTCTCGGGGAAAAGGGGAGTGCAGGGGTGCGGGAAGAGACTGAACATAAACTGTGCACCTATGGATGAGGACAATGGGGGGTGGGAAAAGGGCAGAGGGTAGAATGGGAACCTGGTGGAGGGGAGCAATGGAGGGAGAAAAAATGAGGAACATTTGTAATAATATGAACAATAAGGATTTATTAAAAAAAAAATTAAGAAGAAGAAGAAGACTCTTACTTACTTTAACACCTGTGCAACTGTATTTGGTCCAAACCATTCGCCGATTGACTTTCCTTCTCCTACACCCATTTGCGCTGTTTTTATGTGGAAAAAAATTAACATGTTAGCAAAAAGCCTCCCAGCATGCCACAATTCCAACTTTCTGCATAAATAAACAGGTGGACAATTTAGTGGAGCCACATAGAAGGCAGGGGACAATAAGAGCAGGTACAGGCATTGTCTTTAAACCACTGATGTGACCTTACCCATTTGATGGATAGAGTAGCAACAGTCTTTCCTATCTAAGAAGCACTGTAGGATCCGCTGGTATTCTTTGGGTTGTTCTTTTTGTTTCTCCCAGTTCCAGTCTTTTAGGAACAAAAAGAGTTAAGTTATTGTTATAGTTTCTTATTACTTCTCTGAACTCTTATTGTAACCATGAGGTTAAGGACAACAAAGAAGTTATATCTTAATGGCAGGAATGACCAACTTAGAACATTCCTAAATAACTTCAATTTTGATAACAAAGGCATCTGGAAACTGATTACTTTTAAAGACTCAATAGGTGTAAAGTAAAAGCAAAACAAGAAGTTGACCAAGAAATTGACTTAGTCCCAGGGCTAGAGGTGGGTAAATATTACATGAAAACAGTCTCATAAAGGCCTTTATCGTCAGCTACTCAGTGACCAGGGGATCACACAAAACCTAGCAATATATCTGTATATTACCCAGATGCCAGTGTCTCATCACCATACAGACAGCAATGACTTTGTCCTTATAATTTGGCAGCATTACTAAAAGGGTTTCATGGGGGAAATGCTATTCTGACACACAACAGTTCATAGGGGAATATACAAAATTCAGAGCTAAGGAAGCTTTTAAAAATTGCATGCTGCCAATTTTAAAGATTTAAAAAGTCCACACTGAGATTTGCAAAAACAAATACCTTTGCTATCAGTTTTCAAGGTTTCCTTATGACCAAAACCAAAATAATCACATCTGTAGGGATTCCATCCATGACTTAGGTACAACCCCCCAATATTACCGAGGACAACTGCAAAAAACCTGCCATAATCACTGCTATGGACAGGATGCACTGCTCCCATCCCTCAGCTCCAGGAACTCTGTCTAATGGGACAGAATTCTGAGGCTAGGTTTGCTTCTAAGACATAAATTTATCTCCTGAGGTTTTAGAAAGAGTTTGAATTTACAACTTAAATTTACTTGAAGCCAAAGGCCATTCCATTCTCTTTGCTTTGAGGATTTCCAAAACCAAAGTTTTAAACTTCATATTCAGCATAGACTTCAGAGGAGTATCTATATCCAACTGTTTTTCATCAGATAACAAATTGTCCAAGTCTGGGGAAATCTTGATTAGCTGGCTGCTAAGTACCACTAAATAGTTTCTGATGATGGTGATAATTGAATCCACCTCAATAACTAAATAAGAAACACAACAAAATACTTCTTCACAAAATTACATCTTCTAATTCATCTTTGCTACAAGATCTATTCCCAAATCCTTCCTGCTATTTGCTTTTTTTTACATTAAAACAATTGAGACTGCTTACTGGGATTTTCCTCCCCAGTTTGTTTTTCACAAAATTTACTTGCAGAAGAAACAGCTTTTTAAAAAATTCTTTATTCTTGAGAGTATTACATATGTCCCCTTCCCCCCCACATTGTCCTCTCAGCCTGCCCCTGCCCCTCAGACCTGGCCTTCACCCTCTGCATTGTCTGTGTCCATTGGTTATGCTTATACACATACAAATTCTTTGGTTGATCTCTTATCCCCACCCCACCCCCCGAAGAAACATCTTCTCATTTATAAATAAAAAGAAGCCACCCAGCCAGTATTTCTCAGTGGTTGAGCATCAGCCTATGAACCAGGAAGTCACAGTTTAATTCCTGGTCGGGGCATATGCCTGGGTTGTGGGCTCAATCCCAGAGCGGGGCATGCAGGAGGCAGCTGATCAATGATTCTCTCTCGTCATTGATGTTTCTATCTCTCCCTTTCCCTTCCTCTCTCTGAAATCAATAAAAAACATATTACAAATGAGAAAAAGTTAAATAGTAAGAATGAATCTTCTTTAATAAGTAAGTGTACCATAGAGACATCTCTGAACAAGGAGTCAGAAGTCCTGCATTATATTCGCAAATCTATGTTTTCTAGCTGTTTGACCCTGGGCAAGTCACCTTACTTCCTGAGTCTCAGTTTCTTCATCAAATAAACAGAAAGCAGTCACAAGATATCCTATACCCCAAAAAGAAGGAATCAGGCCCTCAAATCTCCCCAGACTCTTCCACAATCATTTGTGATAATGACAGCAGGGTGTGTGAGGTTGCAGAATGGGGAAAAGGAATGTTTCCATACTATGAATCTCAATAATTTCAGCAGCAAATCTCATTTAAGGTGTCCTTTCACTCGTTCATCCTCAAGTTGAACTGGTCTTTCACTCAATTGCCAAAACTGGCATCCAGTCAGGGCCACCATACAGATGCCCACAGGGAAGCACACATCTTAAGAGAGCAAGAATTGCTCAGCCAGTGTGGCTCAGTGGTTGAGCATCGACCTATGAACCAGGAGGTCATGGTTTGATTTTTGGTCAGGGCACTTGTCTGGGTTGAGGGCTCGATCCCCAGTGTGGGGTGTACAGGAGGTAGCCAATCAATGATTCTCTCCCATCACTGATGTTTCTATCTCTCTTTCCCTTCCCCTCTGAAATCAATAAAGACATATGTTTAAAAAAGAAAGCAAGACTCAAGAGTTCCAACAATGATTACTGAAATGATTTTAATAAAGTAGTTTATTGAGGAAGATAATTTAAAAATCCCTTAATCATCAGCCTGCAGACTCAAGGGTCCCAGGTTCTATTCCGGTCAAGGACATGTAACCTTGGTTGCAGGCACATCCCCAGTAGGGGGGGTGTAAGAGGCAGCTGATTGATGACTCTCTCTCATCGATGTTTCTAACTCTCTATCTCTCTCCCTTACTCTCTATAAAAAAAATCAATAAAATATATATTTTTTTTAAAAATCCCTTAATCATCAAATGGACATCTTCAGTGAACCAAAACCAAAATGGCACCGCTCTCTCATTAGGAATTTCCTTTATGTCATTTACATCCTTTACCAGGCAGATATTTTAAATGAGGTCAAGAAACAGACCTACCACCACGCCCTTCCTCCTGCTTTCTTTGTTATGTGACCCTTTAAGGACTCAGTCAAACAATGACAAAGATGGGAAACTAAATGACACACCTGCCTCAATGTTCAATGTTCACACTAGTCCCTCTGGCTTGGTTATTCACAAGGAAATGTCGCCTGTTTCCTTCTCATGGGAGACTTTGTCAACTTGTCAACCATAGCACTTGAGCTTACATGGAGCACTTTTAGGACCTGTAGCTCTGTAAGTGAGTATTCCTCAAATTCACCACAAATATGAAACCACCAACAGTAAGCGCTATTGAAGAGCTCTCTAAGGCAGTTTAGAGAATAAATTTAACTCACCCCTTCCCAAGTGTCTGCAGATAAGGGCTTGAGCCAGCATCATCTGTCCACAGCGTAGCATACATCCCCAGCCAGCATCTGATGAAGGGCCTGTTCCTCCTGTTGGCAAATGGATGGCAATAAATATGAGTTCCTGAAATTACCCTTTCCCCAAACAATCAGCATATCTGGGAATATTCAAGACAGACACACACACACACACACACACACACACACACACACACTGAAAAGAGATAAGATGTATAGCCAGATATCAAACAGGGTTTGTTATAGGGTGAAACTTGCAAAGTTAATACTAAGTTAACTAAAATGGGTTCTGTGGCCAAAAACAAAATAAACAAATGAACAGAACCTGCCCCTTATGTTTTCTGCTTGGAGACTTCTAGGTATGCATGCAATTTTGGTAGACGAGTGCAATGTATGACTACCAACACTTAGTCTATGCCATACAATCATCTGTTTGACCAAACCTGGCTTTGCACAGCTCACCTTTCAGGGAAACCTGTCTTACCTTACTTAAGAAATAAATGCTACCAAACGCAATCATCAAAATGGTCAACGATATCTGGAAGACTTTTGACTGTTCTAAATGTCCATTATAAAGATCTGAACAGCAAGAAGGGCAATGTACAATAGAGGAACGAGTCTTAAATTGGGCATCATACTAGTCTCTAAATCTAAATCTCATCTATAGCCTGGGGATAATAGCATATGCCCTGGCTATTATCAGTGGGTATTATAAGAATTAAGTGCGAGAGTATCTGGGAAAGTGCTCTACAACCCACTCAGAATAATGGAAATATTTGGTGTTATGGGTAAGGTCACAATTAAGAATGTTATTAATAGCCCAGTCAGTACTTTTCAGTGGTTGAGCATCTACCTATGACCAGGAGGTAATGGTTCAATTTCTGATCAAGCCGCATGCCCAGGTTGCAGGCTCAACCCCCACAGTGTAGGGTGTGTAGGAAGCAGCTTCTTTCTCTCTTCCCCTCTTCCTTCCTCTCTCTGAAATTCATAAGAAACCCAATCTCATTTTAACCAAATAATTTCAACATTTCCCCCTACCTATGTTTTGATAAATATATTATATATAATACATTATATATTTATTAAAATAATACTATTAATAAATTTAAAATGTACTATATCTTTAAAAGGCACAAAACAAGTTAATAAATAAAATAATATAAAGAGTTCCATTTTAAGAACATTTGATGTAACAAAAATCTCACAAATGTGGCCAGGATGAGCTCAATATCCTTTATCATGCTACCAATGAAATCAGATAACTTGGATGGCAGAGGAGACATTCTGCTTTCATTGCTTTCATATCCCAATATGGAAGTGAACAGTATACTATAAGCATGATCTCACAAAAGTAACTTTAAAGAGGGCCATGAACCTTATAAAATAAGTGAGCCAAGGTGGCTGCCCCTTTCCTTTTGTTGTGGGGATTGAAGGAGAGTTGTTACAGTAACAAGAAAGGGGTTGAGCCAACTTGGAAGCTGAAAGAGGAGCCCTTGGCTCTTGCTCATATTGGGATTACCAGCCAGATTAGTATGGAAAAGATTCAGTGAAGCTCACATAAAGAAGAGAGCATAGCTGGAACCGGTTTGGCTCAGTGGATACAGCGTCGACCTGCGGACTGAAAGGTCCCAGGTTCGATTCTGGTCAAGGGCATGTACCTTGGTTGCCGGCACATCCCCAGTGAAGGAAGGTGGGGTGCAGGAGGCAGCTAATCGATGTTTCTCTACCATTGATGTTTCTAACTCTCTATCCGTCTCTCTTCCTCTTTGTGAAAAATCAATAAAATATATTTTAAAAAAAAAAAAAAGAAGAAGAAAGAAAGAAGAGAGCATTGAATGCCAAAACATTGTCAGAGTTGAATTGCAAATATCTTGAAGCCTTACGAAGACCTCTTCACCAGAGAAAGTTAACAGTTTAGAATCACTGGGTACTAAAAATAGCTATTTTGTTTGTTTTACTGATCAAGTACTTCCTGCAGAGATTTTTTTTTTTAAAGATGTCTGTGTGGACTTCATCTATGGCACTTTATCAGAAAAATTGACCTGAAGCCAATAGGTCCAGTCCTATATCAAAATTTGTCAGTTAGGAGAATAGCTTCCATCATTTGTGTTTTTGGTAATCTTTTCACACAGGGCCATGATACCAGGAATATGTCACCCTACTTGCAAACATTTTAGCAATTTTCTCTAGCAGGAGCCTGTTTACTTAGCTTATTGAACTGTCCTTTTTCTTTCTTTCTAGACAGCAGCTGGTACTAGAATTAGGGCCAAGGAAATCTATCTTAATTCATCTCCCAGTGGCAAGGTGTTCGCATTTCATAGGGGGAAATAATCAAAAGAATCACTTTCTTTTCTTCAGGTACAATTGTATTTAATAATCAAGTAGCTACACAAAGCAGTATATTGTAATTTAATACATATTGCCCAAATTAAAAGTCTGACTTTTTCCTTATTCTCAGAAGTAAAATAAATTATACCATCCAGAGCCTGAATACTTGGAGGTGGGCTCAAAAGTATCCTGGCATTACACATTAACACTATGGAGCCATACATGATGAGGTTCCTTAGCAATGAAACTTGCATAAAGTGTAGGACTTAAATACTCCCCTAAATCAAATTCTTAATCATAGTGAGCTGCTAATTTGGAGATTTCTGTGAACTCATTGAAAATTTCAGGCAAGTTATGTACAAGGAAGAAAGCACAGTATAACAAATCATATACCTACCAATTGGTGAAAATTTCCTTCTGTATGTAAACCATAGACGAGCACTTATATCAGACAACAGCTTAGATTTTTCTGTAATTAAATGTGAAATTCAAATTAAATCACCACATCCCATCTAAAGATATCTGCTTTTGATTTCTGATCCAGAAGCAAACTCATTTTCAAATAACCAGATAAATCCATTATTATGAGGCCAGGGAAATTCATAAGAAACCCAATCTCATTTTAACCAAATAATTTCAACATTTCCCCCTACCTATGTTTTGATAAGAGCCACTGGCTAGTACAATGATGCTGGGTGGCTTCTGTCTCTTTTCCACTGTACTCCATGGTCTTGGCAGGTACCAACACTGGGGTCATGGCCATAAAACAAAGAATATGGAAAGGAAGAATCCTAGATAACCAACTAACAAGGCAATTAGCCCTGCCTAATTGATAACATTTGACTGAATCTATCATTAGCATTCACTTTCTGTTATCTAAAACTGGGTATGGGTGTGTGTGTGGTGGGGTGTATACATGTGGACATGTTTAACTAAAATGAAAGTGCCCCGTTAAGCAAATCAATTATATAAGCAATGTGTTAATACCGCCTAGTGCCATGGTCGGCAAACTGCAGCTCGTGAGCCACATTGGCTCTTTAGCCCCTTGAGTGTGGCTCTTTCACAAAATACCACAGCCTGGGTAAGTATATTTTGAAGAAGTGGCATTAGAAAAAGTTTAAGTTTAAAAAATTTGGCTCTCAAAAGAAATTTCAATCGTCGTACTGTTGATATTTGGTTCTGTTGACTGAGTTTGCCGACCACTGACCTGGTGCAACTGGCATTTGTAATCTAAATAGATGTATAACATCATAAATGTTTTTGTCTACTTGAAAGCATGCTTTCTTGTATTCTATGACAAATTTATTTTGATGGCCATAAATATGGCTTCCATGTTCCCATCAATATTTAGATGTGGTTCTATCTTTCTTAGTCTTCTAGCTTCCCTTTTTCAACAACACATCCATGTTTGTATTCCATATAGTACTTATAGCCATTGCATTTTAAAAGAAAAAAAGTAAATTCATTATCAGTCTATACTTTCTATTTTCTCCCTTGCCTTTCCTTTGAACTAATCAGAAAATTACTGCCTGGATTGTCTTCCCCTTCATGCCCACAGTGCCTAGCACATTTTGTGAAGCAGCTATATAATGGTAGATTCCTGGAGTCAAACTCTGCCTGCGTTTGAACACTGACTATTCTACTTATCAACTCTGTAGCCCTATCATTGAGATTCATTTTTATCATCCATAAAATGGGGAGAGCACTACTTCACAGAGTTGTAAACATTCCATAAGATAATACATGAAAGTGCTTAGATGCTACAGTATGTAGTAAGCCTACATAAGTGTTAGCTGTTATTATATATGCCTCCTCTTAAAATGTAAAGACCAGTCACTCCTTCCTCTGATATTTTCTACACCTCCCACCTTCCCTATATGCTACGAAGTCTGGGAAAGTTGTATGGATATTTTAACAATTTCACTTTAAAAGTAATTTTGCAACTTAACATTTGAATATGGGTATGTTTGACAACCTAGTGATTTCTGTTGTCATGGAATGCAGAACTAGAAGATATGAGCTCCAGTCCCTTCATTTTATGTGCTAGTGAAGGGAGTTAAGCTCCAGAAAGAGAAAATGACTTATCTAAGGTAGGAGAAGAGTCTGAATAGAAAAATTCTTCTAATGGCTAACCCCAGCCATTCTCCACTGTTCAGTCTTCTCCCAACAAAATTATGAAGCCAGACTCAGGAGGAGTTACAAAATGCCTAACTTCCTTTCCTGCTTTTTGATGAGCATTCTGTTCTTCCCTTCATTCTGGGGCCTCTTCTAAGACAGATACAAAATCAGAGCTGCCTCTCTCCAAGCTCAGGCTTTATCTGGGTATAGGGCCATTAGCAGTTTTAGTTTTAAAGGTCTTTCCCAATCTATGAGACTGTAAGGGTAGGAAAGACAAAGTCAGCTCTAGCCAGTGTAACTTAGTGGTTAGAGGATTGGCCTGTGCACTGGAGGATTTAAGGTCAAGGGCACATAGCTGGGTTGTAGGTTCAATCCCTGGCCACAGTCAGTTCCTGTATAGGAGGCAACCAATCAATGTGTCCAATCATGTGTCTCCCTTATATCAATGTTTCTCTCTTTCTCTCTTCCCCCCCCCCTCTCTCTCCTCTTACACTCTCTCTAAAAAGCAATGGGAAAAATTTCCTTGGCTGAGGGTTAACAATAACAAAAAGACAAATTCAAGCTTCCTTTCAATCTATCTAGCTGCATGTTCTATACACAATCAGAATAAAGTAAAACAGGGCTACAATCAGAAAAATATATCAAACTACAGCACTTCTCGGTGTCTGCTATCGTTTCTGACAGCCGTGGGCTATTTAGAAGTCCCCAGTGCTTTAATCTAGACAGAAAAGGACATGTGAGGAATGAAAAGTATGTAGACCATTCATCAAAGACTAGATACTGGTTGCTGACACCAGGAGTGGGTCCATGCTTTTTGAAACCTGAGTCTTATAGAATTCAGGGGTTCTCCTTAAGGGGAAAGAATACGAATATATGACCTTTTCAAATTGTACAAACAGGACCATATGAACATGCTACAAGGGCCTCAAGGTCTTGAAAAAGGCCTCTGCAAGGGAAAGGCCTGAAGCTTAAACTTCTTTGGCTGCCAGGTAAATCAGCTAGAGAGTAGGATTAACAGTTATCAAGGTCATGTTCTGCCAACCCAAGGAGGAAAACCATATAACACCTTGACCTCAGCACCCACTTCATTTGGGTTCTCACAGACAAATGCAACCAAACCTTACCTGTTTTAAGGAGATGCTGTTTCCCCAAGATCCATACCAGGTCATTTGTATCTGGAAATTCTTCTAGGTAGTCAGCAAAAATAGTAATTTGGTTTTCATACTTGGATAAAACTGAAATTAAAGGGAAGAAACTCAGGCAAAATTTAACAGAAGGGGCTTGCTTCTGTAGTCTACTGATTATAACCTTTGTCCTAAAGGTGAAAGGTCATGAGCTAAGCTCCAAAATAATAGAAGCAAATCCTTTTCTTTGAGGAACAGAGACAATCACAGACCACAAAATCCTTTAGTAAAGGGATTTCCTCTTGACCAACTTTTTTGACCTTTCCTTTGTCAAGGCACTATTTGGTGCCCCATCTTAATAATTATTTGGCTACAGTTAACTCAAAACCTTTTCTTTCCTGAGGCCTTCTTAGTAAATAGCCACTTATCTAGCTTCTCCTAAGATGAGTTTATCAAGAAATACAACAATACCTTAATACATAACTACTACCCACATCACAGGGAATATTGTAAGGTTTCTAGTGGCCAATGACTTGGAAGGGGCTATGACAAGCCTCAAAGTTTATACAACTGTGAAAATGTAATATTTTAGCTGGAAGACTGAATGTTTTAATGGTACTTTTATTTGTTATTTTATTCACATACTAGAGGCCTGGTGCACGAAATTCGGGCACTGAGGAGGCTGTCCTTCAGCCCAGCCTGCACCCTCTCCAATATAGGACACCTGTGGGATCAGGCCTAAACCTGCAGTTGGACATCCATCTCACAATCCAGGACCACTGGCTCCTAACTGCTCACCTACCTGCCTGATTGCCCCCTATCTGCTCCCTTGCTGGCCATTGCCCCCAACTGCCCTCCCCTGCTGGCCTGATCACCCCCAAGGCTTTTATTAGTATAGATATGACTCTGTACAGGAAATGTTACTAACCCTGCTTTATAATAAGGGCTTGACAATTGAATCATTAGCATCAGACACCAAGATTTCCTTTCTTTGAATAGTGGAGGGAATAATTATCTTGTCTTTAATTTACCCAGAAATTAAAATGAGATACTGTCTTAGAAAAGTATAAAAGCACCATAAAAAGACAACTGTCTTTTTCATGCACTGAAAAGATAATGAAGTGGTAAAATGAAAAACATTATTTTTATTCTCCCCTTCCTTCCTTTACAGCTTTTATTTAAACTTTGAAATTTATAAAAATTTCACTCCAATTTTCATTTCTTTACATTCAATATTATTTTCTATTGGTTTCTGGTTTTATATTAGTTACAGAATAGTGGTTAGACAATCATATACTTTACAAAGTGTCCCCCGATATTTCCAGTACCCACCTGGCATCATACCTTCATTACCACACATTGACTATATTTCCTATTTAAGTGACAATGGGTTTACAGGTTCCTTCCAGTCTTTCGTGTTGCTCGTCCTTCCCTTTCCTTCTCACTTCTTCCCTCATTTTCCTTATATAGTATCTCAATTGGCCATCAAAGCTCAGTGAAGGCACTGGGACACACTTCATCCATTTTACAGTCCAGGAAACTGAGGCCAATTCCAGTTGGCTGTGGAACTTGACTCAGCACACAGGAAGCCCTCAGAGCCATGCTCTCTGCCCTTCCTAAGGGGCAGCTGCCAGGCAAACAGAACAAACCTTCCCTTCAGGCTTCCGAGCCTCTTTCTCAAGCACCTCTTCATTGCGGATGCTCCACGTTCTTTTCTGGCCCTGGTCTGGTCCCCGCCCCCCCTGCTTCTCCAGAGCAGGTGAAAGGCTTCACACTCACCGCTTAGGCATGCTCTGCCCTGGTGCAGGGCACCTCAGGCTTGCTTTTGGGTTAAGGCAGGAGCAGGAGTCACTGCCACTAAAGTGTGAAAGCTGCCTGAGTGAGGCCGGTTAGCACTGGGAACTTCTCTGAATCACATCAGTCAGTCCAGTACCCTGCAGTGCGGCACCCCTCCACTGAGGTGACACCACCCCTTAACTCCCCCTCACACACACACCCCGCCTCAGGGGTGAGGGTCCTTGCCCCTCTGCCTGGGAGTCCTTCCATGCCCCTTGATCCCTGGCTGGGCCCACGCGTGTCTTGGGGCCATGCAGAACCTCTATCTCTCTGCAGGTAAGGCAGATCCCTGCCCTCAGTCTCCCCGAAGCAACCCCATGCCCAGGTCTCAGCAACCCCATGCCTGCGATGTTCCCCAGGGCACCACAGGAGCGGCTAGGCCAACCAGCCTTGCCTCCCCTGGGTGCCGATGTTGACAGGGCCCCCCAGGAGTGGCTAGGCTGGGTGCTGCCCCTCCTGGGGCCTGCGATGAACCCAAACCCCTCCCGGGCGTCTGGCACTGCCCAGCCTGCCTCCCCGGCCAATGGACTGGTACCTTGTGGATGGTGTCTAGCGCTGCCCGCACGGCCTCCTCTGCTCCCAATGGAACTGTACCCCCAGAAGCGGGCCATGGTGCTGCCTACCCTGCTTGCTTATGCAAATTAACCACCAATTTTTGTGGGTTAATTTACATACTCACTCTGATTGGTTGGTGGGTGTGGCTGGTGGATGTATAGCAGAGTGACGGTTAATTTGCATATTACTCTTTTATTAGATAGGATGACTTCTGCAAAGTAGGATCTTGCAGCTGATAAATAAGGGGGGGGGCAAAAATAGTTTTACAGTTGTGAGTATGCAAAACAGTTTATTTTTGCATTATTATTTATTAACTTTTGTATTATTTTACATATGAACAACTGTAAATCTACTTTTACCCTACTCTGTATAAATTGTTCTTGGGATTCACAAATGACTATGGTTATCTATCAAAATAAAGTAACAGAATAAAATATAATTAAACCTAGTAAGACATAGGCCACAGTCTCAGAGTTTATGACCATTTATTGTAGGAGGAGTTAAAATTCACTTTTGTACCACTGGTGTCTGCCAAAAGAGTTAAGACTGACCTAGGAAGGGTTTTTATCTCAAAAGTTCTCTTTTAAAAACTCAGTAAGGTGGGAAGAGAGGGATCATATCTCAATATAATAAACACTTTATATGACATACAGCCAACATCATACTCAACGGGTAAAAACTAAAACCATTTCCCCTATGAACAAGAACAAGACAGAGAGGCCCACTCTCACCACTCCTGTTTGACATGATACTAAAAGTGCTAGCCATAGCCATCAGACAAGAAGAAATAAAAGTCAGCCAAATTGGAAAAGAAGAAGTAAAACTGTCATTATTCACAGATGACATGATATTGTACATAGAAAACTCTAAAGACTCCATCAAAAAATTACTAGATTTAATAAATGATTTCAGCAATGTAGTAATATACAAAATTAACACTCAGAAACCTATGGCCTTTTTATACACCAATTAGAGGCCCAGTGCATGAATTCGTGCATGGGTAGGGTCCAGCCAGCCGGCCCCAATGGGGGCCCATTGGGCCAAGCTGGCAGAGGGGAGGGGCCACCAGCAGCAGTTGGTCAGTCAGCCTTGCCCCTGATCAGTCCCCAACACCCCGGTCAGGGCAGGGCCAGCTGGGGAAAGGGCTGTGGGCAGTTGGCCAGCAAGCCCCACCCCCAATCAAAGTGTCAGGGACCATCAGGGGCCAGGCCGGCTGAAGGGTGACCAATCGGGGTCTGAATCAAGTTGGTTGGCTGCAAGTCATAGCCACCAGTGCAAGTAATAGCCACCAGTCATTCCAGTCATTCCACCATTCTGATCACAGCGCTTTTAAATATATAGATAATGAACTCACAGAAAGAGAAACAAAACAAAAAAATCCCATTTACCATTGCACCAAAAAATTAAGATACCTAGAAATAAACTTAACTAAAGAGGTAAAAGATCTGCAATCGGAGAACTAAGGGACATTGAAAAAAAGAAATAGAGGAAGACATAAACATATTCATGGATTGGTAGAATCAACATCATTAAAATGTCCATACTATCCAAATCAATCTATAGATTTAAAACAATCCCCATTAAAATATCAACGGCATATTTCACAGACCTAGAACCAACTCTCCGAAAATTCATATGGAATAAAAAAAAAAGACCCCAAATAGCCTCAGCAATCTTGAAAAAGAAGAACAAAATTAGAGGGATCACAATACTAGATATCAAGCTATAATACAAAGCCATTGTTCTCAAAACTGCCTGATACTGGCACAAGAACAGAAATACAGACCAGTGAAACAAAACAGAAATAAACCAAAGCCATTATGCTCAATTAATATTTGAAAAGGAGGCAAGAGCATACAACAGATTCAAGACAGTCTCTTTAATAAATGGTGTTGGGAAAATTGGACACATACATGCAAAAAAAAAAAAAATTAAACTAGTCCACCAACTTATACCATACACAAAAATAAACTCAAAATGGATAAAGGACTTAATCTAAAGATTGGGAACCATAAAAATCTTAGAAGAATCCATAGGCACCAAAATATTAGGCATATGTCATACCAATATCTTTACCAATACAGCTCCTACAGCAATGGAAACTAAGGAGAAAATAAACAAGTGGGACTATATCAAAATAAAAAGCTTCTTTATAGCAAAAGAAACTGCATGGGAGAACATATTTGCCAATGTTATATCCAATAAGTGCCTAATCTCCAAAATTTATAGGGAACTCATACACCTTAACAAAAGGAAGATAAATAATCCAATCAAAAAACTGGCAAAGGACTTAGACACTTTTTGAATGTGGACCTACAGAAGGCCAAGAAACATGAAAAAATGCTCAAAGTCACTAATTATCTGAGAGATGAAAATCAAAATAATAATGAGGTATCTTCTCACACCTGTCAGAATGGTTATCATCAACAAACAACAAATGTTGTTGAAGTTGGAGAGAAAAAGGAACCCTCGTGCACTGATGGTAGGAATGCAGACTGGTGCAGTCTCTGTGGAAAACAGTATAGAGTTTCCTCAAAAAATTAAAAATGAAATTCCTACTTGACCCAGTAATCCTACTTCTAGAAATATATCCCAAGAAATCAGAAACACCAATCAGAAAGGACAAATGTACCCCTATGTTCATAACACCACAATTCACCATAGCTAATATTTGGAAACAGCCTAAGTGCCCATCAGCAGATGAGTGGATTAAAAAACGGTGGTACATCTACACAATGGAATACTATGCTGTTATAAAAAAAGAAAGAACTCTTACCATTTGCAATAGCATGGGTGGACATGGAGAGCATTATGCTAAGTGAAATAAGCCAGTCAGAGAAACATAAATATCATATGATCTCACTTATTTGTGGAATATAATGAACAACATAAACTGATGAACAAAAATAGATCCATAGACAGAGAAACATCAAACAGACCATCAAACCTCAGGGGTGGGGGGTTGTAAGAGATCAACCAAAGGACTTGTATACATGCATATAAGCATAACCAATGGACACAGACACTAGGGGGATGAGGGTATGTGCTGAGGGAGTGGGGTGGCAGGGGCAAGGTCAATCGGGGGAAAATAAGAGGTATGTAATACTATCCTATATAATAATGAGGTAATATGCAAATTGACCCTCACACCCTTGCACAAGATGGCCGCCCCCATGTGGTCAAAGATGGCTACCACAAGATGGCTGGCAGGGGAGGGTAGTGGTGGGTGATCAGGCCAGCAGGGGAGGGCAGTTATGGGTGACCTGGGTGGCAGGGGAAGGCAGTTGGGGGTGAAGAGTCCTGCAGGGGAGGGCACTTGGGGACAACCAGGCCAACAGAGGAGGGCAGTTGGGCATGACCAGGCTGGCAGGAGAGGGAAGTTGGGGGCAACTGGGCCAGCAAGGGAGGACAGTTGGGAGTGACCAGACCAGTAGGGGAGGAGGGCAGTTGGGGGCAATCGGGCCAGCAGGGGAGGGCAGTTGGGGGCAATCGGGCCAGCAGTGGAGCAGTTAGGCATCAATCAGACTGGCAGGGGAATGGTTAGGGGGAAATCAGGCAGGCAGACAGGCGAGCAGTTGGGAACTGGCAGTCAGACATCCCTCTAGGGGTCCCAGATTGAAGAGGGTGCAGGCTGGACTGAGGGACATCCCCCCAGTGCACAAATTTCATGCACCAGGCCTCTAGTATGTAATAATTTAAACAATAAAGAATTTTTTAAAAATTCTCTTTAAATAAATTTTCTGAGGGAAATAATATTGCAGACAGTAAATAGGTTTTCCAGCCAGCCTCCCAAAACTATTTTAAATTATAACCAGAAAAATCAAATTGATAGTATATTTTATAGTTATTTCTATGAGAACAATACATTAACTTCAATGCTAAAACACTCAGCACATACCTTCTCCTCTCTACTCTTAGAGTCTCCTCATACCCTATGGAAGAGGAATCCAGAGAAGATAGGGGTCCTTCTGTGCAGCTACAAGTAGCCACAGGTCTCTCTCAAAACAGTCCCTAAAAGCCTCATGTGAATGGTTTCCTATAAAAATGGCACTGTCGGATATGTTTAACTCACTTGAAATAACAAATTGTTTTCTTTTGGCTTTGTTTTCTAAGGCAGGAGCATACTGTTTTCATAAAAATAAATGTTCCCCAAAATAAATGAGTCATATCTGGTCATGAAAACAAGTTCATCTACTCAGAACACTTAGTTGGAGGTTGAAGTTACATTTTCCATAATTTTTCCAAGTTGAAACTATAATTTGTTTGAAGTTATAACTTTAGAAACACATCTACCCAGGGATACTGCCTTTCTTGAAACATATTACATAAATCCAGTTTTTCAGGGATTTAAGTAGCCTTTCTTCTCAAGATGTTTTAATTATTAAACGTATAGTCTTGGCAGTATTTCAAACCTGAAGAAGTTAGAAATGAGAAAGCCATTTTGTTCACCAGTGTAAACTCATCACTGCTGAATCTGCCAGAGAGCCAGTGATATCTTAGCCTTTCTGTCACTGGCCTTAGTCCCTGAACCATGTCCAAGAAATACCAGGCTAAAAATGATCACCCAGGTCAGACCATCCCCAGGAGGTGGTGGACTGAGGTGTTATAAAATCACACTGTGTACCTTCCTACCCTACTCTCTACCATTCACAGGCAGGAGAAATCAGGTTAAAATAAATGCCCAGTATAACTTAGAAAGAGAAAGAAAATCAGAAAAGAAGTAGCTTGAGAGGAGTGTGAGAAAGAGGCAGCCTCTCTGGCATTCCCCTGATTGGGGTGAGGAAGGGTGGCATTGGATGAATGTACATTTATGCATATAAGCCGTGGATCTTTTTTTAGTACTAGCTGAAAAAATAAAAAGCATTTCTCTATCACCAACCCTGTCTCAATGAGTCACTACCCAGCCATCTTGCCAAATTAATACCATCCCTTAAAGCCTGTGAGAACAGTGCTGCTTTCTTTGAAATGGCTCTGGCTAAAATGGTAGTCGAAGAATTTTCCTCTTGATCTTCAGCCCCTCTTAGGCCAACAAGAAGGTCACTATAGTTGGTGTTCTTCATTCTTCTCTAATAAACAAATAAGTGTAATCAGAATGGGGTTAAAAGGGTTGGTCAATTGTGAAACTAACAATCTTTGCTGAGCTGTCTTGCAGGAAAAGGATGTTCCCTGACTGACCACAAAACAATAACACCCTTTTCCTATTGAAACTACAATAGATAAGGATGCCTAAAAGGAATACTGATCCTGCTTAATCATAATACTAAATTACCCTCACCAAGCAGAGCTTACCTACCATTTTCTATAAATGTGATAAAAAATAAAGCATGCTCGCTTACTGCACCTATGCTAGAATGACCTAGCCTCTGCATATAATGACCTGTCACTTTTTGATTATGCATAACTAGCCCCAATAAAAGCAATTACCTTGTGTATTTGGAGACACTGCTTTGGGAATCATCCCCAGTGCACTCTTACTAAACTTACCTTGTTCATATTCTGTCTTGGTCTAGATTCATTAGGTTATCATCACCAAGAGACAAACCCCTTGCATTCGGTAACATAATATTTTTAAGTGATAAAGAAGGCAACAAATGATTCATTCCAACTGGGCATGAATGAGCCTTCTACAACCTAGAAAAGGTGGCATCAGAGTTGAGCCTTAATGAAAATAAGACATAGGTGGGAAAGGGGAAGGAAGGAAATTCCTGGTTGAGGAAATGCCAAAAAGATTTAGCAAGCAACTGAGTGTGGGGTGGGGCCGAGGAGAATGAGAGTCAAAAATGACTTGAAGTTTTCAAGTGTGGGTGATGAGATGGTAGCAGATAAACATAGTGTGGGGTAGGGAGATAATAAGCTAGGTCTAGCCAGAACATAATACACTCCTGGACTTGGTCAAAGGAAAAAGTTTAAAAAAAAAAAAAGTGAAGAAGTCAACCAGCACAGGGATTGTGAAGAGGGGCATGGTAGATGGTAGGTTGATTAGCAGAGGCTAGAAAGGCAAGATGAATCCATAAGAACAAAGTTCAGCCTAAAATATGGCTTTACCCCCTTTCTCCTGGGACCACTTAGTGTCCTGGTCTTCTCAGACTCTGCTCGCCTACGCACAGGCCCTGTCCATCTTCATTTCTCCTCCTACCAGTGCCTTGCTTTTCTGAAAACCAATAACTTAAAACAAAGAGATGGGACAACAATTCTTAGCTTTCTAAGGAAAATTATCATGTTCAAAACTGCACATTTTCTTGAATGTATTTAGCAAGTCACAGATTAATGATGCCAAGTTGTCATATAATGCAAAATACACAAATGATTTCTCTGTATGCTACAAAGAAGGTAGCATATTGAATGGAAGGGTGGAGAAAAATTATTTGCTTGGCTTTACAATTCAAGACCCAAGGCAACTATTCTACAAACTGAAGTGAGAATCACCTTGATTCTTAATCAATAGGTTTTGTTGTCCTTAGGATCAACCTGCTAGTAGAAAGCATGGTTTTATTCCCCAGAAGGTAGTTTCATATTAGTGTCCCTGCCAAGTCATGTAGTGGGTCCAAAGTAAGCCTCCATTATATTGTAACTTTGATTTTAGGCATTTTCAAACCCAAATGCACCAAGACTCAAATATAGTCTTGCAGGAAGCAAGACACCATAATATTTAGTCAAAATAAAGAGTGTGTCAAATGATTTTTGCCCAATGGCAAAATAAAATAGGGGGGCATGGTTAACAGAAGGAAGAATAACTCTTCACCCCTCTTAGAAGTATCTCTAGTCTATGAACCCTAATTTTTAGTTCCACTCTAAAACTAGCTATGTGACCTTGCAAAACCTACTGTACTTCTTTGGGCTTCAGATTCTCCACCTATAAAATGTGCAGTGTGTTTTTCAATGAGCAAACCATAACTCATCAATGGTCTATGAAATCTATAATAGATTGCAAACAGAATTATTTATTTATTTATTTGTTTGTTTACAAACAGAATTTTTTTAAATGAAATTGAATAGAACAGAAAATATAATAATTCTAGAGGCCCAGTGCACGAAATGTGTACATGGGGTGGGGGGTGTGTCCCTCAGCCCAACCTGCACCCTCTCCAATCTGGGACCCCATCAGGATCGGGTTTAAATGGACAGTCAGACATCCCTCTCACAATCCAGGACTGCTGGCTCCCAACTGCTCGCCTGCCTATCTTCCTGATTGCCCCTAATCGCTTCTGCCTGGCAGCCTGATCACCCCCTAACCACTCCCATGCCAGCCTAATTGATGTCTAACTGTTCCCCTGCCATCCCTTTTGCCCCCAACTTCCCTCCTCTGCTGGCCTGGTCACCCCTAACTGCCATCCCCTGCAGGGTTGATCACCCCCAACTACCCTCCCTTGCAGACCTGGTCCCTCTCAACTGCTCTCCCTTACAGGCCTGGTGCCTCCCAGCTGCCCTCCCCATGTGGACACAAAATGGTCATCCTATGGTGGCCATTTTGTGTCCACATGGGGGCAGGATCTTTGACCACATGGGGGCAGCTATCTTGATCTTGTGTGTTGGAGTGATGGTCAATCTGCATATTACTCTTATTAGATAGAATAGAGGCCTGGTGCATGGGTGGGGGCCAGCCGGTTTTCCCTGAAGGGTGTCCTGGATCAGGGTGGGGGTTCCATTGGGATGTGGGACGGCCTAGGCAAGGGGCCTGTGGTGGTTTGCAGGCCAGCCACATCCCTCAGCGACCCAAGCAGAGGCTCTGGTATCTAGAATTTATTTACCTTCTACAATTGAAACTTTGTAGCCTGGAGAAGAGCCAAACCCCCTGCTCATTTCAACTTCCGCCATTTCTTTTTTTCTTTTTTTTTTTTTTTAATATATTTTATTGATTTTGTACAGAGAGGAAGGGAGAGAGATAGAGAGTTAGAAACATCAATGAGAGAGAGTCATCGATCAGCTGCCTCTTGCATACCCCCTACTGGGGATATGCCCACAACCAAGGTACATGCCCTTGACCGGAATCGAACCTGGGACCCTTCAGTTCCCAAGCTGACGCTCTATCCATTGAGCCAAACCGGTCTCGGCTCAACTTCCGCCATTTCTGTTGGGGTTTATTCACCTTCTAAAATTGAAACTTTGTATCCTGGAGTGGAGGCCTAGGCCAGCCAGGGCAGGTAGAAAGCTTGGCTTCCTCCATTGCCTGGGGCAACCCTAGCCTGCTCTCTCCAGCTCCGTGGCTGCTGCCATTTTTCTTGGGATTTATCTTCTATAATTGAAGCTTTGTATCCTTGAGTGGAGGCCTAGGCCGGCTAGGGCAGATGGAGAGCTTGGTTTCAATTGCTGGGGAAACCCAAGCCTCTCAACTGCTCTCTGTGGCTGTAGCCATCTTGGTTGGGTTAATTTGCATACTCACTCTGATTGGCTGGTGGGTGTGGCTGGTGAGCATGGCTCAAGCGGAGTGATGGTTAATTTGCATATTACTCTTTTATTAGATAGAATAGTGTACATAATAGTTTGGATATTGTTACATAAAATTTGTTTGTGTGTATATGTAAACTGGATTGCTCTATAAAATGTATTTCTCATTGTACTGTTAGATCAAAAAAGTTGAAAAGCCACTGATCTAGACCCATGATGTCCAAGGCAGTAGCCACTAGCCACATGCAGCTATTTACATTAAAGTTAAATACAACTAAAATTCAGTTACTCAGTTGCACTAACCACATTTCAAGCACTGAATCACCATATATGGCTAATGACTACTATATCGGATAGCCACAGCTATAAAAGAGATCTATAATCACAGAAATTCCTATTGACAGTCCATCTTAATGGCCTTTCTATGGTGCTGTAGGAGGTGGAAATAGGGTAAATTGTTAGGAGGGGTACTCCAAGCACTAGAAAGAAAAAATGGGTTCTCTTGTCTCTCTCTTAAGAGAGTGTGTTATGTAAATTTCTAAATAAATGAGCCAACTATTATTTCTAAGTTCTACACTTGGTCCTGTGAGAAATAGAGGAAACATCCTCAAACAATCACTAAATGTTAAATGAACAAACTAAAGCATCATAAAATCACAACTTAGGTAAAGAAATGAGCCTTGGGTAAACAAAGAGCTTATAATAAAAAGCAACAAATAAGCAAACATTGATAACTAAATGCTGTAAAAATTCAGCAAAGGTGGAAACTGATGAGCATTGGAGTCATCAGGGAAGATTTCAAAGAGGGTATAGTATTTGAACTGATCCTTAAAATATTGCTTAGATTTGGATGAGCAGAGATAAGAGGGAGAATGTTCCAGATGAGGAGAACACCTTAAGTTTGTGGATCTGATAAGAGGAGTAGATCCTAGACCTAGAGAATGTTGAGAAATGATATTAGAGAGGTGGCTTGGGACTAAATTGTACAGGGTATAAAGCCAATCAGTAGAGTCCAAGTCTTAGTAAAGCCACTGACAGTTTTCAAGTGCTTTCACAAGACAGCTCCTTGAGATAGACAGGGCAAGAATCATTACTTCCATTTTAGAGTTAACAGAACAGAATATCAGAAAGGTTATATGACTTGCCCAAGGTCATATAGCTAGATTACAGGCACTTGAGACAGAGCGAACAATGAGAAAGTTGTAAAAATCCAGGAATGAAACGGTGAAGACCTGTCTGGCCTAAGGCAGCAAGAAACCAGATCCTCTGGTTATATAACATACTATAAAACAAACTGACAATGCGGTACCCACTGTTTAAGGGGGAGAGTAAGAGTAGACAGCCTGAGTTTAGAACAGTATAGTTATTTTTAATTGGAAGTGATCTAAACTACCCCAAAGGAATAAATATTAACAATATAATTCATATACTGTGTCTGGATTTTTCCAGACAGTTGAAGGCAACATTTTAGACACGGTTCCTAAGCAAACACTTAATATGTCTATGCATTTTTATGAGCCATTTATGTCGTGCTAGTGTTTCTTTCCTCTGTCAATTTCAATTTTCATTTCTCAGAACTAATGGGTCATATGATTTTTTTTTTACCTCATCTAGATTTCCAGTGAGAAAAGACAAGTGAAAAAAAACTCAAGAAACTACAGACCTTGGGGTTTTTCCACATTGTTTATAGTAAAAGTAATGATAAGCTTAGCAATTAATTAGTTAATAATGATTTACTAAGAAAATACTAAAATACACCATTATCAGACTCTTAAAGGATCTCTCCACCCACATCAAAACCTTCCATGAGCTTCTGAGATTGCTCCAACTGATAAAAATCAAATACAAACTCATCAGCCTGGCATTTAAGGTCTTCTCCAATATGGCTACTTCCCACATTCCTAGTTTTTCCCCACTGATCATTATTCCATCATAAGATCTACTCTTGCCGAAACCGGTTTGGCTCAGTGGTAGAGCGTCTGTCTGCAGACTGAAAGGTCTGGGTTCGATTCCGGTCAAGGGCATGTACCTTGGTTGTGGGCAGATCCCCGGTAGGGGGTGTGCAAAAGGCAACTGGTCGATGTTTCTCTCTCATTGACGTTTCTAGCTCTCTATCTCTCTCCCTTCCTCTCTATAAAAAAATCAATAAAATATATTTTAAAATAAATAAATAAGATCTACTCTTTTCAGACAAAATAAATCACAAGATACACTGGAGGCTCTTTGCTCATTCATATCCTACTTGCACCTATCCTACCTCAAATGCCACTTTCTCTATGAACACTTCTTCCTCAATTCAGTACTTGCTCCTTCTTCTAAGCCACTATAGTCCTTTATTTATATCTCCTTTATAGCATTGGGCACTTTGTACTTCAGATTATTATTATTTGCAGGTATGCTATCTGTCTGCTCTTGAAACAAACTCCCATCTCAGTCCAAGTAGTGTTCACCTCTGTATCCTTTACAGCTCTAATCATAGTGTCTGCCATTAGTCTTTCTTTAATGCCTATCAAATGTTTATGGAATGAGTAGGCACACTAACAAAGGTCTAAAAGCTGATTTACATGTCCATCCAAACGTCAATTTAACAATCCTTTACCGAATGCCTATCCTATGACCAGCACTATGCTATCCTCAGGGATAGTAACGTATCTTAAGCAATTCAAATCTAATGGGAAGAGAAGGAGAAAGGAAGTTCATTTTGGTATAGTATAGTCAGTACCTATATGCACAGGGGGATAAGGGAGCACAGAAGAGGGTCATTTATTTAACTAGTCTGGGGTACAGAGAAGGCTTTGGGAAGAAAGGTGATGGCAGGATTTAGCTTGAAAGGATTAGAGTTAAATAAATTGGGCAGGAGAAGGACATTCCAGGCAGAGGAGAAGCTTGTACCAAAATACCAAGGGCTGAGAGACTATGGAATGGTGATGCTGCATGGAGACTGTCAAGGGCTAAGGCTGGAGAGGAAGGAAGAGATAGTAGATGCTTGTTTTGGAAGCCTTGGTAAGGACTCTGGGCTTACTCCCAGGCTTCATGTAGTCCCCAAAGAGTTTCAAAAGCACCAAAAAGGAAGACTAGGTATTCCACTATTTACAGATGCATCAAGTAATTGCCTCTAATACAAAACCTAGGATATTTTTTATTCATTATCAAATTAAATTCTGTGTTTTTAAACAACAACAAAAAAAAAAAAACACAGAATTTATCAAGGAAGGGCTTAAGGTGGGTCTCTGTATTTTGGCACACTCAGTAGTATAATAGAATGGGAAAAATTCTGAGTCCTTTACAGAAACTATTCTTCATTGAAGTACTTCCCAGTTTTCTCCTCTGTTTACAACCACCTCACCCGCCTCCTAGACCACAGGAATTTTGCCCATACCCTTTCAATATCACACTTCATTAGTAAATGTTGCCAGCAGACATGTGATGTTTTAAAATTCTTTACCTTTTATGTAATGTAAAATTATATTGCCAGAGTTAAGTTTTGGGATAACATAAAATTACATGTGAATCTTCACTTTCAAAACAAAAGATCTATTCCAAGTTTACCCTAAGGTAAATTTTCTGTAAAGTGAACTTCATTTTCCTATGTTATTTTATTATCCCTTGAGCCAAACTGCCCAAGAAAAGACAATTTGACTCCATCCAAAACAAGATAGTTTGCAATATAATGGCTCCTCATCCCTGATGAGTACTCAATGTACCAGACACCAGAAAAATAAATATCTATCCATAAGCATGAAAGACCCAACCCAACAACCATAGCAAAAAAAAATGCTCTCTAAGCAAAGAATCTTGAACTGCTAAACAAATTATGGCTCTTCATAAAGCGGGTATTCTTAGAAGAAACTCATCCTTCAGTTCTTTCATTAATGCTAAGTTAAATTACCCTAAGTTAAAGTAATTCTCAGTTTAAAATGTCTTGCTATTCCACCTACTCTAAAGATTTCACTGCTATGTTTATATATAATAAAAATGAGTGCTTATGTCCTCCAAATGAATGTTTATAGCAGCTTTATTCATGATATCTAAAACCTATAAACAACTCAAATGTCTATGAACAAAGGTGCTATAGACTGAATGTTTGTACCCTCCCAAAATTCTTACATTGAAATCCTAATCTCCAATGCAATGGTATTAGGAGGTGGGGCCTTTGGGAGGTAACTAGGTCATGAGGGTGGAGCCCTCATAAGTGGGATTAGTGCCCTAATAAGACACACAAGATTGATGAACTTTTTCCAACATGTGAGGACACAGTAAGAAGGTGGCTGTAAGAAAGAGGAACCCACCAGACATTGAATATCACAGTCCCATGATCTTGAGCTTCCCAGCCTACAGAACTATGAGAAATAAATGTTTGTTGTTTAAGCCATATGGTCTATGAAATTTTATCACAGCAGCTTGAACTAAGACAGGTCAATGAATAAATAAACTGTGGGGAGTTGGGGAAAGGAGAACCAAGATGGCGGCCTAGGTAAGCACCTAAGCTGCCGCCTCACACAATTTCAAAACAGCAACTAAAATCACAATGGACATCATCCAAAAACACAGGAAAGCTGGCAGAATGGGAAATCTACAACCCGAAAGAAGGAGAGAGGCTCAAGGATAAGATTGGGAACCACAAAGCCCTGAGGTAGGCTGACGAGCATGCAGAAAGGAAGTGTGGCCGAATGCCTGGCTGTTGGGAGGGGAAAGGAAGTCCCGGATTGCACTGAACCTTTTTTGACTGCACTGAACCCCAACCCCAGCCGAAACCCTGTGGACCCAGGCTCATACAGGTGGAGTCTGGACTGTAGAGAAAGGCACCTGGAGACTCAGAGACTGGAGACTGGGGGAGCCGGGAGCCACAGCAGGCAGGGTCTACAGTTGCGTGAGTGAGTATGCGCAGAAAGATTTGACCGCTGAGGTTACCTTAGCCTCTCCATAGAGGAAGAAGTCAGAAGCTCCAGACTACAGAGACTCAACCCAATTCTGGGCGAGTCCCTGGGGCACCCATGCCCTTGCACAGGGAATCAGGATGGTCAAGCGAAAACTCAGGAGAGCCACAGAAGGCAGAAGTCAGGTGGAAACTCAGGCAAGCACACAAGGGTAGGGCTGATTGGAAGCCAAGACTGTCAGCTCAGTCCTGAGACTCTGCCCCATCCAAGCTGAGCACAGAGGCTTTTGCAATTTTGCAGGTCTGATCCTATAAGACTATCTCCAATAGAGAAGGTATCCCAGAGTAGACACAGCTGATACCCACATCCAATTGGCCTGAAGGTCAATACCTCCCAGGGATACCAACAACAATCAAGACTTAACTACAACAAGGCTGTACACACAGGCCACAAAGGGGAACACCAAGAGTGTCTACCTCAGGTAACTGGGGAGGCTGACCCACCAAGCTATATAGGACACCAAACACACAAAGCCATCCTACCAACTCTGGGAAGCAGTGAAAATGCCGAGACAAGAAAATAGATCTCAAATGAAAGAGATGGAGAACTAAAGACTGGATATAGAGTTCAAAACCACGGTTATAAGGGTTTTTTTTAAAGAATTTCCTGGAAAAAGCTGATAAAATAAACGAGACCTTTGAGGATATGAAAAGGGATCAACTAGAAATAAAGAATACATTGTCTGAAATAAAAAATATTATACAGAGTCCTAAAAACAGAAAGGAAGATCGCAAAAATCAAGTCAAAGATTTGGAACACAAAGAGCCAGAGGACAATCCTTTGCAGAAGCAAGAAGACAAGAGAATCCAGAAAGTTGAAGATAGTGTAAGAAACCTCTGGGACAACTTCAAGTGAACCAACATCATAATTATGGGTGTCCCAGAAGATGAGAGAGAGCAAGATACCAAAAACATATTGAAAGATACAATGACAGAAAACTTCCCCACCTGGTGAAAGAAATAGACTTACAAGTCCAGGAAGCGCACAGTACCCCAAACAAAAGGAATCCAAAGAGGACCACACCAAGACACATCATAATTAAAATCCCAAGAGCAAAAGACAAAGAGAGAATATTAAAAGCAGCAAGAGAAAAGCAGGTAGTTACCTATAAAGGAGCACCCATACGATTGTCAGCTGATTTCTCAACAGAAACCATGCAGGCCAGATGGGAATGGCAAGAAATATTCAAGGTGATGAATAGCAAGAACCTACAGCCAAAAATACTCTACCCAGCAAAGCTATCACTCAGAATCGAAGGCCAGATAAAGAGCTTCACAAATAAAAAATTAAAAAAAGGCTAAAGGAGTTCATCACTGCCAAACCAGAATTATATGAATTGCTGAAGGAGAGTCTTTAGGAAGATAAAGAAGATAAAGATAAAAACTATGAACAACAAATACGTAACTATCAACAAGTGAATCTAAAAACCAAGGGAATTAAAAAACCTGATGAACAATATTAACTGGTGAATATAATAGAATCAGAGGTATGGAAGGGGAGTGGACTGACGATTCTTGGGGAAAAGGGGAGTGGGAGTTGCGGGAAGAGACTGAACAAAAACTGTGCACCTATGTATGAGGACAATGGGGGCTGGGGTAAGGGCAGAGGGTGAAATGGGAACCTGGTGGAGGGGAGCAATGGAGGGGGGAAAATGAGGAACATTTGTAATAATATGAACAATAAAGATTTATTTTTTTAAAAACTGGGCAATTGTACATGGGATGGTACACCATAACAACAACAACAAACTAATACTATACAAAAAACAGGGATGAATCTCATAGATATGTCACTAAAAAAAAAGAGACAAATTATTACATTAAGGTATGATTGTATCTATATAAAGTTTGATATCAGGTAAAACTAATCTATGATGACAGTGGTCAGAATAGCTGTAACCCTTGGGAGGGTGTGTCTACTGCAAGGATACAAGAGGGAACCTTCTGGGCAGCCAGGAATATTTCCATATCTTGATTTGGATAGAGGTTGCATATGTATAAAATTTTATTGAGCTGTACACTCATGGTTTCTACACTTTAATGTATATAAGGAATACCTCAATTTAAGAAAAAAAAAGTAAGTCTCCATATTGGATTTATTTCTGATACAGATTGGCAATACAGGTCAAAATTATGCTAACAACAGAAATTCTTTTGTTATCAAGAGTAGAGATATATTTCTGAATTTATTCCCTGAATATGCACCTCCCTGAATATACACACTTCAAATTCTGGTGCAAGCAGTTTGTGGATTCAATTATATTCAATGCCAACTTATTGGATTTTTCAACTTATAGCATTCCAAAATGTTATCTATTTTATAGGCTCACTTTGATTATAAGTTCACAAATTTATTAATTCTCATTTACTACTATAGCATTAGTTGGTTTTCATCAGAGAGATATATTGAATTTGTTCCCCTAATATAATGAAAAAAAGCATACTAGACTTAAGAGAACACTGGCTTATGAAATGGAAGAGCTGGCTTCTATTTATGCTCTGCCTTTAACTAACCAAGTCACCTTGGCAATCTTTTAAGCTAAGATTCCCTTTCCTTATGCACAAAATGGATATATAACTTCCCCACAGGGCTATAGTGAGATCACATGAGAGAATGGATATGAAAGTGCTTTGTAAACTTTAAAGAAGTGTTAATAACTCCAAAGCTAAGTGTTTAATTAAAATTTATGTTTGGGTGTGGCCAACAGAAAATATATTTAAATTTCAAAGCTTGTACTTTAGTTTCATATATCTTATATTTCACCAGAGAGTCAGGATCAACAAGTACACTCAAATTCTATCACCTCTCAAAAGTTGAAATAATTCCAATATGGTAAATATTCAAAATAGCTATACACGGGGAAATACTAGTACAATTAATAACTGCATTCCTTGCTTTTCACAATTATGACATTTAAACATATCTCTAGCTACGTAATATCCATTATATTCAGTTCACACTTCTAGAACATTGGAACTCTTCAGTAACAATAGTTTTCCCTCTCCATTATGAATTTCACAGTAACTACCCCTGAAGGCTGCTTCCATTTTTATTCTCTGCCATCCATCATGACAACTATAGCAAAATTTTAAAATGCTCCTGACTCTAGCCAAAACCTGTTTGGCTCAGTGGTAGAGTGTGGGTCTACAGACTGAAAGGTCCCGGGTTCGATTCCGGTCAGGACGTTTCTAGCTCTCTCTCTCTCTCCCTTCCTCTCTGTAAAAAATCAATAAAATATATATAAAAAAATAAAATAAAATAAAATAAAATAAAATAAAATAAAATAAAATAAAATAAAATAAAATAAAATAAAATAAAATGCTCCTGACTCTAAACTCCTTGTCAGAGCCCTGAATACTCCATTAGAGAGTCCCCAAATGGAGGATCCCCTTTTCTTGTGTCAATGATGAAGAGATATATGTCAGAGTTGCCTCAAAATGCTTCCTATCACCAACTATTCTTTCCAGAATGCACAGCAGGAAAGCCCTGACTGGAGAGCCATGCAGTGTGAAAAGAGATTAACAGAAAGAAAAATTAGAGTCATTTGATTTCAAGAGCATCAGTGGTTTCTCTTCCTGGATATTTTGTTCTTAGTCCCACAGAGAAACTAAACTAGAGCAAGCATGCAGATAAACAAACAGACTAGAGAATATAAATCCTTAACTGCTCAAGATCCTTGAGAAACATTACATTCAAGGATCAATTCCCTGTTAAAAAGTGTTTGTTGAGCCTACTTAGATAGAAAATAGGGCTGGATTTTACAGAAGTAGATTGACAGCAGAAAGATGGAGTAACTGACAAGAAAATCATGAAAATCTAATGTAGGAGAGGGGGAGGGAGGGAGGGAGAGAAAGAGGGAGGAAGGGAGGACATAAATGGTCTGGAACCATTTGGTGCAGGGACAAATATTTAATCACATTTCAATAGGCCTTAGACTACCATTGTATTATGCCATAATATAACAACAGATAGTCATAATCATGATCCTTTTTCTTGTGGCTGTTAATCCTCACCCAGGGATTTTCCCCCATTGACTTTTAGAGAGAGTGAAAGGAAGGGAGAGAGACAGAGAAAGAAACATCAGTGTGTGAGAGACACATCAATTGGTTGCCTCCTATAGTGCCCTGATAGGGGCCAGGGATCGAGCCTGCAATTGAGATACCTGCCCTTGATTGGAACCCAACCCATGACCCTTTAGTCAACCAGCCAATGCTCTAACCACTGAGCAAAAACAAGCTAGGGCAATCATGATTCTTAATTAAAAATTTTGTTATGTCCATAAATGCTATATAAAATGCCAGAGGAGTACTGGTAGATTGTTTCTTTGTTTGTTTAATTTATTTGAAAAATTCCATTCAGGATGAATAAAATATTAAAAGCTTATGGTGCTTAAATAGAGGAAATCATGAGTCATTTGGAAACCCTCATTATTAAAAATGCATTATTCTAAGAAAAGAGTCCAGTAACTGAGGTTTTACTCTACTTGGTAAGACAAGTGGAATGTTGAGATGTAACAATAGATAAAAGTGTTATAGGAATTCTGAAAAAGATGATAGCATAGTCAGAGAAGGCATCATGGAGTAGGCATAGCTCAAGATTTCTTTCCATTAAGTGTCTCTCTCCATCCAAAACCTAGTTCTGCCTACCCTGACTTCCACCATTAAGCAGTCCTGCCAGAGCCTCAGATTCAGAATCACTAAAGAGGATTACTCTTAAGGTAAATTTAATTATAGTGAATAAAGGGAAGGACAGGATGCAGACCCTGGCCTCATAAAGAAGCCATAAAGAAGCTAGCTAAAGCTTCAATGCCTGAAAAAGCAGAGACTTTCATATAATCAGCCATTGTAATAAGCAGCAAAAAACTGTGGGGACAATGAATGGTACCCCATCCATAGTTCTGCATTCTTTAAGTTACTGGAAAAGCAAGGTTTAACAAAGAATTTTACTTGATTGTCAACTTTTGATGCAGTATATTGGGAAGACATCTGTGTCATGTATTGAAAGACTTAATATTAAGATGTCCACACTATCAAGTGATCTACATATTCAATGTCATACCTCAAAATCCCAATGGCATTTTATTGCAAAAATATATAAATCCATTCTAAAATTCATAAGGAATCTCAAGACACCCCAAATACTACCCCCCAAAAAAATGAAAGAGAAGAAAAAAGTTGAAGGACTCATATTTTCTGATTTCAAAATGTATTTCAAAGCTATGGTTACCAAACCAGTGTGGTACTGGCATAAAAACAGACAAATAGAAAAACTGAATAGAATGGAGAGCTCAGAAATAAACCCTTGCATATATGGTCAAATAGTCTTTGGCAAGGCTGCCAAAACCACTTATTAGGAAAAGGACAGTCTTTTCAACAACTGGTGCTAGAAAACTGGATATCCACATGGAAAAAGAATGAAGTTGGAACCTTACCATAGACCATTTACAAAAATTAACTCAAAATGGATTAAAGGCCTAAACATAAAGCCTAAAACTATAAAATGTCTAGAAGAAAACAAAGAAAGACATTGGATGGTGCAATGTTTCTTGGATATGATACCAAAAGGGCACGTAAGAACAGAAAAAAAAGGCAAATGGGTAGCATCAAACTTTAATTTTTTTATATTAAAGAGCATAATCAACATAGTGAAAAGGCAACCTATGGAATAGGAGAAAATATCTGTGAATAATATATGATAAGGAGTTAATATCTAGAATATATAATGAACTCCTACAACTTAAAAATAAAAAATCAAATAACTTGATTTTTAAAAATCAACAAAGTTCTCCAAAGATGATATACAAATGGCCAACAAGCATATAATAGGATGTTCAACATCACTAATCATCAGGGAAATGTATATCAGAACTTTGATGAGCTACTACCTCATAATCATTAGGATGGCTTTAGGAAATAACAAGTGTTATTAAGGTTATGGAGTAACTGGAAACCTTCTGCATTGTTGCTAGGACTGTAAAATGGTATAAATACTATGGAAAGTAGTATGGCGGTGCCTCAAATAATTAAAAGAACTATTGTATGATGCAGCAATTCCATTTCTGGGTATATATCCTAAAGAATTGAAATCAAGGTCTCAAAGAGATTCTTGAACACCATGTTCATAGCAACATGATACTCAGTAGCCAAGAGGTAGAAACAATCCGAATTTCATCAATGGATGAATGAATAAACAAAATGTGGTATATATGTATAATGGAATATTATTTAGCCTTAAAAAGGAAGGAAATCCTGTTATTATGCTACAACATGGATGAAACTTGAGGACATTATGCTAAGTAAAATAAGGCAATCACAGAATGGCAAATGCTATGTGATTCTACTTATAAGAGATAGTTAAACTAGCAAAAATTCATAGAAATAGAAATCAGAATGGTGGCTATCAGGAACTAGGGAATAGGTAAGTTCGTATTTAATAGCTATAGTTTTAGATTTGCAAGATGAAAAAGTTCTGGAGATCTGTTTCATGACACCACTGTACTGGGCACTTAAAATTGGGATGGTAATTTTTTTGTTACATGTTTACAAAAACAGTTAAAAAGTGTAAAATATAAGTATGCCTATATTTTAGGGTGTCAGAGTGATATTCCCATTTTTAAATACATTATTATTGATTTCAAAGAGGAAAAGAGAGGGAGGGAAGGAGGGAAGGAGAGAGACAGAGAGTGATAGAGAGAGTGAGAGAAACATCAATGATGAGAGAGAATCATTGATTGGCTGACTCCTGCACACTCCCCTATTGAGATAGAACCCACAACCTGGCATGTGCTCTGACTGGGAACTGCAATGTCCTGGTTCGTATGTCAACACTCAATCACTGAGAAACACCAGCCAGGTTGATTTTACCCATTCTTAACTAGACTTTTATAGGGAGAAAGGCAATAACTGACACACTACCCATATCTTCTTTAAGGAACCACTTATACAAGTTCTGGTTCTAAGAAAAGATAGACTAGATACATCTTTTTTATTCTTTCCAGTAAGTACAGCTAAAAACACTGGTATATAGTGTGTGTGTGTGTGTGTGTGTGTGTGTGTGTGTGTCCTACCTAATAAAAGAGTAATATGCAAATTAAGCATCACTCTGCTCCACAAGCCATGCCCACCAGCCAATCAGAGAATGTATGCAAATTAACCCCAACCAAGATGGCTGCAGCCAGAGGCTTGGGTTTCTCTGGCAACGGAAGAAGCCAAGCTTTCTGCCAGCCCAAGAAGGCCTAAGCCTCCACTCCAGGATACAAAGTTTCAATTATACAAGATACATAAGTTCCAAACAGAAACAGCTGCCTCCATGGAGCGAGCAGGGGGCTTGGCTCAGCTCCAGGTTACAAAGCTTAAATTGTAGACGATAAATAAACCCCAGATACCAGGGCCTCTGCTTGGGTCACCGGGGGCATGGCTGACCTGCAAACCACCATAGGCCCCTCACTCAGGCCACCCCAAGCCCCAAGGGAACCCCCACCCTGATCTGGGACATCCTTCAGGGCAAACCAGCAGGCCCCCACCCATGCACCAGACCTCTATCCTATCTAAAAAAAGAGTAATATGCAGATTGACCAGCACTCCAACAAACAAGATCAAGATAGCTGCCCGTATGTGATCAAAGATCCTGCCCCCATGTGGACACAAAATGGCCACCACAAGATGGCCAGCAGGGGAGGGCAGCTGGGAGGCACTAGGCCTGTAAAGGAGGGCAGTTGAGAGGGACCAGGTCTGCAAGGGAGGGCAGTTGGAGGTGATCAACCCTGCAGGGGAGGGCAGTTAGGGGTGACCAGGCCGGCAGAGGAGGGAAGTTGGGGGCAAAAAGGCTGGCAGGGGAGCAGTTAGACATCAATCAGGCTGGCATGGGAGTGGTTAGAGGGTGATCAGGCTGGCATGGGAGTGGTTAGGGGGTGATCAGGCTGGCAGGCAGAAGCAGTTAGGGGCAATCAGGAAGGCAGGCAGGCGAGCAGTTGGGAGTCAGCAGTCCTGGATTGTGAGAGGGATGTCCGGTGGGATCGGGTCTAAATGGGCAGTTGGACATCCCTCTAGGGGTCCCAGATTGGAGAGGGTGCAGGCTGGGCTGAGGGACAACCCCCCCACCCCCATGCACAAATTTCGTGCACCGGGCCTCTAGTATGTATGTGTGTGTGTGTGTGTGTGTGTGTGTGTGTGTGTGTATATATATATATATATATATATAAAATCTCCCAGTGCATGAATGCATGTACCAGTAAGGCCTGCGGGATTGGGCCGAAACCGGCTCTCTGACATCTCTGAAGGGTCCCAAATTGCAAGAGGGCATAGGCCAGGCTGAGGGATCCTATTAGTGCATGAATGGGGCCTGGGAGGGACATGGGAGGTTGGCCAGCCGGGGAGGGACTGTAGGAGAGCTCCAGAGCATGTTTGTCCTATTTTGCTCAGTCTTGATCCACCAGACCACAGCAGCAGGCTAACCTACCAGTTGGAGTGTCTGCCCCCTGATGGTCAATGCACATCATAGCAACTGGTCGACCACTTGACTCTCTGCTCCCTGGTGATCAGTGCACATAATAGTGTGAAAAGCCGACCAGCGTGGCCTCGGGTTCAAAGGCTTGGAGAAAGATCTGATGCGCAAATTGATACACAAGACAAGAAATATAAATTTGAAATTATGGGGGATGCCAGGGAAAGCTTAACTGTAATAATCAAGTTCCACTGAGTCTCCATTCCAGTCTGCTTTTATTTACTAGAATACACAATTGCCTTTTAGGAATGCAGACAGACATATCAATGGTAATGTTTAGTAAACAGTAAGATTATCAGGTTGGGGGAGTTTGCTTTAGGCCATTGAGTCAGCAGTAGGTAATAAAATGCAAATATTCACCCTGGAATATCAAAGGAGCCCAGTTCAGCCTAATGACCAGGCTTCTCCCATTTATATTAATTACTGTTGATCTTGGTTCTCAGCATAATAGCAATTGGTCTGCCCCCTGGTGGTCAATGCACATCATATCGAGCTGTTGAGTGTCCTTAGCATATTATGCTTTGATTGGTTGATGGCCAACCAGCCAACCAGTTGACCAGGTACTAGGTTTTTATTATATAGGAGATATATATCTACCTAACAAAAAGGTAACATGCTAATTGTCAGTACCTTCACGACGTCCACCAGACAATCAGGAGTGAGTATGCAAATTAGCCCAACAAATATGGTGGGTTAATTTGCATATGCAGGGGCCAAGCAGTGGGGGGCAGGGTGGGATGCTTGTGTTGTCACCATGGAGACAACACAGGCATTTTGCACCACCCCAGCCGCTCCGGGCCTCTGGGAAGCATGGGAAGGCAGAAAGGCTGCTCTGACCTGAGCAAAGATGTTGCCAGCAGCCAGGGGAAGGAAGGCCCATTCTTGCACGAATCTTCATGCATCGGGCCTCTAGTGTGTGTGTGTGTGTGTGTGTGTGTGTGTGTGTGTGTGTGTGTATTGTGTAACTTTGAAAAAGAGAAGACAGTCTGGCTTGGAAATTAAACAACACACCTCTAAATAATACATTGGTCAAAGAGGAAGTCTGAAAGGAAGTAAAAAAAAAAATGCATTGCACTGGAGGAAAACAAAAACACAACATATCAAAATATGTTGCATGCAAGCAAGATGACAGAATAGCATATCTTAACCCTTATTTCCCACCACAGAAATACCAATTTAACA